>NW_028288626.1:0-355804 GCF_059628265.1 Tinamus guttatus | reverse complement strand
AGAAATAAGTGCAGTACTACTTACCTCTAAAAGAAGGGATAATAGAGATTTTAGAGTCAAAAATAGCTCAATTATCAAAGCACCCTCGTTTACACTCAAGTGGTTGGTGTAACCTATTAGAATTTGTTTTAAAGGTAAAGGTGATCACACAAATTGCTCAAATGGATGCCTAGTTCCAGCACTTTCAGACACTGATTTCTAGACTTTGAGGAAGGTAGTGATTCAGAAACAGGCAGTCTCGTCCTGTTCACATTAATCCCCCAAAGGAATAGTTGGCCATGCCAATCCTCTCATTACCAATCAAATCTAATATCCAGACTCAAAAAAAAAGCGCATCAATTAGTTAGACTGAATATTTGCACTATGGACGGCACAAAACGCGTCTTACGTCATGGCCTGGTATATTGATTCAATGCCGTAACGCATTGCAAATTCATCCACGATCTCTTGGGCTGTCTCATCAAAATACACTTTCCAGGCATCGTCGCCTTTAGCATCAGGGATCTTCACCACCCCATTCCCTTGAACATCTGTGAGATGGTGGAAGAGGTTCTGAAACACAAAACAGGAACAATATCGCATGTGAAGATGCTGAAGCCTTCAAGTGAGTTGTACTGTCAGCTTAGAACTGCCCCAAGGAAACAGCCACTCAAGGCAAGTTTCCTTCCCTTCCTCTTCCCTTCCTCACTGTCTGTTTTTCAGTTTTGACTTTTCTTCTAAAGTGTTCCCAGCCAGATTTTTCAGGTGCATTCCTACCATTTTATGCAGATGTTGTGGATGATACAGAGGAGTGCTTCAACGCAGTGAAATAATAGACCACTTAGTTTCCTGAAACCCACATGTTTCTGTCCCCAGAAAAAAAATGACTTAACATGGACAAGCTATTTAAATGAGCTGATGTAACAGTTCTGTATCAGCTTTATAATTATTATTATATAGCAGAACAGTCTGAAGAGAATTTTTTTTTTTCTGGGAAGCAGGGCCTTAAATTACTATTATACAGCAAAACTGTCGAAACAGATTTTTTTCCAAGAAGCAGAACCCTTAACAACTAAACCCTTGCATTATTATTCATCATAACCTCTCGCTTTATCTAAGAGCACTGGAAATGTTTTCATCTATTATTGCTGTGCAGCAATTGCACATTCAGTTCAGCGGGTTTCTCAGTAATCCTCAAACTCATGTCGCTTATAGATTCATTAGCCTTTCAGGCAGCTGCCTTCCTGTATGGCCCAGGAATGCAAAAGTCTTATGATCCAATTAGGAACTATAGGATGTTACGCTGTGCATACAGTGCTTTACACTTCTATTTCTTCTGATAATATTATTGTGGATGTAAATCATTTTCATTTTATGATGCACAAATAACTCCATGAAAGGAGGTTATGCTTAGAAAGAGACATCTTCGCAAAAATAATAATAATAATAAAAAAGCTTAAGAAACACAAACAGCCACTCAATTAAAACCAACAAATATTATATATTCAAGGACAGAGCACAACAAAACTGCTGTTCATCTAAGTCTAATATCTTGCTCTTTCCTGGCAAGGCCTGAAAACATTACAGGGTCCATCTTGCCAAGCATCTAAATAAATAAGTTGTTCCCACAGCTGAATACCCCTTGCTGTGGCACACCTGTCCATCTCTTAATCCAATTTTGCTTAAACTTTGCTGGATCTTTTGATATTTTTATCCATCAGGTAAAAGGGCTCTGATTACTACTCTCCATTACAGCACTTAGAGACTAAACCTGTCATTTGCTTTCTCCTTGACAAGTAGACTGGGCATCATGAATCTCTCGGACACAGGGTTTTCCCTTTTCGTCATTCTCACAAGTCATCTTTCTGAATTCCTTCTAACGTCTTAAACACTGCCCACCCAGCTTAGCCATCTTGACCAGCTCAGCGCCCTGTGTCCATAGCTTATTTTCAGTCCCTAATAGACATTCATAGCTCTATAGCGGTGCAGGGGCATCTTGACCACCTACATTGCTCAGTAGCCAAAACTCTCACCAGAACTTAATTATAAAGTAGCTGAGGTGGAAAATCCAACTTTTCACATGAATAGCCACTCTGCTAACTTACTTCAGGCAGGTGAGCTTAACCACAGTTTTTACTGAGGAAATTAAGAGCTTTCCTGTAAGCCTCTTGCTTCACAAAATACAGAAAGAATTTGATGCTATTCTTGGCTGTAAATTTGCAGGACACTTGGCTGAACTGCTAGGCTGTAACTTAGCAGTTAGTCTAAAGTCACACCACTCCAAGCAGGACAACACAACCAAGCCCAAGCACCAGTTCAGCTTTTCTGAACCATGCAACACATTGCTGACCATCCAGATGAAAACTGCAATGATGTACTGAAACTACCCCTCAGTATCAGTGATATGCAATGAGTTTTGCTCAGCAAATGTAGCAATAGCAAGAAACACCTGCTGTTATCCACAGAAATGCTGCACATTGGGACACTCAAGGTATGAACGAAATTTATTTCCTTCATATATAGTGGATAAACTCTTGGATAGAATCTGCTATCCGAGTAGTCCTTAAAAAAAAACAATTGTATGTGCTGTACATGCTACAGCACTGGCTAAGCTGGGCAGCCTTGTGCGCACGGCAGACAGCCTGGAGCCTCCTCCACCTCTCTGACAGCACAAGTCTGATGATTCAGCATGTTGCCAGGCCTGCAGTGCCTGGAAAAAAAATAATTTATTTGGGGTGAGGAAGGACATTTCAAGGAAATAAAGGTTAGAAATTTACTTCTTCAACAGAAGGGAGGAACATGGTAATGACCGAGCAGAAGAGCTCCTTACCTCGTGAAGGCAAGTGTACTGGATGTGATAGGGAGCCACCTTCTCCTCCCCTTTGATCTCCACGCTGATTTGCAGGCGGATAGCCCCAGACACCGCAGATTTATCCGTTCTCTTCTCTAGAAGTAAAATGCATCAGCAATTATGTGCATTTTTCACCTATAGAGCACAGCTATCTGGGGGCGTCAACATGAGAAAGGAGACTGCTGGAAACTCACTGAACTTGGGGTCAGAATCACTGCAGAGCAAACTGCCTATGACTTTTTTTTAAGTTTTCCAAAACATTAAACATTAAGTCAGCCTCAGGAAAGCAACTGCCATGATACACTGTCAATATGACACATCTAGCTACTACTATGCACATTTCTAGGCATAAAGTAGTCCTTCTGACACTAACTGTGCTATAGGGTCCCTAGGCTCAGACTCAGTCAATTGAACTGGAACTACCAGGGAATATACTGCAAATCTCTTCAGACTAAGGCTTATATGACAGCGGACAGGGGAATTCAGCATAGATATCACACAGACAGCTAAGACAAGGTTTTAACCAAGACCAGCATCAAAATGCCAATGTGCCTGAAGATGTTGTTCAAAACTCATTAAGAAAAGGGTTGATGGATGAGGAATCTTTTCCTGCTTTCACCATAGTCCTGAGGCTCCTGAGAACTGCTGATGCTGTCCCCATCAAGAAAACTTTGCATCTCCTAGGATTATTGTGCCTATCAATTCAGCACCATCTGGTTACACATCATTTTTTTCCTTCCAAATCCTATTTCTGCCACTTGAAAAAGGCCTCAACAACTTGCCAGTCCAGTGTAGCGCACTTATAGATTGGTAAAATCTTTATGTCAGCACAAAAAGAAGGGGCACAGGATGGGCAATATTCTTCCAGCATCAATAGAGTCCAACCCTGTGCCAAGCATTCACCCACATGACTTTCCAGTGCCTGTAGGGAAATGCTACATTGCACTGCTCTGTTTCTCAAGCCCTTCTCTAGCTGAGACCAAGGACTATAACCTTGCAGAACATCCACCCTCGAAATCATCCAGGATTCCCAATGCTCCCAGACTAACAGCTGGCATTTTTTCAATCCCAAAGCCCCACTCACCAAGGTTGTACCACACATCCATCTCTCCACTCAGTGTACGGACTTCAATGATCGTCTGCCCCAGGAAATCGTCCGACTCGCGTTTTAGCCTCTGCTTGACACGAGACTTGATGTCGTCATCTTCATCCCACACTCGCACCTTGATTCGGTCAGAGGAGTTATGGCACTCGCTTCAAACAAGATATAGAACCACAGAATCATTATGGTTGGAAAAGACCTTCAAATCATTAAGTCCAACCATGAGCCTCTCCATACCAACCTGTTAAACCGTGTCCCTAAGGACCTCATCTACACATTTCTTGAACACTGCCAGGGACAGTGACTCCACCACATCTTTTGGCAGCCTGTTCCAATGTGATGTTGAAGTACACAAGTTTCCAATAGTATTTCTTAACTAAATGCTCTACATTCATTTTGACTTGCTTGTCAAACAGCGGAGGGATGCATAAACATAAAATATAAATAACGGTCTAGTTAAATATAAAAGGGTAGCCTTTGATAGGAAAAGGGTAGTCTTTGTTAGGCTGCAAGCATGAGGGGTTATTTTTGTCTGTGCATGTACAGTGCCTAAGCAAGCAGAGTCCAGGTTTATGACAAGGACTCCTCAGGTTCTTTGCTAATAAAAGAAAAACAAGAAGTAGCTTAGGTGGACATAGTTCTTTCACTTCAAGATCCTTACAAAGTCATAGTGTGCTAATGTACAATATCTTATAACTGGATGATATAAATACTGCCTGTGTGTGGGTGGCTGTAGTGGGATACAGTAGTTGTAGCAAAGTTGGTATTTAATTACTGGAATCGATGGTGCCTATTGTTCACTGCTCAGGCTGATCCTTGCTCTGTGAACAATAGACAGGTCAATAAAAACTTTTACATTAAAAGAAAAAAAAAAGGCAGCTTATTGTTTGATGAATGTGCACCTTCAACCTAGAGCACTGTTAGAATTCACAGCCTCCCTCCCCGTGTGGGTGTTCAGATACCTTTTGTAGACACAAATAGGCCACTGGACAGCAGAAGGGGGGAGAAGGACCCATATAATGGCAGCTCTGCTCCTGCTAGGCCACACGATACAATGAAGCATTTTGAATGCTCACAAGACGATGAGAAAGGTGATTATGCACCACAACCACTACAAATGTCTGCCCTCAAGGAAATAAAACCTATGACAACAGGCAACTTCTGCTGCAGGCCTGTTTTCCAGCCTTTTGAACAGGCTGCATGTTGCTAAGCAACAGGGAGCAGGCAGAACTGGGTCAGAGGGATCTGTTAAGGCCGGTCAGTGAGACACAGCAGTGACTGGTATTTGCATGCTCCTTGCTAAGGAATCTTTTGGGCCCCTCCTGCCACTAATGTGATTCAGGACTGCTTAACAGACACCCAGGCAGCTCCTACACATGTTTTTTCCAGCCTGAAGGAATACCTTCGGATTACACATAGAAACTTTGAGGCAATTCCAGATGGTTCTGACCACTGCTCAAGACTGTCCATACTCCCTTCCTTTCCTTTGCAATACAGGAATATTTCAAAATTCAGAAGAAAGAAGATTAAGTGTTTCTCTCCTGCCTTTTATTCTTCCCTTCCTCCACTTCAAGGATATCCTCCTTCACCAAAACCACACAGCAACAGTTGCAGGCAGGGAATGCTTGGATGGCTGGTCCTCCGTAGTGCTCAAACTCATCTGAGAGCATTGCCATGTCTACAGGCAACACAGCGCAAGCATGTAAATCCTGTTTCCAAAGCACTGTGCTAACACACATTTTGGCAGCACCTCAAGAGGCTCAGCATTCAGAAGCACATGGGTGCCTAAAGACAGGGATTGGCACATAGTGGTGTTTACAATGAACTCCTGACTCCTCCAGACCTCACCTTCTGGTGCTCCAGTTACTCAGTAAGACAGGTTGGATCTCAGTTCTTGGCTACCACTGGTCAAAACTTTGCACCTTCAGTCAAGGAAGTTTTTTTAAGGTGTCCAGATATAAATCTGCTTTAGGTGTTCCTGCAAGCACATCCTATGTTCCTGGAACGACTGACTACCACCCTCCAGCTGGCCACAGCAGCACAACTCACTGCTAAGGGTCACATGAAGCTTTTAAGCCCATTTACTATGGGAGTTTCTGCTTCACCCTGCCTTTCTGCCATTTTTAAGAGACTTCTCAATTCATATTTCCTTATGCTGTTCCCATGCCAGAGAAAACCTTATCACTGTTACACAGCAACTGAAATCTGTAGGCTGGTGGCTTACCCTTCCAACTGTGGTGTCTATAGGAACCACAGTCCTTGTTTTCATTTAAGCAAGACAGTTGTGGCAACATCAGGGCACCTTCCACAACCTTTCCACTAAAACCACAAACACGTGGGGGTTCTGGCTTGTTAACTGATAACAGGCTTGATAACTACTGAAATATATTAGCTTCCAATTTGGCAGAATGATGATGACTCGGCAAGACTGTTGCTAGAAACTTCCCATGCCATAACACAGGAGACAGCACATCTCTGGAGATGCCTGCCCTGCTTCTTGCTACCATTTGCTGAAGCATGATTTCCTAAGGATCTGTATGCACATGTGTGCCCATCCAGACCCTCTTGTACACTGAAGCCCCACAACTTCCCCAGAAGCAGGCAGATAGAGAAAATAACTCCCTTATAAGCCCATCACATGGAAGAAACCACGCACAGCTTCAGACCCACTTCAGGGGCCTGTAAACCAAGTTCCTTTGGTTCTGTGACCCAGAATTTCTCTTCCTCATTTATCACTTCAGGTTTTTTTTGATGATTTCAGTGATGCCTTTTTATATAAAGTAGCTATTTTGGCACATCCAACTACCAAATAAGGTCACATTTTCCAGAAACAGTACACAAAATCTGGAAATCTCACAAATAGTGAACTTGTTTCCATTAAGTTGTTCTCCCTGAAGCCAGTGGTTGTAGGAGCTATGGTACTCGCAAGGCACAACTTGTTCTGCACACCCGCACACTATTCCCACTCTCTACCGCCAGCTTTTCTGCCATTTGCCCCTTTGGCTATCCGCTAGCCCCAAACCACCAGATCCCCACACAGGTTTCCAGTGCTTTTAATACTGTGATCACTTCTTATGCCCCAGCTTGTGTGAGGGGAAGCAGGGGAGGTTGTTATTAATTCTGAACTACACACCCAGTGGCATGCTAACGGCTGAATATTCATGGCTTCTCCCACAATGGAGTTGATAATTTAGGTCTTGGCAATCCAGATCCAATTTCCACACACACACACACACAAATTGCAGAAAGTTATTCCTAGGTCCAATACCTCTCCCCATCTGTAAAATTTGCTGTGAAGTGGCCCAGAGTTTGTCAGGGGTCAAGGAGAAGCATAGCATATGACTCTTCTGAAGAAACTGGTCAAAAGAAATTGTCTAAAAAGGACCACAACAATATTTTCAAACCAGTGATTTGTACTCTGAGGTAGGGAGGAGAAAAAAAAAAAAAAAGGACAATTGTGCTAAATTTGTAAATCAGTTGGTGCTTGTGCTAACAACATTTGCAGGACTGCTACTGAATGTCTGCACTGTAGGAATACTAATGCCAAATGGAGTCACGCATCAAAGTTGTAGCTAAACACCAAGTTTGTAAAGTTCTCCAAAAAGAGATTCAAAGATACACTTATGAAACTGTGTCCTGCAGATCGCAAATGAAAAACTGAATTGCAATCAAGATCATGAATTTAGACCAGGGAGAGCATCACAAAGGAAACTAAAATCTTCTAGTGCTATTAGTTCACTCTGATGATTCTAGAAGATTTCCCTGCACTAGCAGAAAAACAGACTCAGGTAAATACCACCAGGGCATTTTCGGTTCCTTTTGTACCACATCCACACAAACGTTTCTTTTCAAACCATTTCTCATCTCAGGAAGCATGTTAGCAAAAAATTAACTCAGCAGGATACATCAAACTCTCAGTTTCAATCCACTAACGCTGCAGCAAGACTTCCATCTATTATGTGCACTACACAGATCAGACAGATGAGACACCAACACAACCCTGCCATTCCACATGCCCCTTTCACATAAGGAAGTTTCCTTAAATCATGTTTCTTTCTTCTTTTTGCTGTCTGAAGAACAGGAAAGCCCAGAGGCCCCAAATGCAATCAGGGCTGTGCTGTGCCTGGCAGCTCACAGCGAGACAGGGAGCCCCTGCCTTGCAGGGCTGACAGCCTAATAAAGACAAAAAACAACAAGTAGGCATAGAGAGAACAAACAATTGAAGCCAGGGAGCAACATATTTTGTAGATTTGAAAGTAGGTCAGTCAAACCCAGAATTAAGTAGCTTTGCTGTGCTTTGATATTAAAATAAATATTTATGTCCAGAGCATCTAAAGACTTTTTCTACAGCCATGTGCTGTCAGCAATTTCCATTCTGCATCCTGGCAGATGCAGCTCTTGATGAGAGACTAAAGTTTCACAGTCCGGACCAGGGGACAGTTCATGCAATGCTAGAGAGAGAAAAAAAAAGAGCAGAGCTGCTTGCTGGAAGAGTGGGTGGCAGTGAAGGAGGTGGCAAAATGCACAGGAGAGAAGTGCAGAGCAGCAGGAGTTCAGGACTTGTCATCATTTCGGTTTCTAAGGAGCAAAGCTCAAAAAAAGCAAAGCAGATTTCTAGAAAAACAAAAAGGAAGGGAGAGTTGTACCATCCAGTATGAGCCAAAAAGCACCCAATAAGCAGTTGTAACAACATACACGGAGCAGAAAAAAAAAAAAAAAAAGTTGACTTTGGGAAATTATTTGGATGAAAAAAAAAGGCAAGCTGATTTCGATGTGGTTCAAACAGCAGCGTCTTGAAAGAGCGAGGTCTGCTATGGCCAACTTCAATAGGAAAGGAAGGCTGAAAACCTCTATGGACTGGCTAATTTTACAATAATGCCAAGACTCCTCTACCAGGGCA
The DNA here is from genome assembly GCF_059628265.1 of Tinamus guttatus. Classification (NCBI taxonomy): domain Eukaryota; kingdom Metazoa; phylum Chordata; class Aves; order Tinamiformes; family Tinamidae; genus Tinamus; species Tinamus guttatus. The sequence goes on along the minus strand of NW_028288626.1, from coordinate 346,972 downwards.
GAAAGAGATACCGGAGGAGACACTGAAGTCAAAATGAGAGAGGCAAGAGAACCAGGATAAAATCTGGAGCAGCTTACAAGTTAAACGTGAAAATGCAGGCATATGCCCTGAGATCTAGCTGTTCCTGTCTAAAAAGAAAGAAATGAGTTTTCTGTTCTTACAAGCATGAAGTTCTTCTCCTAAGGGAACAAGTACAATCATCCTACTGTTACCCAATGCTACAGCACTGACTGCACAAATTAATCGTGCAGCTCTCCAAACTACAAAGAGCAGATAAAGAGATTCGGAGCGTTACAGCTTTAGCTACATTAACTCAGCTTCCCAATGGGCGCTCGCTGTGAGGCATCAACTCTGCACTCAAATACAGGTTTCATATTGGCCACTGAGCAGGGAAACAAGCAGGATTTTATCGCACTGCCAGTTTCATTATCTGTAGTGCTTGGAGAATCAAGAAAGCAAGACAGCCTGCATGGCCTTTGCCATACAGCGAGCAAAAGCGTTCAGTACAGCGTTTCAGTGACATTTATAAACACAGTAGTCTCAGAAAGGGCAGTCTTAAAATCAACTCTGGAGCAGTCACATATAATCACAGCTTACTGAAAGATGCTGATCTTGGTAACAGGCTCAGCTGCTGAAAAAAAGATGGCAGAACCAAATAAGCTTTTGGGTGACAAGCCCATGGTTAGGTACGTGGTAGATCCATCCCTAGTAGTTTAACAGGAATGTATATCATCTATGTCTCTGCACGTCCTAAAAAAATATTGGTTATCTGCTAGGAAGAAGCACTGCATTTATTTTAACTCAGTTACTCCTTCACAATGAGAGAATAAACCTACTTTTTACAAATTGCCCGGTGACAGCGCAATCTGTTCCAGGCAATAGTTTCACACCCACCATTCACAGCTTCAGACACAGCTGTATTCAGACAAGACAACTTCAATGGGATAATATCTTAAAATGAACGAGTCATTTGGTAACTAGGCCAAGAAGCCCTGCACAGTCCTATTGGAACTCATGCACATAAAAGACCACGGGCACTTCCTGACAAAAAGAGGCCCTAGTACCCACCACTGAGCCCAGTGCTTTCCCTTGAAAGTGAGAGGCGCCATGAGGGAACGCGTGTGAGGACACAACAGAGAAGTCTACCAGGCAAATGAAGAAGACCACCTATAAGCCTACTCCGTATATCACTAAGGAAGGGACCAGGGATTTATTGCAAAAGACAAAGGGGATGCAAACCCAAGATAAGCAGGCTCCAACAGGGCGTTCTCAGAGTTACTTGGTCTCTAGTGCAGCAGATGTCAGGGTCCCCCAAAAAGCCTTCGTTCAGCCAACCACTGCACACGCAGAATCTCTGCACTGGTACTACCAGGTCTGCTAAACTGAACTGAACACAAAGATGAACTCTTCAAATTCTTTTGAGTCTCTAAATTCCAATGAAGAGATATAGAAATATCACTGTAACAGGATGTAACTATACCAAGAGATAATTTTCAGAAAGAAACATGACCTGCAAATTGCTTGCTCAGACAACATGAATTTGCTTCAAGACCTGGTCACTAATCTAAGCAGACACCTGTAGTGACATAGACTGGTAATGACCTACATAATGCAAACTCAAAGTGTTTTAAATCTTGTCTTTCCTAAAATATGGCTCTAAATTTGGATTTCCAAATTGGGTCAAACTGGTCACATTATTTTTTCTCAAGATATATAGAAAAAGAACCATATTTAAGGAGGAGTATTTAAATTAATATATTTCTCCACTTACCAAGATAAATAAGCACAGAATAACTATTTGAAATAGGTTATTGCCACCTTAAAAACAGCTTAAATCAGTTTTAATATTTTTAAAAAAAAAACTTTACTGAGCCTGCAGAAGTATTATAGTACTGCAAGAAGTATTATCGACTGCCTCAGTTCATGGTATAGATAACAATATCAACCCTATAACAACTGGTACAGTCAGGTTTCTGGCTCTGTATTCAGCCTCTGAAAAGTCACTTGAATTGCAATCAGTTATAAAGACAAGGGGTACCTAAGGAATACTGGCTACAGACACGACTGTCCAACAAGCCAATAGAGGAATAATTACTAACCCATGTATTTATCATTGCCCTGACTTCCATCTTGGGTATCTTGCACCCTTTAAAATATTTAATTCTTCTGAACAGCAAACTTCTTGCTTCTATCTCAGGGGAGCGTCTACTAATTATTACCACTCCTTTCTCCCATCATGATAGATTATGCTTAAAAAACAAACCAAAAACCCTCCACAAAACTGACAATAAAAATAAAAATATATCCAATTTGATAAGTAATGGGTATATTTTTGTCCAGTGTATGTTGACTTAAGTTTCCATTTGATTAGCGGAGGGGAGATCGCAGTGATTTTAAGATCAAGCTGAACAAAAAAAAAGAAAAATGGGCTTGTAAAAGACCTACGATGTATACACTAACTAAATGACTCTCCTTATCTAGCGTAAGGTGAGCTCTGACATCCGTTAATGAAATGACACATTGATTCCAGTACTGAATGCTCTCCAGCCATCGATCTGGGTACCATGCTCATGCTACCTTCACCTCCTCCTGCCACTCTCAAGGCAATTAAAATACCCACCCAGACATGGACAAGATATAAAGTAGCATCAACTCCAATGCCCAATAGCATATTATCTACTGAATTGCAGACACAGCTGTAAAACCCATATGGTGGCACCATGATAATGGTGATGTTGTGCTATCTATCTTTAAACACAGTATTTGTTGAATTTCCCAAAATTAGAAGGGAACACACCACAGATACCATGGTAACTACTTGGCATGATAAATCAAGGTCCTTAAGGCTCCCACACAGATTCACTGCTCTTGAGGCTAGAGTTATCCTAATGGCACCTAAACCTACTTACTACTTATCAAGCAGTAATGTTACCTTGGATTAAAATAAGAATATAAAGCCAAAGGCTGACCCGCTCAAAATAGAACTGAGACTTCTCTGATGTTAATGAGGTGCTCAAAACTACCTTAAAAATAATTTTGTTTGTACTGTGCATTGAACAGACAAACCTGGACTGAAATAAGCTTGATTTTAAAACGTAAACAGGGGAGAACTTTCAGGGAGAACTCTCCTCCAACCAGTTTGGGAAAAAAGAGATTGAGAGAGAGAAGAAGTACAACTGAAGGAAATAAAGATGGGTGCAACAGATTATCCAGAATCTTCAGAAGCTTCTTGGATTCCATGTCTCCATTTTGAATTATAACAACTTTAATGATAAATTGATGCTTTCGTTTACTTGTTCAATAAGTCTAACAAAACAAAATGTTTTTTGGCCTTCTCCACTTATCTAATAGGTAACAAAATTGCACTTGCAGGCTTTTCTTTTTCCCATACATTGATATATTCCTCATTTCGAAAGCAGATTATCCCTCAAATGATTACTACACTGGTTTTCCAGAATTAAGGAGGAGACCAGCAGCTTCACAGACAAGCAACAGACAAGTGTGTACCTCTACTCTGAGCTCACAAATGTAGTCAAACACCAATACAAGCAGCAGGTCACAGGAAGCTCGCATAATCCTTTATGCAAACTTTACTCTTTTGTATTTCAAAGAATTTTTAAAGTACATCTGTTCTCCATGAGCAAGAATCTTCCGGATAAAGACTTTTCTTTCTCTTTAGCTTTCTCTAGAAATATCAATATAAAACCATTCATAAAGCAGATAGATTTTTTAGATACAGATCAGTGGGAAATATGACAAGACAGGTGTGCAGTACATGTTACAGACATCAACCCTCCAGACATACACACTATGTCAAGGACAATGAAATATGTGATTAAATCGTGTGGAAGGCATGTTGATACACAGATGTAAGTGTAGAAATAAAGATCATACTGAAAGGCAGAAAATGAGTGAGAACCTTTGGTATAGCACTTACAAATAAAACTTCTCTTCCCAAACAGGGTTCAGGTTCCCAAAAATTGTTTTTGTCCTCTTCTTTGTTTTGCCCACTTGAACAGTTACATATGGATCACTAGACCCAGTCTTGTCTTTGGCCTGCAGACCCTGAGCACATACCACTGCAAAGAAAGAAAGAAAAAAAAAAAAAGTTACACCTGCCCTCAGGTAAGAGGACATAACCACGCATCACATGAAGCAACCTACAGAAAGAGGAACCCTGTTTCTGATGAGCCTCAGCTCATGGTGCATTATAGTGCCTGGGGTAGGAAGTACATCTCCAACTGCTTCCCACACTCTGACTAGAAAGAGATATAGGAAAAGAGGAGCAGATGCTCTTCCTCTCCATTCTCTCAAACCTCACTCCAACTCTCTCTTAGCTTAGGCTCTCAAGTGAGGCCAAGGGAATCCATGCCTTCCCCCACTCACCTGTGATTGTGATCTTTGCTGACCATTTTGAGGTGCCATCAAGCACACTCTGCTTCACTGTCTTCATCTGTTGAGCATGTGTCAGCTTGCTCTCACAGAACACATCTCTGATCAAGTCAAAAATCTCTGGCTTGTTCCGCTCCCGGATCTTCATGCGATCCTTCATGGCCATGATGAAATTCTGGGTTCTGTCTTCCGCCCCATGCTTTGAGCTCTTCTCTGCTGCTCCTGGGCACCAAAAAGTACAAAACATTCATCAGAAAGATGCAAAAACAGAAAGGCATGTGCCACTGAATCTGGACAGCAAGATCATGAGGATCGCTGCACACAGTGCTCCTGGCTAATGATTTTTGCAGTCAGACACCCAATTTCAACGCTCATGCAAGAGAATCCAGACCACTCAGAGAAGGGAGGGGATAATGAGAGATTCCCAGACTGCCTTCTGATCTGGTCCAGAACACTCTTCTGTCAGGAGCTTAGGTTCAAAACAGCTGAGAAAGACCCAGAAGTCAGGTTCTCATTTTAACAGCAGCCACTAGCATGCCCCCTCCCCTCATGATCTTTTTTGAATAAATAAATCTCTGCTTGAGGAATGATGGAGATCATTCATTCTTAATAGCACCTATGAGCTTGTCTCAAGGCTTCACCTAAGTACAAGGGAAGAACCACGGTTCAGATGGACCCACGTGCACAGCATTTCCTGCTCTGATTCACTCCGCACAGCGGGACTCACTGCCCAATGTATGCCCAATTCTGCTGCCTGGAACCATCCTGCCTGGATCAGACATTACGCTGGAGGCATGTGAAGTACCTCCCTGGATCTCACTCTTTAGTTTATCAAGATGCAGAAAGCCATCACAAATATATCTGTATATATATATATATAAAAAAAAATGTATATCCATTATTAGAATTATGCATTTACAGTAAACGTAACATATAAAAGAGGAAATTCAAAAGTTTGAGACACAGACCACTATGAGAAACGGAGGCTAGTCACTTCTAGCTGTTGGAAACACATGAACCCTGAGTATGGGTCTGTACTGCATAAATATTTAACTATAACTGGAAAAAATGGAGGACTCCGGTGTTCCACATCTTTTGAAATACTGAAAAGTTCGTGTAGCTATGCGGTAAGAATGCCCCCACAAGCAGTGATTTCCTATTAAATTATGCTACTCATGCTCACTATCAGATTTCAGCCACAGATTATTGCATCAGATACAAAGCATAAATTACTGAAAGCATTGACAAAAACTAACAAGGTGGACAAATTAGAGTGTGAAAGGAAAGGCAAAAATCCAAGACTAAACACAGTCTTGCTACACCGTCTACAGTGATTTGAAGCTGTTATCTTAAACCAGATTTAATGTAATCATGACCAAAATGCTGTGAACGTATCCATATATTTTTGTTTAATCTTATTTTTTGTTTGGTTGTTTTTTTGTTTTCCTGAGATTTCTTAATTAAAGCAGTCTCTGTTTTATAGAAATAATCTGCAAAAATATTAAAAGCAGATGCAAATTTGTACAAAGGCCACCAACAAATCATGAAGATACCTAAAATTCCTTCCCTCTTGACAAAGTTGGAAAGGAAGTGATATTGGGAACACCTTAATATAAGGCATCCCAATTTTGCATATGAAACTGTTTCAGCAGCTGGTGTCTTGATACGAATAAAGTTCTGTGAAACAAGTGCACGCTCAGAAAGGACCCCCAGCAGCACAGCGTAACAGGCAGCCTTGTTAGCAGGCTCAAGAGGGTGCTCAGTGACTAACACCGCCTAGAGACATCCATTCTGAGGACCGCCAATCTAATGCCGTTGTTAAATTCACTTCAATAAAGAAAGAAAACTCAATTATAACTTCCACCATCCAAACCGAAAAGAATAAAAATGCAGTTTGGAACAGACTGTGACGGCTGAAGTTTCAGAAGTTCATTAAAGATACTGTGTACCAAGGCATGCTATTAAAGACCTGGCTCTGAAACAGGCCATAACTTTGCATTACCTGATAATTATTTTTCATTTTTCTTGCTAGAGGCTTGCTCTTCAGTATTCCATTTAGTACAATAAAAAGGCATCTGAGAAATGGCCCCAGAGTTTCCTGTTGTTGGCTTAAGATGAAATGAAGCCAAAATACGGGAATTAATTATGCAGTTCCTGCCATCTTCACTCCCTGGTGATCACGACTAAGCACCACCCAAAGTGATGTCTTATATCAGATAATCAGCCAGTTGTAGACCCAGCATTTATTAAAGGAGTACAAAAGCGAAATGATACCACAGGCTAGACTTTGAACTATGGAAAAAATGTGCTATTCAGCTTTAGACCTTCTGGGGATTGGGGTGGACTCAGTACATACAGAGTTACAGAAAATTATTGGGAAATTGGGAGAGGCCAAATTGAACAATTTGCATTTCCTTGACAAAATTCTGAAATCTATAGCATTTCCCAGAAACAAACTCTGCTCTGCCCTCTTTGACTCTGCAAGAATTAAGAACCAAATTTGAATATTAGGAGCTCGTGTCACACATGAGTGGGAGTGTTCTAATTTAGAGCCAATTTCTAAAGAAATTACTAGCCAGACAACTTCCAGATAAAAATGTTTTACTGTTAGTCATCGAGATGGGTCCTGACTTAACATATTTTTGAAACAGCCTGGGCTGTATTGGTGCATGAATGCAAGCGCTCCAGAGGCACTAAAGCGTCTTTAGGACGCGCACTTGGGCAACTGGAGGCACCCCAGGTAGGGGGATGTATAACAACCCCCTGACTCAGGGACCTTGCACAGGGAGGCTTAACGAGGCTCCCTCCAAGGCTGGCAGCCACCTGTGGCCTCACAGCCACAGAGACCCGGGCTCTCGTCCCCGCTCTCGTCCCCTCGAAGGCTGCTCTCTGCTCGCCGACTGCCCCCAGCAACCCCCGCCTCCATCCGTGCTGCCCCCTGCTCTGCACTGGCACGGGGGTCAGTTATTCCTGCCCTGCGAAGGCTCCTGCAGAGATTACACCTGACCCAGAAGGCAAAAGCCGGGACCAGGTAAACAAGGCTGCGTATTTAACAATGCAAAATAATAAAGAAAAGACAAACCCTCTGCCACAGCACCACGTCCTTTCCTCATTTAACACCAGCTTGTTGGTACAAAATCTCCATAAAATAAAGATTATCAGGGGATTAATCACTTACAATGAACAGAAAAGACTCCCCAACTGTATCCCTCCACTAGATAGCAAAAGTTGGACTTGAGATGTTTTTCTCATCTGCAAAAAGGTGATTTGGGGCCAATGTAAAGGTTCATTGTTTCAAGCAGTTTTGTAAATCACTATGGAAAGGCTGAGGAATATCCAAATTCTGTGTATAGGAATATATAGTATTGGGTGAATGGCACTGGGCTTTCCTCATCTCTGCCTCTCTAGGAAGAGACTACAAGCCAATTTGTGACTGGAAATAGAAAGGAAATAAGACTATATTGGGACTGGTATTGATACAGCTATTAGTAAACTGCCAGTGCTGTTACCTTATGCTCTAACGGGAAGAAGTGAAGAAAGCAATATTGGCAGGATAGAGGACAGCTGTTCAGTAGGCGGATAATGCTTAGAAATTATAAATTCCTGAGACTTAAAATAGATATTCGAGTTTCAAATAAAGGTATCCTTCCTCCTTCTGTGCAAATATTTTCCTGTGCAGGATTCTGGAAGCAAACGAGTATTCAGCACCATGGTGCTTTAATCATCGTTTGACACAGAAGCCAAGATGTTTATCACTAGAGTGACTTATCCATCTTACTAACAGTCCACCTTCAGAGACAGTCTCTGCAATTGCAACTTGTTTATAGAGAAACACATGGAAATCTGTCATTCAGAAAGCCACAAAGAGAAGTCCTTAAGCAGAAAACTCTCTGAGGAACTCCAGAAGTACCCAAGTCCCAAGGGCCAAAACAGTGCCAAGCAGAACATCCAGCGGGGACACGTCACATGAAGGCCTCCAGCTTTGTGATTCCAGCCCACTGTTAGAAACAAAAACTTTTCCAATGAATTAGGAAAGACATATGACTAAATGCACACAGCTAAGCTGTTCTACAGCAGTTTCAGGCTTGGTATTTCGACTCTTCATTTGCAAGAGCTCCAAGGAACCAGATTCAAGTACCCCAGGGCTATTTCTTTTCTCAGGTTTAACTGCAATCTACCATCAACTAGATGAGCAACATTACAGAAAAATAAGACATCCACCTGCAGAAGCAGAATCCTATTTTGACTCAAAAGTTAGCCCAGAACTTTGCAAGCCCCTTTTGCTATGATCTTGCTATCATCACGTCCTTCTTTCCACTCTCTTGATAATTCTGCTACACCCACTTCTCTGCATCTGTTTTTCCACATCCTACACATCCATCCTCAGCTTCACTCCTCCTTTAATACCAGCTTTGCCCACACATTGCCCTCTGGTAAGCACGACACTGGTACTCAGGGCAAGAGATAAAAGTAGCCCCTTTCCAAATCTTGCCTGCTATGTGGATTCCCAAGAACACCCCTGCATTAATTTCCAGACAGGTAGGAAAGGATTGGAAACCCACAGCAGAAGTTTAAAGTACCCCAAAGAATTGTTCAAGACTAAAAAGAGAGCATCTTAGCTTGAGCAATTGCTATAAAAAGGTTAGTTGTCCCATCACCACAGTAACATCTTCTAAATACCTGCAATAGAGAAACTTAGACTTTCTCATCCTCTCAGAACAACAACTTAGTGCCAACAGGGCCATAAGCCAGATGCCTGCAGTACAAATGCCACAAGTAATTCAAGCTTAGAGCACATCAAACTGACAGTTCATGGAACTGCCTTGCTCAAATGATCTGCAAGACATGCCCCATCATAGAAGACCAAGAGACTGCTAGACCCTGAACTATCAGGCTGCAAGTTGCAAGTTGTGCTTTTTTTTTTTTTTTAATCTAAAATGCACATGCTCTTCACTTCTGCTGAGTGTCCTGTCTTGGACACAATGTTTCCTGGAGCAGGAAATATATTCCAAAGACATTTTTATTGCCCTTCTTAGACAACTAATGTTTTGAGGCCATCTCACAGACAAACTGAGGAGCAAATTAGCTTTAATATAGAAATAGTGGCCAATTTTGCAAAAAAAAGGATTTTTCTTTACAACGTGCAACAAAGCAGTACTGAATTTGAGTATTTTGTCACCACCATCCCACACATTTGTTGACTTTATGAGATACCCAATTTCTTAAAGTATAGAGAGTAAGAAAAACACTCTCTGAAAAAATAACCAAAAATAGATCTGGGGAAAGAGATCGTATTATTTCCTAGAGAAAGTCACTGGAGTATAGAAGATAGATTAACAGCACATCTTGAGTCTAAGGAATAAAACACAAAGCATCTACCTGTAATTTCCAGTGATAGTCATATGAATTTTACTTGTGACCATCCAAAAATCCAGCGCAAGACATTCTGAAAGACTTCATAAATGAAAACACATTCTGAGACATCAAGGCATAATCAATGGAATTTATTTCTTTCTAGCCTAAAAATTCATCTACTCTAATGCAACATTTTCTGGAAGATTTGCAGAGACTTAAGTGAGGATAAGATATGAGAACAGGCTTTTTTTATACTGACAGCATTAATAAAACCTCTCTGTTGGGAAGAAACTCCCTCCTGAGTTTAATATACAAAACAGTTTAGTCTCAGATTTACTGGATCTCCAAACTATTGCTTTTCCTTACAGAAGTTCCTTTTTCTCATTCCTCAACAAACCTATATTCTTCCAACTTAGATAAAAATTAATTTTCCCATTTTCTTCTGGCCCTGGGGGTTCCAATTAGAAGAATTTTAGCATGAACATACCAAAGCAAAGAACACTGTTTTATAAAAACACTTTTTAATAGATTTCTAGTGCCAGTAATAATTGTTTTCCCAACCCAGTAGCACATCTACACATTGGTCCCACTGTCTTAACCTTTCATCTGTTTCTTCTGTCTATTAACCGCAGGATACCCACCTCCAATTCCCCTCCCGCCTCCAGCCCAGATAGCGCACTCACACTGGCTGCCCTTAGAGCCCTGGCTCACACTCTCTGCCCCTTCCCTGCTCTGATTCTGGGCAGCTTTCAGATAACTCTCTAAGTGAAGGTTTGCCCCAGTGCTTCACTAGTTTTGAGCCCAGAGGGCTCCCCTTGAAGGCCACGTGCTGGAGTATCTCATGTTTATATCTGGAAAGGAAATGTGCGAAGTAAATATCTGCAATCCCTTGAACAAGAGAACAAGTTCTTTGGTGTTTCCAATTGTTACTTCCATTCTAGAGAAAAGCACATGGACTCCTGTCATCACCACATCCCACAGCCCATTGCATAATCTGATTTAATTCCAGCCAGAGATTAGACAATCTTCTCCCATGGCCCAGCCTTTATTTTCTTACAGCAAACAAATTCTTCTTTTTACTTCTGTAAACATTAAGATTAAGCAGACCATCATCCTCCCTGCTGTTTATGTGTTTATGTCCCTCTTCCTCCACATAGTTCAAGCATAAACAAGTTCAAAGACATTAGACCAATTCAGAGAGCCATCACCGCTGGTCACTGAATGTAGCATCTACTGCTTGGAAAATCCTCTGGCCAGGGATAGCTGTAAACTGGGAGAGCAAGGCAGAGATGTAGGAGCTCTGCACAGCATATCTTACCCCTCTGCATGAGGCTCCTTAACATCTCTTTAAAAGCACAATATTAATACAGACCTAATGTTTTTAGGGCATTTTTAGCCTCCTGAAATAGGCCCACCTTCCGCCTCTTACTTGGTAAATTTAGTTATTGTAAAATATAGCTATTTCTTAAATTTAGTTTTCCTTCTACTGCTTTTGACTCCATTATTTCCTTTCTGCACAGCTGAATTACATTTCCTCACTGCTGCTGGTATAAGCCTCATTTTCCTCTACTCTCCATATCATTTTGCCATACTGAGATATCACAACTTCAGAGAGAACATTACTGTATCTTGGGTATGTGTCTGAAACAAACCTGAATGCACGCATCAGCAGCAGCTTTTCATTTCTCATGCTGAAAATCCCAACTAGCAGAGGGTTCTGGAGACTCCAGAAACCAAAAACTAACACAGTTGTCCTGAGTCTAAGTGGCCTTCTACAAAAGATTTTGTCAGGGACCTGAATTATGACTTAATTTCATTTTCCTGAACCAAATGAAATCCAGAAGCCTGTTCCTTAAGATACAAAATGGTCACCACAAAGCCAAGGTACCAGTGATGCAGTCATTTAAATACTATAAACTGTAAAGATCTTATGGCCCTTGCAGACAAAAGAAGAAATGCTAAGCATGCAAGGGACAGAAACATTTTACCAGTATCAGCTATGCCTGAAAAATACACTATTGCAAATGGCATGATTTGTAACTGGGACTTCTTTAAAACTCTGCACACATGCAAAATAAAAATATAAAGAACATCTGCTTGAGGTGTTGAGATAAGCTGTAAGAAACTGGAGGCCTAGGACTCATTGGAATTCCTTGCTGGATCACCCAGCCTAACTTTTCCATTAGCTAAAGTCTGAAGCAGATAAATGATTTGATTATTTGGATTTCTATCACCATAATTTGCAATGACTTGGTATAACTCACAGACTGTTCTAATTAGACTTACTCTATCAATCCGGAACAGCAACAAAAAAATCATGAGAAGTGGCCTCACCTCCCTGCTCAAGATTTAACATGCCTGGTAGAAACCTGTATTCCATTTAGACTAAGATACTTTTGTTTTTAAGCATGAAGATAAATTAGAGACCAATCAGTAAACCGTTTTAAAAGGAAAATAAAAATAATCTAAGCAAATTAATATTTTCTTTTTTATTTTTTAATCAAATCCTTCTATTGCCTGTGCTAGGTCTCACTTATTCTGCAAGCTCACAGCTCTTTGGTTTTTACGAAGAGCAGGCTCAGATGCCACCGAAACAACAAAATAAACTGCAGTGGTTCTAGGAAGATGAGATACTGCCCATATGTTCAAAGGACACCTTCCTATCTCGCCCATCATCCATGCTGACTCAACCCTAAGGTGAAGGTGATTCAGCCACAAGACTCTCCTGTTCAAAAGGCAAAATGCCTTGCCAGCTTACACTTGGTACAGAGCATCCCAGCTAATCCATGTTTTGTATCCCAACAACAGGAATCCAGTGCTACTTTGAAAACCTTAAAATCCACAGCAAAATGAGATGATGATAAAAACAAGTAATTTGCCAGAGATTCCAGGACAGGAACAACAGAAGTCAGGATAACCAGTGCAGGACCCTAATCATCCAGGCCACTTCCTCTCATCTGCCCGGACAAGCTAGTAAACACCCTACTTAAGCTGATGCAGAGACAGATTAATCACATTACACAGGTCAACCCCAAAAAGCAAATAGATGTGACAGAGCCAAGAATTAAACCCGTCACTGGAGCTGTCCATATCCAAGTGAATGCAGCAATTTTAGCTCAATGCCACCTTTTCAAAAAATACATAGCCACTTCAATAAAAGCATTTCCGCTCATCACTAAGGTAGCACATATGCAGCCAGAGAAGGTGTAGAAACACCTTGGAAAACAACCACGCTCCCCTGCCCCTCTGGAGAGGGAGCACAGCGGAGTGGCTACTCACTCTGCAGGCAGTCGGCGTTGAGCAGGTCTTGGCACTTCTCGTGGCACTTGACCCCACACTCGGCGCAGCGCATTCCCTGCCGCGCAATGCCCCACAGCAGCCCTTCACACTCATAGCAGTAGGTGGGAGTGGTGGCCGACCACACTTCAAAGTTGTGCGGGGTTGTACAGGAGATGGGGTAAATTAAGGCTTGCAAAGTCTTCTTGTAGACGTGAGATTTCTAAAACACAGGAAGCAACGTTCAGAAAGGTGACCAAATCTGTTTTTCTTGGTTATCGTGGGTTTTAAGAGAAAACACATGAGCGGTGCAATAAACCTATATTTTTGAGGTATCCAAGTTCAGCAAGTTTTTGTAAGTGCCAGCAAGAAATACCCTTTCAAAAATGATTTATAGACATTTTAAAAAGATAGAAGAGAAAGAACTAAGGTTTGTGGACAAGGAGAACCTTGCATAAAACTGCTTTCACACAGTATCTCTTACGGTAGATAGCAGAAAAGGAAATTGTAAGGTTCTATTTTCAGTGCCGTATTTGACACTTCTTTTTTTTTTCTGTAAGTTTGTTTGGTTTCTTTAAACAAATTAAAGCAGCAGCTTTGCAATTATATTTTTAGATATCTGTGAAGCTGGCTCTACATCCCAGAGAGCCAAACTCCTTTAATTTGCTTACTAAAAGTTGTCAGGAGCCAAGCAACCCTCCCACTTACCAGCTCTTCATCCTTGAGAGATGTTCTAGTGGCCATTGCTGAGGTAATTCCGGCTTTCCGGGACTGGACCAGTGACTAAGAAAGGAGAGTTACCAACTCATTCCAGTTACCAATTCATTACCAACATTGAGAAATGCTTTGTACATTACATGCACAGAGATGTGAGCAAGGCAAGAGCCAGTCACTCCAAAATTATACCGAAGCAGCAGTCTATTACATTCAGGTTGGTTTCTTAAATGATGATCTTAAATGAATGATGGCAGCCCAAATACCAGAAGAGTGAAAAGCATATTCTGAAAGGTCATCAGCTTGTTTCCATCTGTCCACAACCCATCTGGCAATTAAATTAAATTAAAATTTGGCAGATTTTAATTTTATCAGTCTATCAACAGTAGACAAAAATCTTTGTTCACACCTCCACGTACATGTTCTGGTAGCTACAGTAGCATTGCTATTGCCTATGGTGGGACTTGTTCTTTATTTAACTTCACTCATCAAAAAGAAATTATTTCATCATCTTATAACATATCTAACACTCCCAAACATGACAGTGAAAGGATAAAAACAAACAGGGTGAAAGAGAACAGAGGGTGGATAGGGAGCACGTTTGAATGTGCAGCAGGGCACATTCACTGGCCATCACTGAATACAATGAACAGCATTTCCCTCCAAATTGCCTCGTCAGTGCTGAACTCTGCAGCCAGGCAGATGTGCAGGTTCTGCCTTTGCAGCTCCAAACCCTGGCATTTCTTCAGCAAGCCACTCCAACTGGATGAAGGCAAGAAGGAAGAGCTAGCAACATCTGTTTTCAAGTCAACAATTCCCAATTACAACCTCCACCTGATTCATGCTACTTGAAGGCGGACTTGAAAAAGCTCATTCCATCAGTGATGTGGTAGGACAGCATCTGAACATGCATGCACTGCAGGTTCAAAATAAAAAGCACAATAATGGAAGGGGGAGAAAAAAAAAAACAAAGAAAGTTAAAATAATTTTTGTTTCTGGTGAAGACTTGGTCGATAACCCTTAACTCCACTTACCATGGCCTGTGGAGAGAGAGAGTGAAAGCATACAAAAGAAGCAACACAAGTTAATGCAATCATTGCAGAGATTTAAAAAATACAAGCAGTCTGTAAAACACACACCAGGCTTCCCATGCATGGGTTGGCAGAGAGAGTCATATGCTATCTTTTCACAGGAATCACAGGATATGGAAACCTAGGTCTTGCAGCTCTTAAAAGCATTTCTCCCAAGTGCAAAGGCACTGCTCGTGTTGAACACACAGCTAGCAGAAAACCAATTCATGCCACAGAAGCCTTATCTCACCATATCAAGCAAGCATATGAAATTTGTCCGCATTATTTGTTTGGGTCTTGTGCTTCCTCAGTACAGAAGCCTACTTCCAATCTTGCAAATTACTTCGAAAATCCAAGGTACATATACTCGGTTTATCTATCTCCTGAAATTCTGGTCTTCTTTCCAAACCTCATATGGGCAATATTACCAATTCTCCCCAAAGTCTGGGATTTTTAGGAAAGCATTTAAAAATAATAAAGGCCTCCAAGTAACCCATTTAGAAAAATAAAAAAATAAAAATAAAAAGCTCTTTGTCTACCAAATCGTACTTATTTTTTCTTTTCTTTAAAGGCAGAGCTCATAACTCATTATTGTAAGAACTAATTTAATTAAACTGGAAATCTACAGTGTCTGTAAGTTAAGGAACATCAGCACATGTCTAACGAACACCAGCATGTATAACAAAGTCATTTGAAACAATGACCATATCTGTGGCAGAAGAGAAATCTCTTACCAGATCACTGACAAGTGGAATTGGCTTTTTTTTGCGTAGATCAGGCATGCTATCAATGCCATAGAGACCACCTGCAGGCCTGGAGATTCAGGAGAAAAAAGAGAAAGAGTCTTAAAAATTCATCTGGCACAACCTTGCAGAAGAGCAGAACCACAGTCCTGCGGCATTAATTCATGCCACAGCTTGTTCTGCAGTGGCTGATTCACACACACTTGGATAAACTTTTTGTTCCTTAAATAGAGCTCAGTTTATAGTTTACTACAGGCATCGAGTGCCATGTAAGGAAATTCAGAAAACACACTGGCATCATTGTTTCTCTGATCCTGCCCCTTCCATTAAATCCATCATGTGGTTTTTGGTTTTGATTTTGTTTTTTAAGAGAAGAAAAATTGCTTTCCCAGAGGAAGAAAAGCCAGCCAGAATTAAGATGGTGCTTCAGAAGGCGTGCAGTTATGGTAAAAGCGATGAAGCATTTATCTTTCTATATGCAACAGACCTTTCTGCAGTGTGTTGGTGGCTGGGAGAGACATGTTAAAGTGGATCAGACCTGGCACAGCTCCCTGATATCTTCTGGCTGAGTCTAGGTAAGAACCTACATAATCCCAGCCCTTAGAAAAGGAAAAACCAAAACCCTCACATCTGTAAAGAGGCATCAAGAACTCCTGCACAGAAGAGCAGACCGTGCTCCAAGATGGACAAGAAGCCTCACAGCACAGCCTAGCCCGAGGCTATGACCAAGGTGAAATGAATTTATTATATATAGGAACATGCCACAGCCCTATAGGGGTAAAATTGCCCTTTCTCACGGGGTGTAGGAGGGTGACATGTCCAAGCCACAGCTGAGTGACACCCGCTGCTGGCTGAAGAGCTGTGCTCCTGTGTGGTGAACAAAACCCATCCGGTCAGCTGAGCTGTTCTGCCTGCTAAGCTGCAGAGCTGCATGGGGGACACTCAGGCATGAGACACACGCACAGATTTCTGACACTTCAGTTCATTGAAATTGTTGCAATCTTTGGCCAAGGATTTCACAATCACTAACCACTGACTACCATTCACTACCATTGACTAAGCGAGCTGGGCCTGTTTAGTCTGGAGAAGGTTGAGGAGATTTGATCAACATGTTCAAGTACCCAAGGGGTGACTGCAGGGAGGATGAGGCCAGGCTCTTCTCCGTGGTGGCCGGTGACAGGACGAGGGGTAATGAGTGTAAGTTGAAACACAGGAAGTTCCTCCTCCATAGAAGGAAGAACTTCTTTACTGTGAGGGTGACAGAGGCCTGGAACAGGCTGCCCACAGAGGTTGTGGAGTCTCCTTCTCTGGAGATCTTCCAAACCTGCTTGGATGCAGTCCTGTGCCACGTGCTCTGTGTGTCCCTGCTGGAGCAGGGGGTTGGACTAGATGATCTCTAGAGGTCCCTTCCAACCTTAACCATTCTGTGATACCGCTGGAAATCCTTCCACCAAGGCTGGTTGGTGTTCTTATTAAAGACAGTGAATTCCAACAATTTCCGACAGTGAATTCCAGAATATCCTTTGGCCTAAGTAACGCTTCAGGAATCCTTTCTAGTTTACAATAGAAAAATCTGACCCAAATTAACCATTAATCATTACCTGCATAAAAAGTTCATGTTGTTAAAATTCCTTACACTGGAATAAACAGAAAATTCATCCATTGCCCTGAATTTACAAACTGTTTCTGACATTAGTGATGGTTATTGTTTTAGAGTAAAATAAGTATAATAAAAAACTATTCAGATGATGCTAAGAATTTCAGCACTGCTTATTATATTTATATTTTATATAAACTATTACATTTTTATATGGTTATTATTATTACTACAAAGCACTGTAACTAATCATTTTAGTTGATTAGTGTCTGCAAGATGAAAAGATACAACAGAATAGACAGAGGCAACAATCCAGAGTCCAAGTTCACATTACAGTTGGGGAGTGACTCTTTTTTTTCTACAGGATTTCTGACTTTTAACCTAACTAAAAGGATACAGTAATACTCTGATGTTACCCAGGGAGGAAAAAAAAAAAAAGAAAAAAAAATGTTTTATTCAAGATATTATTCAAGATAAGCTTAAACAAGTTATTTTGCTTGAGAACATAGCTAGTTGGGGACTGGTTTGTGCCAAATGTTTGTGATAGACTGGGAAGTTTTTGCACCTGCAAAATAAAAAGAACAACCCCTAAGCCAGAGTCTAACAGAGGACAAAATTATTTTAAAGGTTCTTGCAGCCTCTGTTGAAGAGATGCATCCAAATGTCTAAATACTTTTACCTAGATGACTTACTTTTAACCTAAAAATACAAAAAAGAGCTTTCAGCAACAGTTCTTAATTTTCCCTATTATTCAGTTGTTTATGTTTTCAGATGCCTGAATCTCTTTACTCAAGCACAAGTTTAACTTTGCTTAACCAGATTTTTGCACAGATAAAATTACTGATGGTGCACCATATAGGCACACTGTAGCTATATATGTAATAGGATAACTCTGCTCTGCAGTGTATGCAATATTTATAGAGCTATTACAGTATTGCTGTGTTGGGGAGTGAATAGCATCTCTGAATGCGGATGGTGAGAGATTTATTGATATTAATATACAACTTATATAGATATGAGAAATTATACCTAGAAACTGATCTATAATATCCACTGTACTTATTTTTAAAAGCTGTCTTTCCAAAGCCAGTAACTTACAGACAGGAAGCCACTGTTACATTATGCTAAAAGGACATTTAGCTTGAAGCATGTATTGATAATTCAATATTAGATTCATCACAGAACTGTTTATATTAAAACGTGAAAACTTTGAAAAGCAAAGACGGTTTGTGATGACAAGAACTGGTTATCTCCCTCAAAGAAATCCACTTCTCTAATCTTTCTGATGGAAGAACAACTGCAGACATCAGTAAGTGGCTAGTATACTTTATGGCTAATAAGCCACAAAGTGGCTAACAGTGGAGTTAAAGCTTTACTGGCCACAAATGCCTTGTCTGGAAATCCCTTGTATGGGGAGACAGAGTGAATAAACCAGACTTTTGTCAAAACTACATTAGCCAGCCTGCTTCGTTGCATCCCACAGAGCAAGAAGAGATTACAGACTAGAGCAAGCATTGCTTGGCATTGACAAAATAACATTTTAAGCATTTGAGGATTGCCTTTGTATTCATCTTCCAAGCCAAGAAATCATTTTATCTGCGGGAAGCAGTGAGCACGGTGTATCGACTCCTCGTTAACGCAGGAGAAGGTGCTGTTTATAGTTGGAATTAATCACTGTCTTCTGCTCCTGGTAATTGCCAGTTCTCCAGCAGCAGCTCAGGCTCCTTAAGCAGGCGATGGGGTTGCTAGGCAGCTCGAGCATCCGCAGGTGTGGAGGAAGCTCCCTGGCAATGCCCGCGTTGCAGAACAATTACTCCAAGAGCAGAAAACTGTATAATGAAGCCTCTGATTTAACTTAGTGTTTTATTAGCCAAGTCTACTTCAGTAGTACAAGAATTAACTCATTTGTGCGGAAAGCCAATTTCTTGGCAGAGATTTCAGGACAAGTTTGCTGCTAAAACATCAGCACCTAATGAGCCCCCCACCACAAAAGCATCTCGCTCCGATCACGTACTAAGCATGTCACCCAACAGCTTGGAAAAAAAGTGTGCACTCTTTTCCAGAGAGGATTCTAGGGAAGCTACCATGCTGGCATCTATTATGCAGGGTATCACGCTGACATTAGACATAATCAAAACTTGTCTGCTTCATTTTCCATGACTAGCACGCTGCAGAGAGAACACACGCAGCCACTCTGACCTGCATAAGTGAGGCATTATCGTTACTACTTTATAAATGACAAACTGCAACGGGCTCTAGAATTACTCCAGCTTTGTTTGCCTGGCCATAAAAAGCACTGGAAAGCCAGAAAAATTCTCCAAAGTTACTTTTGTTCTACAAGCAAAGCGGTCATTCTGAGCTGCTTCTTCCCTTTTCTTGATGCCAGCTGTAACTGACTCAGGAAAACAAAGATCTCATCCAGACTCCTCTCTGTGATGGTCAGCAAGTATTTACTAAGTAGTGCCACAAGCACTTGGCCCCATCACTGGAGGGCCTGATCATACACCACAGCTACAACCTTGCTCCTGACCACAGACCTCCGGAAGAGCACGGCCCACCTCGGGCTGCTCAGGAGGTGACTGTGAAACACAGCAGTAGCCTGGCTCAAGGGAGATGTGGCTACTTCATTATTCATGAAAACAGCCATTAAAAACATTATAAGTGTTGCTTCTACTTACGATGAACAGGGGATCACAAACTACGGTGTAACTATAAACGTATGGAAACAAAATCTCCTGCTATTACTTACCCTCCTTTAAGCCAAGGTGGTTTCGACGGATCAGCCTCATCTTGATCCTTAGATGGAGGAAGGGGAAAGAACAACGTGAAATTAGTTTCTGAAAACACCAGAAAACGTTACCGGATTTCAGGCTTAGGGAAGGATAACAGTTCCCATGGCATGCAGGCAAACGCATACAGACATTCATTCAAGCACCTCAAAAAACCAACACATCAGGACAGGTCATATGGACACAGACAGGCTATGCAACTTCATTAACACCCAGAAGTGGGACCAGAAGAGCCTGTTCAGTGCACCTCCCCTTTTAAAAGGGCGCGTTGAAGACCAATGCTAGGAGTTATTGGAGAGCTCCTGTTGCTCTAGGCCACAGCTTACGTGAACATGGTCATAACTGGGACACTACAAATTAAAAACATCTGTATGAAATGGATAAATGATTCATCCACATGAAACTTCATACAAACACATATGAGCTTTCTTCAGCAGAGGTCACAGTAGTGCCACTTGCTCATGCTCAGACATAAAGACTTTTCAACCCCTAAGCACGAAGTTTCCATCGCAGCTCCCATCACAGGCACACAAGTATTTTGTTTCCAACAGACAATGAACAAGGCCAGTCACTCGCAAGATGACTGCAACAGAACCAGCGTTGGTAGGCATGATAGAAACATAAGGACCACAGACAGCAACATAAGGACCATCTGAATTCAAACCATGTTCTTATATTAGCATAAGCGTGTATTTAGAGGGCAAAATCTTGTGTCTTTGAAAATCTTAAAAGGACGAATTAAAGTTGAGAACTGATTAAATACTTAGAAGATATCTGGGGGAAAAGAGTAAAGATCATATTCCTTGAAAGCACAGCTAGTTTCCAGCAGTAACACATAGGCAAGCAAAACAGATGGCTAACACCTAACAGCCAACCCCAGATCATCCTGTCTGCCAAGAGGATAAAGAAGCTCTAACTTGCACCCAACAGAAAATAAACGTACCAAGATCTTCAAACAGGGAACGCACAATGTGAGAACCACCACAAAGTAAAGGAGCACCCACCAGAACATAAGCTTCGGTTATGTGAAAGATAAAAGGATATAGCACCAAAAGAAAGATCCACCTCTTATCTCCTTTGGATGAGCTGTACAACCTGGGGGTTGTTCACAGGCAACAGAAGTCTCACAAGACCAGAAATGACAAAGGAAAAAAAAAGTTGGAAGTCTCAACCTGTACAGCAAAAAGAGTCCAAGGTTTTTATTCATCACTCCTGCAGCTCTAAGGCCACGCAGACCGGAAGACCAAGCAGATTTTTTCCCCCCACAGGCACAAACAATGTGACACTACCCAGTACTCAATGCGTTTCCCAGCTTTACCACGTGCCTGCAGAAGGCGGGAGCTCTGCCCCACAGAGACATGTGCTCCCGATGCACATTTCTCCTGCACCCTGCGCGCAGGGTGTCCCCAAAAGGGCTGTGCTCCAAAAAAAACTCCTTCCCGGAGCGTGAAACTGAGGCTTCCTCCGGACAGAGCTGGATCAACTACTGGCAAGGGCAGGGATTTCAGGACACAATGCAATGAGCTCCTTCAGCACATGGAAGGGAGGACATCCCTACCTCCCTCAGAGCACTCAGGAGACTTATGGCTAAAATGCAGTCATAAAGAGAAACAAAGTATTATACCAGACTGAACTCAACACAGGGTCCAACCAAAGTGGTCCAGCCACAGTCCTGAATAAGGCAGGCGAACAAATGTAGCACCATTTTACTGGTAGAAATAACTGAGAAATCCTAAATATAAGCTGCCAGTCTTTGAGACATGGGCAGATCACAAATATCATGGACCATATAACCAGGATCAGCCTGTAGAAGCATCATGAACTCTCTTTTGGGGAGAAAAAGAATATCCAATTAGTGAAAGCAGGGATGAGAAGGAAAAAAAAAAAGGCAAAAAAGCATCAGGAAACATTTCTCCCAGCTTTTGAGATGTAAAGTAAGTAAAAAATTGCCAAAAGGCCAGAAAAGCTATGCTTCTGCTTACTTGCCTTCATTTCTTTTGCCAAGTCTTGTAGACAGATAAATAAAAAAGAAAACCACAGAAAAAGGAGGAGCCTCTACAGGGCTGAGATTAAAAACCACGCAGGTATAAAAGCACACAACAAAAGAAAGAGCTCTCAGTGAGTGACAGTGCTGATGCAGAGGCAAGGCAGGTGACGACCGTGTGGGAACAGGAGTCATCTCCAGGCGAAAGCCAAGGAAAGAGGTTAATTTGCTCCAGGCATCGTTCTCCCTCAGGAAATGCTGAGAGAAGCAGTGCCTGACATCCATCAAACCAAGGCTGATGCCTTAAGACTGTAGAAGAGCAAACACAGTGCAAGGCGAGGAGGGGGTGCAATCCAGACTAGCACATGCTCATTATGGGCTTCAAGAGATTGTGAGGCTTCAGAGCGAACATAGAAGAATTAACATCAGCACAAGCAGAAAACAAGATAAAGTCAAAGAAGGTGCACATTTTATAAAAATGTTTTTCTTTGACAAAGTAACCAACTATAAACATGCAGTTGACACAAAAACTCTTTTTATTTCAACAAAACATTTGACACAATGCCATAAGATGTTAATTGGGCTGCATAAACTGAAAATGAGTAGGGGGGCCTGAAGGTGGGTAAACAAGAATCTGCAGCTGAGCCAGCCATGGCCAAGGCTAACAAGGAAGTTAGTGGGAGTAAATCGGATACGCTGATAAATCTGCTGATGACAAACAGAATTACTGAGACCGAAGAGAACTGAAAAACTCTATAGAAAAGAAGCCGATGGCAGAAAAGACTGCAGCAGCAATAGCAAATTAAACAAGGTACAAGCAGCAAGGTCAGACCCCAACCCCAAAGCCTGCTGTGGATTTTACTGCATACAAGGGGTTTTTCAGTGGAAGGAAAGTAGCTTGTGATGAGCAGAATTTGCATTCATCATCAAGGGCCCTGAGCCACTATGATACAACTACAAAAGGAGAGAGTATCATTATCCAGGGAAAACTTTCCATAGAAATAAAAGCATGAAATGTGCTGTACAGTGCTAGCAAGACACTTTCGGAAAGGCATGTACAATCTCAGTATCTTGTATTAAAATAAAAGGAATTCAAATTGGAAAATTGCAAAAATTAGCGTGAGGATGTAAGGAGACTATAAGGAGAAGATAGGACAGCAAAATGGACCTTTCTTTTTGTTTACTCATTAGTCAGGAAAACATATAGCGTGGAAGAAGATTTGAGGATAAATTCAGATAGCATTTGGAAATAAGACCATTAAAGATCAGCAGTGCCTTTTCCAAAAGAAGCAAACATCTAAGCTAAACAAGTTTTAGTGGGGGAAACTGGATAGTCTATATGCAAGTTAATGACACAACATGGCACAAGGGCAGAGGGCTGCACAGCGACAAAAACAACCTCTGCAGTCCCCACTGTTGCCCTAACCTGCATAGTCCGAGGAGCTGGGAAGGGGGGCTCTATTACCTACAGGGGGTGGCATGCAGCTCAGCGTGCTTCAACCACATACAGGAGCACTGATTGGGCATAACAGAGTGAGACATAGTTTCTGCCACTATTGTGGGTAAGAACATGTTATAAAACATCATATTTATTCGAATCTGGAAAGTACTGATGTTTATGTCTTCAGTAAGTGCACAAGGAAGCACCGAGAAGTTAGAGCAGGGAACATGTACATTAAACAGCCTATCATGTCTCTCTACCAACTTTGGCATTTATGATGCTGGTAAATGATGGTTTTACAACCATTGCCCAAGAAATATATTATGCTGGAGAAGTATCTGTCACCCCTAGTACTTCAGTATATTGACTCCCAGTAAAGAATGTTTCAATCAGTTATGGCGAGGTCTTTGCCAAAGGAAGATTTTGGGCTTTTTTTAGTTGGTTGTTTTTTATTGTTTTTGTATATTTTTAACCATGAGCCATTTAGCAAAACAATGCCAGAGACACAGTAGCATGAACTTCATACTGTGGTTTAAACAAGTCAATAGACACGATCATTTCAGGCATAGTATTCAATTATCTGGAAAGAAATGCTTAGAAAAGCCTAAAAAGGAACCCAGTAAGAGTTTTGATTATTCAGAAAGAGCAACAGCTAAGAATGACAAGTAACAGGAGAATCTTTTTAAACAGGTTATGGTTTGCATTAAGATTATTTCATCTATCAAGGTATTTTTTTGGTGAGAAAAATTATGTGCTTTTGCAGAAGAAAGTCTATAAAATGGACAGAGAAGCATCAAAAAAAGTAGTCATCACTAAGTCTGGAGAAAAAGGAAGAGTATCTCCAGAGCTGCTGGTCCACTCCAGGAGAGCTATTCTGACACTCCGTAGCAGTTTTTCTGAAAAGTAATTCTCCATCTCATTTAAATATTGCCTCGCACATCATTCTGTTAGATGAAAATCAAATGTAAAACATAAAAAGCTGCATTGTTTAACCAGACATAAGAAAATCAATATTTACTTCATGTTTGTTTTAAAGATTATCCTTACCTGTTTCTCAGTATCACATTATTAAACCTTCAAACCAAAATCTGCCTTACAGAAATTCAAATCCCTTTGTAGAGTTATAGAAGAATTCCAATCAGACTAAAGGAGGGAACAACCATTTCAATTTCTAAATAAAACATCTAGCACATCTAATTAGAACTTTTTTATGGGGTATTAGCAGAATCAGACTGAACTAAGTCATCCCAATTAGACTAACCAGTCTTGTCATTCAATGCCTTTATTGACTCGCTACGTTTTACAAGGAATCCAAAGCTGCAACAAGCCAAAGGATTATTTTATGTTCACTGTAGCAATGAATCTTCCACAGCATTGATTCAAATAATGACTGAAAACCCACAAAAGAAGCTAGTTCCACCTGATATCTTCTCCACTTACTGCTTTCCACCTGCCAGATGAGTAGCCTAAGGAAAGGCTACAATGTTTTTAGACCAAAACCAGAAGATGACAGAATTTCACACCAGTTTTGAATTTCTCTGTACCTCCGAAAGTGCTACTGGATAGACACCTCCAGTCAGAACGAAATAAAGCTGTTGATAGGTGAGCCAACAAACCTTAGAAATGCAAATTCATGAAGCTCAAAGTTAAGATTTGTGTGGAATCCCAAAGTCAACACAATGTTCAGTCTTCTCCAGGAAGCAGATTTAACCGGATTCATACAACTGACACAAAGGGAGAGGCACAGCGGGCCCCTAATCCATGTAGAATGGATTTGAAGAAAAAAAAACAAGATTCGAACAGGCAGAAAACTCCTCTGCATGAGATGCAGTTGCAAACACAAACTGAGATGTTGCACAGCCATCAACAAAAAGTCCTAGGCATCCTCCTGGGGAGGAAACACTTATCTGCTTCTCACAAGCTGGTCATCCATCTTAGTGTGATAAGCAGAGACAGCAGGTTCATAATAGGAGAGGCAACAGCTGTAGGTATTAAAAGAGTCCTGGCCTTCCTACGGGGCTCACTGCCCTACTATGCAAGTGATGTGCAGGTAGCTGAAAGGACACAGGGTCTGCAGCAGACACCTCCAGGCATCCACAGTCCTGCTGAATCATAGAATCACAGAATGCTTAAGGTTGGAAGGGACCTCTAGAGATCATCTAGTCCAACCCCCCTGCACACGCAGGGTCACCTAGAGCACGTGGCACAGGACTGCGTCCAAGCGGGTTTTGAAGATCTCCAGAGAAGGAGACTCCACAACCTCTCTGGGCAGCCTGTTCCAGTGCTCTGTCACCCTCACTGTTAAAAAAATTTTCCTTAAGTTCCTGTGGAACTTTTGGTGCTTCAGTTTCCGGCCGTTTCAGAAGCCAGCGTTAATACCCATAATGGTACACTTGACTTGAACAAAACAGAGATGGAACAAAATAATAGAAAGGAGGAAAAAGTAGGAGATACTTCATGATTGCTAAACCAAGAGGGTGACTGCAACACACAAGACAACATTTGTACTCTACTAGCATGGTGCCTGCACACACTGCACAAGCCCAACGAACACTGAAGGGGGGATCATTCACAGCATCCGTGTTTTCTCTTTCTAAAACGTAATAGGCACTGAACAGATTCTTAGCTCATACACAGCATTAGCAATGCCCCCAACAACCATGACATGCTGAACTGCCTCTCAGCGCCTCAGCTGAAGCCACCGTTACACAAGACAAGGCATGCACACACAAGGGTTTCAGAAAGGGACAACAGGTACAACCTGGAGCTCTCCTCTACCTCCTTCTGCAAAGGGAAAAAAGAGAGGAAGGAGAGGAACAAAAGTTAATGGACCAGAGTTTTGCCACGAGCTCTAATTTTTTTTTTTTTCAGAAAGCAGAGTAAACATCTTCTGCAAGTTGATAAAACACTCATCCAGCAGAGACTTTTTTCCATGTGCTTCCTGGGCATGCACCTGTTAATTAATCTCTACCCGTTAATCTCTAGTTAAACTGTGATCAAATTCCACCCATAGCTACACATGTATTAAAACATATGGTTCTCAGGGTTGATTTTACAGTGTTCCAGCTTCTGTTATTAAATAACTCAAGAATTTTTAATAATTTTAATTAATACTGAATTAGAGATGCTATTTACCACACTTGAAAGAGAACCTGTATGTATCACAAACAGGAAGAGATTTAACTCCTTTTCCCCCAGACTGCATGTACTGTCTGCATATGAAGCATTGCCCCCACCAACACCTCCTCCCCTCTGTACATTTTGCCCACTGGGAGGAAACCAGGAGCTCCCACGGAACATATTTTGCTTTTGCAAATACCATAATGCTGAGAGATTTCCTGGTTTTATAAATCTAAGCAATTCTCCTTGCAGAGTACAAAAAATCTAGAAGCCTCCTACACTAGATCTCATATTTATGGATAGACAGTTTCAAGACTAGTAAAATTATGAGAACCATACTCAAAACTTCCGATACACCCATGATATTTTGCAAGTTCTCCAATCAGATAATTCTGTATCTGCAAAGGAGAATCAGATTACCTATGTGCCAATGAAAGACAGAGGTAAAGAAATAGCTTCATGGCAACAAGGGTTACTCGAAGTGGTGAAAAAGCTAAAATACTTTTCAAAGTTACTCTCTCCATAGGTGTAATTACACACATGCAATCACTAAGACAGGAAAATAGAGAAGCTATTTTAATTCAGTCACGAAGGAGCAGTCAAATTATTTTAGCAAACGAAGTGCTGAATTGAAGCTAAAATAAAAATCTGGCTTTCAATTTTAAATATGTCATTGCTGCCTGCACAGATTCAGAGCAAAGATGAAAAAATTGGACCACCAAACAGACCTCACATTCATGTGTTGACAGAGGAGAAAACGCAGAGCACACTGTCATCTTCCAGGCAACAGGCATGCCACACTTAGCCAGTCTGGTCTGCAAATATCTACTCATGTGGAGAAGCTGAGGAACCTTAGGGTCCTTAAGACTTGTTTTCTTGGGGCACACACTCTTCTGACTGCTCTTCTGCTCTACTGTGATTTTCTACACCAACCTCCTGCCTGTTCCTTTCTGCAGGCTGTTAAAACCTTCTCACCTAGGCAATCCCAATGCCATTTCAGGTCCTTTGCTTTCATCCCTCTCTGTGCACAATCACCCCAAACCTGCACATCCAAACCCTGCATCTCCTGACTTAACTGATTCCATAATTCCTCCCTTTAGTTCTTTCCATCTAACCCAGGCAGGCCAACCTTCCTCTCCCCTTTCCTTCTGGGGATTTTATCTCCTTTGTGTTTGAATCAGATTGCTTCCCAGTGTTGTCAGGGCCCATGAAGTCTCCAAGAGCAGGAGGCCTATGCTCCTTACTCATATTTGGCATAGGTCTCACCCATTCCTAGCAGGATAAACCCTGCTTAAGCCGCAGGCTGGAAAACAGTGAGGACAGATGAAGTCTTTGGCAATGCAAGAGCTGAGCTTTAGCAAATTCCCAGTAAGAACATGCAAACCACATGTTTTTCAAAGGCTTATTCACTTCACTCATTTGGGATAGATTTTCACAGAGAGACCCTTGACACAGGTTAACACTGCCAAATTTTAACACCTGAGGGCACTGGAGCTTCTCAAATAGAGGTCATCGAATTTATTTTTATAGAAATGTAAAGCCATGAATCCTCTGCTAGGCTCCTTGTCAGAAAACGCTGGATTAATTTGTCTTATATTCCATACATAGCTTTGATTTCTGAGCTCCTTCAATTCAAGGTTGTTATGGACAAGTTTAGGCTAAATAAAATTTGACAAATCACTAAGTAACTGCAGAAAAAGACTTAAAATTTTCTGATTATCTTCCATTATAGCAGATGTGCCAACAAATCTCATCAATACTCAGAAGAACAAACCATCAACAGTGACCAATATAGTTAAACCCTGATCCCAGATTTTTTTCTGCCTTGCTTTTGAGCATTCACTTCAAGTTTACAGAAATCTCTACCATGCCAACTTCTTTTTTAAATGTGCAAAGTTCAACTGTCTTCATCACTTCACTTACTCTTTCTTCAAATTAAAACTTTATACAAGCTTGCTCAGATGTTCAGAGATATTCTGTTTTTCTCTTTTAACTTCAAATTCAATACAATTATTTACGTGCATCTGCTAAGTTCTAAACCATTCTTGCAATTTACATCTCCGCACAACTATAAATAATTTAAACCTTTATGCCAGTGCATCATCTCTGATTCACCGAAACACACAGACTTACTAACACTTTCAAAGTTATCATCTATTCCTTTGCTGCAGACTGCTGCCAAATATCTTTAATAAAATACCTTGAACTGAACTTTAAAATGGACATAAGTAATACAGGGGCTTAGACCAAAAGGCAGCAGGCAGTACTGGGTTTTCTGTGGACTTAATTCAGAAACTTAAAGGTTAATTCAGAAGAAACTGTATTTCCAAAGAAAGACACAAACAGTCACCTACCACTGGGAAGAAAAAAAGAAAAAAAGCTTTCAGTGTACTCTATATACACAGGAACATAAAATACCTGCTACACTTTCTCACAACACCCTTACCTCAAGTTGAATGATTATATGATTAATTTTATCTTACCCTTGCCGATAGAATCATCCTCATCTTACCTACCCACCAGCTTCCTCACCAGCTTGTTCCCCGGTGTGCTAGCACTGGGGTTTTGGTTACATCCCCTACCTCCAACTCTGGAAGGACCTGCCCATTTCCATCCCTTGCCTCGATGCTCAGGGTTGCTTTGCTTCCTTACTTCTCCATGTTTTTTCCCCTCCAAGTTCTCCCCCTTTTCCCATCCCTGATCCAGCTCCTTCCACTACCCTTCACTCTTTTAGGTTCCCTCCATCTCTCTGAACACAATTCCAAAATTGTGATTCCATCTAATACTGCAGTGACTGCTACAGTCATGGCTACCACATGGACATGCCTCTACATGACTTATTACACAATCAACTCATTTTAACATCACTAGAGGTTGTTTTAATTACTAGACAGGAAAACTGAACCAGAGATGCTCAGGAATGCCAGTCCCTACCACAGCCAGACTTGAGGCACTAAAATACAGCTATCATCATCTTCCTCTTGATGTTTCAGCTACTTTTCCCCCTGTGAATTGGCCTACACTGCTCAAAAGATGCTGAGAGAAGCACCGTCCCATTCAGTGGAGCCTCATAAATAGGTTATTAGAATATTTTTGTTATACAGCAGTATGAAGCTAATCCAAATTACTATCTCTTCCCATAGATCTAAATTTAGGTCATATTTCCAGGACTTGAGCACTATGCAAAATGTATATGAAGGTGGAAAAAAAAGATAAATTTTTGAATGGAAAAATAACAGTTTCATCTATACTATCTATATTTCCATAATTTGAACATACCTTTAAAAAACAGAAACAGATGTTCAGCCATGCCAAACCTGCTAAAAAAAATCTTATTGCTTCTGCTTACTAAAAGCCTATCGCTATAATGAATTCTACAATAAAGGCCTTGCACAAAATAAGAAAGCTGAGAGCTATTACAATCATGATCCACATAACGAGAAGGTCACTGTTAGAGAAGCCAGACACAGACTGACAGTCATTTATTCACAGCAAAAGCACAGTGCATGGATAAGACTGCTGAAAAGAGATAACTCTTTCAATAGGCAAAATGATTATTCTGATTAGCTTTGATGATTGCAAGGAGAAAAAATGAACAAAATATCTGATATGAGGAAGCTCACAGCAAGCAAATGAAGATTTCAAGCTCCAGTCCCAACATCTTCACTCTTGAAACATTTGAACTCTTTCCTTAACTGTTCAGTGTTCTGGGGGGAGATGCCAACTAAGGAAGCTTTCTGACTCCCTGGATAAGAAGGGACTAGATTGACCTTCATTAAAAGGTTAAATTTGTTTTTTCACGTAAATCAAGACCTACCAAAATAAGACCTATCAAAACATGCTGGTCATTTCTATGCCCCACATCTCCAGCACAGGTCAACCAGCAGTGCTTATAACTCTGTTCCAGATTATACAGCTGCTGAGGTCCATGTAAACTTCATTATCTGTGTTGGCAGCAAGACACACGACCTCATAGAAATGGGAATTTTTTTTTAATCTCAAGAAAAGAAAGTTACAAGTTACTACATCACTTTTTTTTGTTTAATTGTGGATTTTATTCTAAGATATAAATCTAGCACATATTAAACATTGAGAACTCCCACTTTGTGATGGAGCCACTTGAAGTCTAAATCCACTCAATTCGTAAAATTGGCAAGTATAGCTACTTATAGCTCAAATGCACACTTTGTTATCACGTTCCCTATTACATTTAACAAGGAACCAAGTCACGAATTATGACAAAACCCTAACACCTGCTATTTTGAAGACACATTGTAAACCCCTCTGTCAAAAAGAAAAAAAAAAGTGAAGCTTGCAAACTTGCATTCTAATGTGTTGCCAATAAATACGAGTTTTTTTTGGCCGGTTCGGTTGCATATCAGGTGTACTTGCCCTAATAACTATTGGGAAGCAACTTTTAATAAACTCTTCATCCGCAGAGCTAGGACCTGCCTAGCAGCAGCACAAACGTGACATTTTAGTATCTCCTTAAAAACTTTTTTTTCGGTTTACCTGAATTCATCTCCTCAGCAGAAATCCAATTTCCTTCCTGTGCTAATTCTTTTAAGAGTCTCCTACGCATTTGTCTCTTTTCCTTCAGCACATTTTTGAAATTGTTGATGCACTTGTTCAGGTAGATGGTCTCCGCGCATACTTTGTCAAGGCTCATGGGTCTGCACTCCTTTCCTTGCTCGGGTAGAGAGCTCACATCTACTCCCAGCTCACGAGGAGGTGAGCGCTGCCCAGCAGGAATTTCACAGTCTGAGGTTGGCATCAAGCTGGAAACAGGAGAGTCGTATGGAACAGCGGAAAGACTAGAAGGAACAAATGGCATATGAGCAGACGCTTCACTATTTGCTGTTGTGTTTGCCTGGCTCTCAGATGACTGACTAGGAGGGGTTTCTGCAAAGTTGTCAGAGCTGTCACACATGCCTGAACTGTTCAGCATCAGCGTATTGTCATCATCCATCTGCAAACCACTATCATTTTCCAAAAGAATTTCAGAATCACTTGTCTCTAGTTTGTTAAATACCACTTGCAGAGCAGACCTGAAGTGATGAATAGCTTTCCCAAGCTTATTAGTGTAAAACTTCATGTCTACAAGATCAATGTTATCCCGGGAATGGTCAAGAAAATACTGAGAGTTTTCTAGGACATCCCTAAAGACCTGATCAGTTGGATCTTGATCATTGAGGTCCATTTGGATCATATCTTTCAAGCTGTCACTACTATCGGCCATTTCATCAGTTGTATGATCACAGCTAATGGTTGTCACCCCACTAGAAACATCTTCTCTCTGAATATCAACTTTCTCCACAGCAGTGAATTTGCAGGGGCTATCACAGTCCATTTCTATTTCTTCTGCAATTACCTTCTCATCTTTATCTAGGAGGCAAGGACCATTCTCAGGGACACTTTCAGTGTCAGGCCTGTGTTCACTGGCACTGTTTGAAGCACATATTTGGCTGGCATTTCCCGAAGACTCAGATGAGCAGCAAAAATTTCCATCAACTGATCTGGCAAAACTGGTCATCTGAAGATTTTGTGGAGACTCATGAGGGGCCTGGTGAGAGTCACTGTCACATGAAGGCTGATCACTACTGCTTATTACTTCTGATTCTTTCTCAGCATCAGATATCAAGCTACTTTCCTTAGTCAAGGTCAATTTCTGTGCTAATCTAGATCTCTCTCCCACACACTGTGTTCTCCTACTCATGCTTTTCTTCTTAACCTGGCACGAGTCAGTTTGAAGGTGCCCAACTCCATCAGTTTTCTGAGCTACATCAAGATTTGCCGAGCTGCGATGATTTTTCTTGACGCCAGATTGAAGAGAAACTGAATCCACTTTGCGGCCCCTCTGCTCATTCTGTCGCTTTTGTTCTTCACTGGTAGCAATCCGGACCCCTGAGCTTTGCAGAAGGATAGACTTTTGTAAGATAAAGTCTCGCTGTTCAGAATTTACAAGTTTCACAACTGCTGGCCTTGGTGTTAATGGCTTGCCTGTACCAATATCTGACCTATAAGCATCTTTTATATACTTATTACACTGGATACCATTGAAGCAGTGATATTCAGACAAGAAGTTGCAGATGAGCTCCACTGTGTTTTCACCATCTTGTTCTGGGATTCCATAAAAATATAGCACTGGTTCTTCCTTGCGTGCCTCCCCACACAGCTCCCGAGCATGTGTACCTGAGGTTTTGGTGGAACCACCTTGAAGACCTTCTATCTCACTCAAAACTGTATCCACGCAGCTAGAGACTTCATCCACAGAGCCTTTTATCAAGGTGAGGTGCTGTCGGAGCTCTGCAATCTCTGTCTGGATACGGCTTATTCCCTGGAGCTCTTTAACAATATAATCAACCACATCAGCTGAGCGATCTCTAGACTTCTGCCTACTGCTGCAGTACGCGGGGGTCTTGCTCTGGGGGAAGCACCCTTCCCTTTCAGCTATCTCCCTCCAGCTCATGGCAATGCTCAAGGTAGAAAGGTCCTGTTCCTCAGGGACTCTACCCCTTCTCTTGGAAGAGGGCTGTTTCACACTATCAGAAGAATTCCCCTCCAAGTCCTTCTGGTTCTGTTGAACCGAGCATGGTATTTTGACATAGCCATCCCAGTTTAGCTCCACCTCCCCAACGCAAACTTCACTTGCTCTCTTGGAACCATGACCTCCATCCCGATTAAAGTCCCCTCCAGCAGTAGAAAATTCAGTACTCGGGGAGTTTCTCTTTATTCCACAAACAAACACGTCCGTTTCAATCTCCACTGGGGAGAGCTGGCAGTGATGAGCATGATTTGGATTCTCATCGACCTGGCCTTGAAGAAGCCTCTTCATTTTGTCCCGCAGAAACAAACGAAGCCTTTGCTGCTGAAACTGCTTCCTGACCCACAGTTTTACAACGGACTTTCGGTGCAGAAGTGCAATTTCATTTTCTTGCTTTTTCAATCTACTTCTAGCAAACATTATCAGCAGCTCCACCCGCGTTTTTCATAGTGCTACAAGGTGCACAAGCACACATCAATCACTTCCCAAAGCACAACTCACATCCAGTTTTTATTCTGTCATGAAGCAGCTACTGAAAGAGGGGAAAAAAAACCATTACGTTTGATTCAGATATAAATAACCAAAGTAACTTAAGAAGCATAATAAAAATAGCATCCACATAAAAGCAGACAGAAAAAGGATGTACTGTTTGAGGTATGGTACAGCCGCTGTCTTGTTTTTGGCCACCTCCCCATATTAATTAGGCGTTCTTTGTTGAAATAATTGTTCCTCAGTCCTTCTCCTTCCTGACCAAAACAAACCAAATCCCCCAAATATTCCCCCCTCAAAAAAACAAAGATCCATCCTGTGAGCATCCATTCCCTTTTACTGCCATCCTCACGATTTTCCTCAAACTGAGCTCCTAGCAGTAGTGCTCTGTGTAATTGCTCCTCTGAATGCAGAATTCTGACATGAAATATTAAGGAATCTATCCCTTTACATTTCCTTTCCCTTCAGTCCATTAGCTTCATCCGTTCTTGCTTCAAAGTGAAGTAGAAATCACATTTAAACTGGCTCACTACCAGCTTTCCCACAGGAATTGCACAAAATGATGTAAAGTGGCAGGAAGACAGGATGGCAGATCTTGAGTGTGAAGCCTTTTTATTGTTTTAATATTTTTTTCTTAATATATTGCTACCAAACACCTGAAGAGAAAAAAAAAGAAAAAGAAAAAAAAAAACCCTTCAAAGCTTACAAGTTCCCAAGCTAACCTGCAGTTAAGCACCCAACACTCAGCATATGCACGAACAGGCTGAGCTGACAGCCTGAGGGTTCTGCACATCACTTGTAGTCCAACAATCAAGATTTTTGCTGTGGATCGTTTTCCCAAATTAAATCCCTACTGTAAAAATAAAAAATCCAAGAATTGCTACCTATTTAAGGCTTTCATGTGGCCTTATTGCTGTACTTGCTAACAACATAGCATCAGCTTCCTCCAGATAGCCAGGGGACTGAGGCAGGCACAGACCAACACAGACGTTCCCCTCTATGAGCTAAGGTGACTACAGAACAGTCTAGTTTTTGATATCCCAGCTTGGCCTTAATGCTGAAACACTTTCTCACTTTTGGTGCAATGAAGTGCTTTTAATTTTCATTTTTAGTGGTATTTGGGGAAATTGGTGTTTTAGATCTAGCTAATAACACTTTTTCTCCTCCAAATACCACCATATGAGCATCACTTGCAATATTCAGCCTAACTCAAATTTCACCAACGGCCTCCAGGATGAGCGTTTCTGTAGAGTTCACAATAACTTTGCATGGGAAGGCTCACTGCAATATTCCAAGAAATAGAAACAGGGCATGAGGGAGTTTGAGGTCTCCTCCAGATGCCCAAAATTACACTAGAATAATAGTTTCTTTTAGTTCCTTCCACTTTAGGTCACAATCCCCAAAGCTCAGCACAAAGCAAACCGTGTTCTTGCTTTTCTTGCCAGGTGTTTTTCTTCTGCTTCAGTCTCCCCTTATTCTAGACCTAACAACCCTGGTTCACCTCACATGGTCTCTGCCACCCTGAAACCCCCTGCAGAGACTGTCACGTCTGTCCCAGCAGCACCCATAGGGAGTGTGGGGCTGGGGCTGAGATCAAGCCCTGCATTCTCTCATGCAAAGCAGAGGTCTGAACACCACAGTAATTCTTCTTGCCCTGAATTGAGGCCTTGATCTAAGGCCCCGTGAACTCCCCAGAAGCATTTCCATAGATGAAGGGCCAACTGGAGAGGCCACAGAAGCCTTTGCCAGGTCCTTCTTTCAGCATTCAAACACTGAGTCCAATTTTCAAAGCATTAAACATTTCTGTACCTTCTCCGACCCTAAGCTACTGCCCTGCAGAAACCCCTTTCCCTAACATGTCCTGCCCTTCCACCTGATGGACAATATTGCCAATATTTTGCTTTGAGTAAGTATTTCCATTCTTTCAAAAGCTGTTTGACTTGTTGCATTTCACTTTGGGGCTAGGGAGGGGAAGGTCTTTTTATCTGGAGCAAGCAGCACTCACAAATACCCATCTCTATAATCAGAGCTAGTTAATATGCCATAACAGAGGCTGCATCTGTGCTTCAGGTTTAAGGCCTGTTGTCCAGCATCTCATCTGTAATTACATACCAGATGTGATACGTGCCCTTGTGTAGGCTGAACAGTCACTTAACTCAGCCAAAACAGCTAATTTTCCATTAAATTTCTCCCTTAGTTCCTTAAATAAAACAGATTTTGATTTCATAAAATCTTCAGGCTAGTAGTCCATAAAGATCAGGGTTTTTTATTGTTATTTCTTAGCCCTGTTCATAGAACAGGGCAGACCTAAGAAATACTTGGCCAGGCTCTCTTCTTCGAGCACATGCAGTTACCTTTCACTGAGCAGTGGTTCAGTGTTTACAGCCAGAGAAGCACTTTCGTGTCAAACTTCAGAAGGGAACCTCAGGGGAGGAAAGCCCCTGAACCGAGTGGCAGAAGATCTCTGAAATTGCACCTTCTGACACATGTTGCTGGAGGGTATCGCACAGAAGTGCCCATTTCAAATATTTTGCAGTTTATCATACTGCAGGCACTAGGAGAAAAGCCTACATAGGCCTGTGCAAGGATTCCCCCTGAACACTCAGTGTTCAACACACCTCCTTTGGTGCACAGCATTCAGGCCACTGGAGGAATTTATTGATCTTTTTAGTTAAAAAAATGAATTTACTCAGAGTTGCTTTGCATGTTGTAACAAACCATTGCTGTTGAGTGTTACAGAGAATACTTTTTTGCTATCAAACAGTTACTCACAGGACTGCAGCCTTTCCAAAGGAGGCAGTTCAATGCAACCACTACGAAGTTGTCATTTATATACACATGCTTGTTTTTTTTCCCTCCATTAGAGCTCCTTATTGCAGAAAGAAGCAAGACATATTACAGAAGAAAAGCAGTAACTTTGATCTCAAACTAGTGTTCTCAATACCTGTCCAGCTCATTCTGAGAGGATCATAAATTGCTTCCTCTCAGGCTGGCGACAGAGTCAGAGCAGAACACGAGGACATCGGCTCTGCCTCAAAGCAAATCTCTCTGCCTCTCTGCACAGAAAATGGAAATCTCTGTCCCCTGGTCAGCCCTGGAGCTCCAGGTACTCCCACGCTTCACACTGTGGGCTGACCTGCTCGGCCCTCGCACCGCCAGCAGGGCCCCTCACGCCTCTTCCCCAGCCCAGCGCTGGGCGAGGGCTCTTGGGCTTCCTTCAGCTGCTCCAGGCCACGTGCTGGGCGCCCACCAGTCCCCTGTAAAGGTCTCTTGTTCCTCTAATGTCACCTCTGTTTGGCTCATGGCACAAAAAGGCAGCAAAATGACCAAAAAAGTTTTTTTTTTTCTTTTAATGAAGTCTAGCTTTAGATCACTGCTGAAGTCTTCCTCTCTCCCAGGATGAGTTGAGTCCTACTAACATGTAACAAAAATATCCAGTCTTTAGAGAAAGAGTATTTGCCTGCTGATACCCTGCCAGATGCTGCAAGCCCTCCCTTCTATACAAACTTCTGACCATCCTTTTAGCAGGCCCTTGTCTCTAGGAGAGCTCAGTGCTCGCTCCAGCACAGGCGTCTCTGGGTGTGCAGAGGAGGAGCAGGCCGCAAAGCCTGCAGTAACATCCCCGCTTCCACACACTGCAGCTGCCCCCAAGGAAGCTGGCCTCAAGGTAAGGAGGCATGAGAGCACCCTGGCTTTTCCCGGGATGTTTTATTTTTTTAAATTTCCATGGCAGCAAAAAAATGGCATAGTAGAAAATGGACAACCTACCACAAAGACTGCAGGACTGATCACTTTGCCACTGGTCACATTTGTGAAACATCCTCAATACACATGTGTAAACAGTCACATCTCCTCCTAACATAAGTGTTCGCAGTGACAACACGAACGAAACCAGGGCATGCCAATGGGAAGCACCGATGGGTAAGAAACAAGAATGGGAGAAGTCCCATGAAGAAATAAATTGTAACAATGAAATCTCTGCTCAGCAATTGGGGATCAGTCAAACTTTACATTTACAGCACTTTGGAGAAGGTCAGGCTCGCCAACACAGCAGGGAAAACTGGAGCATGGAGCAGGGCCTTCAACACTATCAACCACGGGCAAACATGGTTGAAAACAAGAGACAGCTCTGTGCTCCCTCCAGCACTGCCCCAAGCAGCAGTGACCAGGCTGCAGGCAAGAAGAAAGGCGTCGGGAGAGAGTTCAGCCCCTTTGTGTCCAATAAACCTCCGCTAACAGGAGACCAGTCTGTCTCTTGTTCAGATTTGCGGCTTTCAGCACATTACGATACTAAGACATCTTTGCCCCACACTTTCATTTTCAAAGATGCTGGAACCCAAGGCAAATGTCATCAGCAGAGGTGAGAAAAAAATATATTAGCTGATCAAAAAACATTTTCCATCATTTTCTAACATTTTCTCTCTGGCTATTGACACGCAGACCATGGCTCTAAGCAAAATCTTTTGGACTAGACCATATTTATAGCACCTTCCGCACAAAGTGGTATTGAGTTACCTGTACTAGCAATTGCAATAGGAAAAGCAATAAAACAAGTGAAAAATCGTCTTGCTGTTTAAACAAGAAAAATGCCATGAAGTAAAATGCAGGACATTCTAGGAAAAAAGGTTTTGGCATTAACAACAGAAAGAATTCATGGCTAAGGCTGCCATAGCAACATCGCCCCAGCACTCTGCCTGCTGAAACATCAACTCTTCCTGAGAATTATTGCAGCATTTTTAAACACATTAATTGCTGAAAGGATCCTAACAAAGCTTGACAGTGATATGAGGAGTTAGAGCCAGCCTCACTGACAGCACGGCTCTTAGAGGTGAGCATGCTATTTTCTAATTAACAAGATTAGATTTAATTTGGGGTTGGGTCATACCTAAATGTGGCATTTATTGCTTGCCTCTTAGAATATGCCTCTCTCCAACCTTGCTCCTAGTAGTTAACAGAAATTTTGAGTTTTGAGTCCTATTATGAATTACATGAACACGAAGTTACTCAGCTGAGTAAGCCTGAGTGAGGAGCAGCAAGCCCGGAGACCCAAATGTGCTTGGAATGTACTTTGTTCACCTGAGGACACTGGATAAAAAGAAGAGGTGCACAGAAGAGATGCACAGACGGATTACAAAGGAAACACATCACTGCTATTGAAAAGAAAATAGTTACAAAAGACTGCAAATGGTTTAAAAAAATGTGAGCAAAGACACACATCCTGCTCCCTGTCAAGCCTTAGCAACTGGTATTCTTGCTCACATGTTACAGCACAAGCTGTAAAACTCTGTAATTGCATCCTAGTCAAACTCATAAAACTTTCTGAATTTTTCAAGCATTTTTTCTGTACCTAAAACCAGATTTGTTTCAATAAAGCAGAGCATCAGAACACTAATACAGCCATCAACGACAGCCAGCCTCTTCTCCTTCCACATTTTACAAAAACACACTTGAAACCTTTCCGAAGTTGTTTGGGAGATGGAAAGAGGACAAAAGGTCAGATTTGCCATGCCAGTAACCCAAAGAGTGTAAAAATAATCTGGGGAACACAGCAGGCTGCCTGAGTGAATTACACGCTTATGCAACCCACAGTATTTGCTACCCTTTACACATGGACATGGAACTGATGCAAAACAGAAAAAGCAACCAAAAAACATGACCAGGTAGTATTTTGCTGTACTAGCAAAATACTTTTGCCAAAAAGTGCAGCAATAATAAAAAATACAAAGAAAAAAGTACGAGGACTACAAGGATAAAAATCCACTGAAGGGTATTCACAAGTGAGAAGAAAAAAAAAAAAAAAGTTGAGCATGAAATTAAATTCATGTAATTAAGACTATCACTATGAAGTACAGCAAGGAGAGACCACCCAGCCTTAACTCCATTCTATTCCCTACAAGCTAAATGGGACTGAAAAAAGTTGCTCAGCATCTCTGAGACTTCGGTAAAACGGGGTGAATGTTTCTGCCTTCTCCTCCCTGGCATCTGCTTTGAGAGCACGGGTGAAGGAGGACTGAAATTAAGCTGTCTTGGGAGCCCCAAGAGTGCCCAGGCACCAGACAGCTCTGCCATTCCCAGATTTTTACTCATTCCCTGTGCAGCCACATCCCTTTAGCAACGCGTTTTCCGCAAGCTAAAGGAGCAGCAGCTGGCACAGTAATGCACCCGTTGAGGTGACACATGAAGTCTGTCATTACCCGGCAGCCAGGAAAACACGGTGTCCGGAGACAGAGTTAAAGAAGTAAGTTGAGAGAAAAAAAAGAACAGGCTGAGAGCTGCTGAGCTTGGCAACGCAGTGACAAGGCTCATGCACAGCCAGCAGCAAGTGGAGTCTAAGGCACCTACCTCAATCTAAGAATATCCTGTGCTGAGAAAAGGCAAAAAGACTAATTGACTGCTAAAAAAAAAGGGAAGAAATCACAGCTTCTTCTATAATTCTTATGCAAAAAATACTCCACTCCTTGGCAGCAAGCAGGGAACCCAAGCAACCAGCTGTCAGCAGTTTAAGAGCAAATTGAGAGGGAATTAAGTTTAGCACCCTCATTATTTCCAGAGTGCTCATGTTAGGTTACATGGGGTTCTGTATGTGGCTGAATGAATCAGACATCTCCATTAAATTATTTACTCATGATGACCTAATGCACTGCAATATAATCATCAGACAAGCTGCTCTTTAAAGCAGATTTTTCCTAAATCAGGATCCTGAGTAACAAGAACTATATCGAATAGATGAGACAGAGCAAGAACCAACTTTTCTATTTAAAGGAACCACCAAATGAAACACAAGCACTGGGACAGGCTGACAAGTTAGCTGACCTTGGGATGAGGACTGCAGAAATATGCTCAGCTTTGTAAAAGGATTTCTGCCTGTTCCAGGTGCTCCTAACAGGAGGGCAGGCAGGTGGCACTACCAGTACAAGCACTTCTGCCTGAAATAAGGTTTGCAAGCACCATTATGGAAGCAGCAAGGATACTAAGAGTTCTGACTAGAGCAACAGGCACGGAACAAGCTGTGCCTTTCCCGGCTTGAAATCCAATTTACAACCAGCGCTGAAGCAATTGTGTGTGCTACTGGGTGCTGCATTTCTGACAAGAGCCGCCAGAAAACACACACGCATCCCCAGGACTTTTCTCAAGATTCCCATTGCTCCGTGAGGAGCTGGTTTTCCAGGTGATGCTGCTTCAACTAACCAGGACGGCTGGAGCTGGGAGTGACAGGCAGCCCCTACCAGCCCCGGGGGCTGCAAGCAGGAGATGCAGCCTGTGTTGGCAAGGTGCTGCTACCCCAGCTGGACCATCTCCAACCTGTCCTCTGACCTGTCCTGCACCTCCTCACAGCAGACAGACACTCCATAATTCCAGGCAGGAACGCAGGCAGCTGATGGAAAACTAGGCTTTTCCAGTTTGTGCTGCTAAACAGAAGCTCTCTCCAACTCAAAATCCTCCTGGGCTAAAATTGAAGCTTTACTTCTATATGCATCCTCCTTTTCATCTTGAGGGCAGAAAAGCTAAGCATTCTGGATTAAATATTGATGTTTATCCCCTAAAGGCTCTCCATTAGCTGCCTGATAAAAAGGAACAAAAACTGAAAAGATATCTGAAACTGTCACACCATCTGCTCTGATTCATGAGCTTGTACAGCATCCTCATTGCTCCTTCATGCCAGTCATTTCATCTCACCAGCTCACAAGCTTCTTAGCACAGGAAATTAGGCCAATGACAAATATTCCGGGTTAAAAGCAAGCCAGTTTTAAGTGACATTTGAGGAAGAATCAAACTGGTAATTTAATTACTCTCTAGCTATTTGCTTTTTAAGTGACAAAATTTAAATTATCCCCAAATCCTTTTCCCTTTAACTCTTCTTCACACAGTGATTGATGTCAAATTCCAACAGAGATACAAACCCTCTTAATACAAAAGTAGGTGAAGTAAACAGACACAGCCTGAATTATACCAGAGATAAGAGATCTACAATTAGTGTCTAAGGAGGTGAGTACAAAATCTAAAATATAGATTATACAAATGAACATACCAAGAGTAGATTGTCTTTTCAAAGCACATGTTTAAATCTAGTAAGCTTCCAGCAGAGTTATCGTATTGCCAAAGTAAACATGCAAATAGCCCACCCTAAAAATAAAGAGCAAATCTTCTTGATTGCTGCCTATTTGTAGCTTATACTTAGTCACTTCATTTGCTCCAATCATTCACTTACCTTTCTGCTTCAAAATAAAATGTTAAAATGTAAAGGAAATTTACAGAATTAATAGAAAACTACAGAATACAATAACTTTTTTCTCATAGAATATACAAGTCCTGAATGATTCCTAATCTTGTTAATGGTTCATCAGAAAATGAATTTTCACTATGGAGATTATCAACATATTCCTGATGTCCCATCTCAGGTATTGGGGAAAGAGATGGCACAAAGGCACGGAGAGTATCCTGTTCCACAGAAGCACTAAGATGAGAAACCACATAAAGTCATAGGCATGTTTTGAAGCAAAAAAAAAAGGAAAAATAAATGTAAACAGCTGCTAAAAATCCCCCAAACAGTAGAAGCCAATGAATGTAAAAAGCCAAAAATGCAGAAATCCCGTTAGCTTCAAAGGCAGCTCCCTCAAAAGAAATTCTTTTGTTCCCCGACGTAATGCATCTTTTCCCTTTCTCAGGCAGCACCAAGTGCAGTTAAAACTTCATCCTCTCTTCAGTTGTGACTCAACAGAAAATATTGTACTTCAGAGGCAGAGAGAAAGCTGTGCAGCTACTGCTACTTTACTCCTCCTCGTCAGCTGCTTACTGCCTAGATCCTCACACACGCAGCCTCCCTCTTTCGCTCGCACACCAACACTCCTCGACTCGAAATGATTCCCCACTTTATTATCCATTCAGAAGGAAATAAGAACTGATGGCACCAATCTGACTACAGACAAAAAGCACTCCTTGGGCACTGGGAGAGCAGGCAGCACGGCACAGCGAGCAGAGCTGTGCTGGAAAAGCGGATCTGCCCGCGGATCTCCTGGCATCCGCATGGACTGTGGAGCAGGGGGGCCAGGAAAAAAGCCTGGGACTAAGCAATTAACCCATTCCAAGAAGATTCTTTGCCCATTTTAAGATGGGTGTGTATATACACATACATGTATATATGTATATATTTTTATATCTCTGCTTCACCCCCAGACTAACCCGCAGGATTCAGTGATGCCCTTACACAAACACATTATATCCAGTTTCAAAGGAAAACTAGTACCAGTTCTCTTACAAGTATGGGGGATTGAACACCCATTGATCTTGCATTTCCCAAAAATAAAAGTCATCTCATTACATAAAAGAATGACTGCAAACACATTGCATAAAGAATCAAATCCACTCACTTTGAACACACACTTCTTTCCTTTAAACACAAAATCAGGGCAGGAGGTGACATTAACCCTGTAGAGTACATCTAAACTAAAGCCACTTCTTATCTGGCCCACAGGTCACCCCACGTGCATCCAAAGGGCTGCTACTAAGAAAACCATCTGGGCCACTTGCTTTTGCATCACA
Source organism: Tinamus guttatus (assembly GCF_059628265.1). Classification (NCBI taxonomy): domain Eukaryota; kingdom Metazoa; phylum Chordata; class Aves; order Tinamiformes; family Tinamidae; genus Tinamus; species Tinamus guttatus. Next base: position 303,918 of record NW_028288626.1, on the reverse strand, counting down.
TGCCTTTTTTTTCACAAACGCTCCTTTCCTTGTGCCAGCGGGCCCACCTTCTGCACGCACCCAACAAGAGCATCCACCTCTTTTCCAAAAGCTCTTTTCCTGACACACCTGCAGCACGGAGCGGGTTACACAGGAGCTTTGCATGTTGCCTGGCTTTGCTCACAGATAACTCACTGCAAGTCCTTTTAGTGTGGGGGGGATTTTTAAGAGGACTGTGTGACTTAGCTATAGAAATGCCATTATCTTCCCATCTGCTCAAGTACCTCCCACCTCCTCGTGAGCCAGCCTTGCCGACAATGAGGACTTTCTTCCCCCCTCCCAAACCTCTTACCTACACCCAAATCAACATTTGTCCCGCACTGCTGCCACAAGCATCGCTGGGCTCCCAAACTCACCCTCACTGCATGGGCTGTCACGACAGCTTCTACCCCTCTACTCCTACAGCTTCCTCCCAACGCCCACCTACCTCAGTGAAACATCTCATGGCTGATGACAGCCAGGCTGGTGTCCCCACCAGCTCCTTCGTTTGACAGATATAAGTGCAAGTTTTGCTCACAGGTGGACTAACACCATGGTTCACAATCCTTGGCAGCAATGCTGCTCAACAGTAACCCCTTCTGCTCTTTCCATAGGCAGCCACAGCACAGAAATCAACTTCATTTCTAATACCTTCATATGCTTGAAGCTCCATCATGGTCACTCATTTCCTCCATCCTCCAGAAACCTCCCCTTCTCTTTACCCTTTCCTCTGGTGAAGGGGTAGGAACCATAGGTCAGATTTTTGGAGAGGCTTTAGCTTTAAATGTTTCTAAGAGTTTCTCATTTCATGTTTGCACCATGCCAGGACAGCAAGGCTGCTGTCCAGCTGAAGGCATTGAGTTCCACTGCAATAGAAATGATTACTGCTAAACACATCAATTACAGCTCTTTAGCTCAGAGCCAAAGCTCCAAATCAAATTTATTCACATAAGGACGAAGACTGCCCAGCTGAGAAAATAAAATGTAATCCAGGATTTGTGTGGCACTTAGTATCTTCAAAGCTCTGCATACAAATAAGACGAAAAGGACCTTCTCAGTGGTCTCTGAAAGAGTAGTTTATATATATATATATATATACAGACACACCAGACATTCCTTTCTTATTGGCATTAACAATCCATAGAGAACCCATTAGACAGCCTCCTAGGCTCTTCTGTGCTTCCTGTTTTCCAGAGTCCCTCCAATAAGTGGGGCCAATGCCATACTGATATTGCTGCCTCTGCCCTTCACATCTCTCTTGTTCCTGGTTTTTGCCTCTCCCTGCAGCACATCCAAGCAGAGCCAAACCAAATCCTCCAGCCAGAGCTCTTGAGATCCAAAATAGACTACACAGTTTCCAAGCACTACCACCTTAGATGAAGAGCAAATCATGGCTATGAAAAGACAAAACATGTCTACTCTCAGAAGCAAAGAGACTGATCCTTTCAATTTCTTAAAAACCATTACCTAACGCATGGGAGACTGTTTGGTTATTGGTATAGGCTCTGTTTTCAGGGCTCTCTTGTTTTTGGGAATAATTCAGGATTGGAAAAAATGCATGCAACTCACATTTAAGAAATCTATGATAAAGAATGTGTTTTACCTTAAGGCTCAGACTGCTAAGGTATTTGCCTTATACTAGAGAAATAAACTTCCACTTAAAAATTTAAATACTTCTTACTGTGATTTTTTAATTTGCCACTAGATTTTAATTTTAGGTTGAGCCAGTAGGGAATTATTAAAATTGATAAAACCAGGCTTAACTATACAGGCCAAGTGCTTTGATGTCTGCGAGGTATATACATTACCCTTTTTTCTTTTTAATCCTCATCATCTATTTCATTCCAATTTCCTGGAAAGTACTGAATTACTGATAAAATTGTATAAGTAAGCAATCCCTCCATGAGCACAAGTGCATTAGCCAAAGGAAAATGAGCAAGCTTCAAGCACGGCTCCTGCTCCTCCCACACACTTGCACCTTTCTTCTGCTGGGAATCCAAGCAAGAACTCTTCTAAGTCAAAAGATGTTGGAGAAGTTAAAAAAAAAAGGGGGGGGGGCGGGGGGAAGGGGGGAGGGTTGGAACAAAGGGAGAAGAAAGGAGAAGTCAATGCAGATACAGCCCATGTAGAACATCCGGCATAAATTCGGTCCAACTCGTACTCATCTCACAAATAGCCTCAGACAAATCTGACCCAAGAACTCTCTACAATAACTCATTTTTCCATTAAAAAAAAAAAGAAAAAGAAAAATGAAGCTGCCTATTGCATTTTGCCAAAGACAGCGAGCACAGGAGGCAGTCTGGGGTCAGAGCTGTTTTGGACCATGAAAGTTCAAATACACAGTGCAATGGTTGTCAATCAGTTCAGCTGTGAAAACATGATTCATTATCTTCTTCACAGCCACAAGAAAAATCAAATCAATCAAAAGTCTGAAGTATTACTGCAAAATCAGGGGTTATCCAGTATTTGACAGCTGTCTTCACTGCATGCATTTTGAGGTCATACGGATCACCAAAATATATAAGCGGTGCTGCTAAGATGCTGGTTTGGAAGAGCAAAGACAATATATTCCAAGTCGTTTAAAACCAACATACTAATGCTATTCTTATCACCATAGTCACTACGCAGTTCCACAACATGCTTCATATTAAATTTATTTAAGATACTGCCTTCAGATGAAAGAAAGAGTTTAAGTGCCATGAAGGCATCACACAAAATGCTGATGAGACCATCCTGTTATTTGACTTCTTGTTGGACCAAAGGTGTTCAGACTCCTTACTGTTATATTGTTTGAAGGTAAAGCTGTCTGCTCAAATATGAGATGTATGTTTCTAAACCAGCAGAAAGAAAGACTTTTGCAAAGTCTGGAAATAAACGGTATTTCCAAGACTAAGAATAAATCAAAATTCTATAAGGTTAATGAAACCCTAGAGTTAAAACAGTACTGGCAGCTTCGGCCTGGCCTTACAAGGCAGGGATTGAGAGTCCCTGGCGGTGGGACTTGAGAGTCCTCACCACCTCCCTCGGAGGCCGCTGCTGCCACCACCAGCTGAAATCTTCTCCTGGGGCTGAAACAGCTCTGGGAGTCTTTATGCCATAAAAACCTTAAAGGGGGTTGTTCGCAAAGTGAGCGGATTTGAAAAGCTCCAATTAAAATTATGCTCCACTTGATTTCACAGTGTCATTTGTAAGGAAAGACAAAAACCTTTCCTGATAAAAGATACCAAACATCTCAGAAGCAAAACCTGCTCGCTCCCTTCTTATTTCCATGATGATTGTGTATGTTTTTGACTTTTAGAGATAAAACCCAAATATTATCAGCTCTGAAACACAGCGTTTCACAGGAAAGGCTGTTTTATTCCTCACGAAAAAGCCCCAGCCATTCCAGGGCACGTGCTTTGTTTCTGCGAATGCTGTGCTCTTTTTCCAAAGCTGCTCCTGAGCAATAACTATCCCACGTGTCACCTCCCACACCAAGCCTTCAAAGCAAGGGTCAGATTTGAAAAGTAAGGCTGTTTCAGGTGGCAGGCGCTGGGCTATAACCTATCATTTCCTTGCACCCCAGAAATGCCTGGCACTCTCCATGTTTAATCCAAAAAGAACAAGCACAAGATGAACCCTGACCAATCTTGCATATTCCCCTCCAGAATTCTGTTGATTCTAAAATGTTACCAACTGGGTGCTCCTATTTCAGAAATAACCAAACTGGCTTTTAGATTGACTTCTAAATTTCAGTCAGTGTAAGTCAATCAACAGGCAGTGAGGAAGCATTTATTGCAGAGAAAACTCTCCCTCTGCTGCTTCCTCTTTCAAATTACATCTCTCTCTCTCCTTATGATAGCTAAAACATAAGGACTTGATATTTCATGACATTAGAAAATTACAATCGATGTCTTAATTGCACATCTAATTAAATAATCAACCTCACTAAAATCCAAATATATCTGAAACCAGACATGCTGGAGGTGGCAGGGGAAAAAAAAAGAAAAAATAAAAACAGGAATTACAGTTCTGTAACTGTTTTTTTTTTTTTTTTGATAAAGAAAGCTGAGAAGGAAAATTTCAGTAGTGCTATTTAGCAATTCTACTGTAAACACAGACAAAGAAATAACATGCGTAACTTGTAATAGCGGAAAGCTGGGTTAGACATGTGGAAAACAGTTAACGATAAGTGTAAGTGAGCATGAACTGCCCAAGGAGACTCCAAAATCCCCATCCTGGAAGCTTTAAATAAGATAGAGTACCTGCATTTTCTAGGGCTGCTTTCGAAGAAGATGGATGGTGTAGTTAATCTCTTCACATGCTGTCCAGGCCTCAACTCTATTGCTCCTTACCTACACTCAGGATCTCAACTCCTTACCTCTATCACTCTAGAACCTGTCTCAACTAGGAAACCACATAGCAACTCCATGCAAACTTTCTGTGCAGTCTTGGCAGCCTATTAAAGACACTGGTGCTGGCTGAGCACTGTCACCTCCTGGGGATGATTTCTCTGGTGATAAAGATTAGTCCCTATGGATGGTCTGCATGTCACCCCAGCTGTGCGCAATGCCATGGCTTAGACCAGCACGGGAGAGCTTGCCCTCCCACCTCAGCGCCATGGTGGCTACAGGAAAACTGTCTCTGGCAAACTTGTTCCGTGGACCTCTGCGCCCTTCTCTGCACCAAACTTTGAAGACATCAGTCTCGGCACCCACTCGTCCTCAAGATTCAGGCGTCCTACCCTGACTCTTTTCCCCAGCCTAAATCAGCACTGTCAGGATGTGATACTGAGCTCATGCCCCATTGCCTGAGGAAAAATGTGCTGCGTGCCCCTCAACCTGCTCAGGGTTGATTTTCTTGCCCCACATAACAGCTTGGTTATTACATAGAACAAAAAAAAAAAAAAAAAAAAGTGTGTTTCAAGTTCTTCCTTGCCACATTAATTCACCATCCAGACTTTCATTTTATTTTGTCTTGCATGACTTTAGCCTACAGAACGATAGTCTGTATGGACCTCAAGACTCTTCCTTTTCTGGTGGGAGATAAGCCCCTTTCTCTCTCCAAAACAGGGCAAGACCTACTGTTCAACAAACACGCAACTACTCAGTACTGCTTGTGTTGTTCAGTGCACGGTCGTAGATATTTACTGCATTACAGCTAAGCATTGCCATAACAGGAGCACCGTTACACAGAGTAGGTTAGGAAGTACACCTTGTACTCATTACCGTAGCACTCGAGTGCTTTTAACACTTTTCTCATTCCTGCAAAGCAAACAAGTGCACTGTCCCCGTTATAAGCAAGGAGTAAGAACAGAATTGGGTTATGACCACCTGCTCCTTTTGTACAGCCGTTTCAACACAACAAAAACTCGATTTTTCAGAGTACTTGAGTTTCCAGCATATCAAACACTACGAAACCTAGCTTCCAGCTACTTCCGTGACTGCTGTCATGGCTCATTTTCAGCATCTTAAGTCAAATAACCAGAGATCAAGCAATGGATCCTACGACAAGACCAGAGGAAACACCACTAAATGGTTTTTCCAGCAACATGTAACAGTGTGGCAGAGAAATAATAGCTAAAAACTCTATGGACTGAAGCCCAGCTACCTCTGCTTTCTCTTCTTATACTTTCTTCTCCAGTTGCTACAGGGATTACCAACTTTCAAGAAAGCATGAAATAATCTTTGCGCTACCCTATCTTGTGCTTAATGACTACTAGGTGAAATGATTTGCCTTTCTCTGTAGGTGGGAATAATTGTGTAGATTTCTATTTCCTATTGAAGAGGGTGAATTGACTAATGAACCAAAACACCCCATAAAGAATTGTTATAGATGCCATACATGCACATTCCCCCACCAGTCTCCACTGTTAGCAGACGCAATGAGTGAGAAAGAAGAGGCACCTTCAGGGACAGGGAAAAGGGCAAGAACTTAAATGTTAAAAAAATTATAATTATTTATAACCATTTTAAAAGCCTATGCAAGGTTTTTGAATGAAAAAAATTCCACCACCAGCCAGGCTTTGGCCACATAGCTGACCTAGGCTAGGTGACTAAAAGGCCAATTAGCCTCTTTGGCTAAGACCAACTGTGACCAGCACAGCTTGATCAAATACACACAAATACTGAGCAGAAAAGGCAGAGGGGAGCGCTCCCATAGTTCACACTGTGGGCTGCTCCCACTGAAGCCTTTTAACCTCCCCTGAAACTGAAGGGAAGCAAATTCAAAGGCAGGGTGAGAGAGGGATGATTCTAGCAGCTGTATATAGTTGCATATTAACTAGCTATTAGCATTGCAAACTAAAAATAGGGCGACTTAATTATGATGAGTAACATGAATCCACGTCTCACAGCTATGAAGTGGCACTTGCTTTAAACTAACCTCTTCAAACGAGGCACGACAAAACCCACAGCAAATACACAAGGCAACGTACAGAGATATTTGTGCAGACAAAACTGGATCCTCAAATAGCCTTTATACAAAGTACCACAAAAACATCCTTAGGCATTTCAATGTGTGGCACTAAGAGAATAAACTGAATAAAAATATTTAAATATATTATAAAAAAAAAATAACTTACAATAAAACTTACTGGTCCAATTAGCAATTTCACACAAATATACGTTATCTTGAGTGATGACAAGGTGACTATTAAGCAATTGACGTAAAAACACGGTTAAAATAAACTTATCTTTTATATAAAGCTGTATTTTTCTTTGTAACAAACTGGAGATAAGAAAAGCTTATAGCAACAGCCGAGTTAAGGCTAAACACACAAATCAGTTCAAGGTTACATCAAAAGTTACCAAAAGCTGCACAGGTCTGTTGTCTTCCCTTTAAAACAGATCACCAATTTAAGGCTCTTCTGATTGTGGATTTTTGAACGCTCCTTAAAAAAACAACTTTCTGGTGTTAGCTTTTAGAAAGTTGTAACAAGGATAGGTCCAGTTGCAATTTAGTGTCTAAATAAGCTCCTGAAATCCTATCAGAAAGTTGAGAAATAATCTCATTTAAGAACAAACCTGCTTGCATAGTATACCACGTTTTCTGAAAGTGTTACCACTTGAACATTTGTCAGAAAACACAGTTGCGTCTATGACAGAATCATTAAAAAGCATGAGTCACTGACAAATACCATTCTTCATAAAAACACCTAGCTCTTGCTAACATCTTTTAATATCTACCGCACCAGTGTATGGGGGGAAAAAAAGCCAGTCCACGTGGGGCTGCAGTATAATTTTCACAAATTTGGCTTCAGTGACTGTGTCTAATGGCCAATACCTCTCCCACGCACCTCTGGTGTGCTCCAAAGCCCACGGGGTCCCACGGGGCAGCCGAGCTCAGCGGCAGAGGCAGGTTGGGGGGCAGCATGAACACTGCAAAAAAATAGTGACAGAGGCTGCGGTTCCGCAGACGCCTTAGAGGCTCTGTAGAGAGAGAAGTCCCATTCTTTGCTCCCACAGGAGACTGGCATATAATAGCTTTGATAAACAGAGCTGTTCTTAGAGTTATTAGAAACAGACAGGGTCAAGAAGCCCATTTGGAAGCTGTTCACTAGCAATGAGAAAAATTGGTTTCTGATTTCTAGCCCGGGTTTCTTCATAACCAGTTTATACCCTCCTGCTCTTGCGCTAACATTAACCTTTAGCTTGAATAGGTGTAAGCTTCCCAGTATTTACTTCTCTGATCTATTAGCACATAGCAGCAACATCCACTCTCAGTCTGCTGAGATAAATGAACTGTATCCAGCTGGTTTCACCTCACTCCCAACCAACGACACTGCCCCGGGACCCCCTCACTTGTTCTACAACCCATTCGTGGATTTTTTTTTTTTTTCAACAGTGCACATCTCTAAATTATTTCCCATGTGACGTCTCTAGAGGCCCCTTCCAACCTTAACCATTATGTGATCCTGTGATATTAGAAATATTACGAAAATACAGGCAGAGAAGTCCTAATGCTCACCTGGTCCATTGCAATGTAGCACGGAATAGAAAAGAACATGCAATTTGCAATTTTTACTCATTTCCCACTTGCCATCCAGTAACATTTTCCCTTCAAACTTATTCGACAGCCTTACACGCTGCTGAGGGCAGACTAAGCAGGCCTGTAGTCACCCAGAACACCTTCCTTCTCTCTTCACCATTCAAAATATACTAAGGTATTTAAACAGGATTCCCCTGTTTTTAACAGGATACTGCTGTAGGCCAGAGAGCAGCACAACAGCTTGGCTGGGGCCACATCTTAAACTGAAGGCACAAGCCACCCTGCAGAGCAGTGACGGCGGATGTGCGGCCTACCCCTGCCCAGGAAATGTACACTCACATTCTCACAGCCCTTCCAGCACCTCACACATGCATGAGTGAGTGACAGACATAAATCTAAAACCACACTTGGGATCCCACCTCAGTTTTCCACCTAAGCTATCTTTATTTGACATTGCTCACAAAGGATGAGGTTGCCAAAGGACACAGTAAGCCTTCGCTGCAGAATGGATGCCCAGTATCTTGATGCTCTCAAGTTCCTTTGAGCACAGGATGGGCTTTACAAACCCAACTTGCCAAGCAAGGCTGCACACGTTTCCTTATGGATTCATGGCCTACAAGAGGAAGAACATCCCGCCTCTATCAAGTGCAGGTTCCAAATGAAACCAAAAGGAAGCCACCAAAAGTTTCTTTTAGCAATGCTGATAATTAATAAAAGACCCAAGCCACAGCTTGACCCAAAACACACTTTTCTGATTACTGTTCTCTTCATTATGTCAAAAAATTGCTAAACCTCTGAATGCAAGCTGGCAATGGACATCTTGCTGGTGGCTGTAATGTGGCAAGACGAAATCTCTCCAGGCACAGCTTGGAAAAGACATTTCATGGATTGTAAGAAAGAGGTCTGGATGCAAAGAAAGCAAATTCTCTTTCCCCCTGGAAATGAACTATCTTCTAATAGACAGCATTCCCTTGCTCTATCACAATAGCTCGGGTTCAGTAAATTATTGATATTAAAATGTGCAGAAATAAAAGTACTCTGTATTATGTACTGCTTAGCAGTAGTCTGTCTCTAGACACTGTACAGAGCATAATCAGTAGTATTTTGAGCTCCAGATGCCATTTTTATAATCAGGGTGGGGGAGCATCTTTCTTAATTAAAATCATATGCTGAGTACAACAAGATTCTAAATACAATCGCCCCTCCACAGTTCCAAACACTAGTGGAAGAGCATAGAAGGTAACTTCTATCTGGAACACACAGCTTCGAAACAAGAAAACAAAGTGAGGGAAACAGCACTAAAACCAAAATTGTCATGTACTAGACCACTTTTCTGAGCTACTGTCTCTTCTGTAAGTTATGGTATTACTCCGAGCATTTGCAAACACTGCACTAATAGTTAATGCTTCATCCCTGATGCCCTCACAACCAGAGCACTGGTCGTCTCTTCCCAAGTCTTGTCCTGTGTAAGCCAAAACCCCCTGCTATCTCTCCAGTGCAGCACTGCAGATTGCTTCAGCAATATACCAAACTGGGAAATACTCCTTCTACCCATGTGGAGTCTTAAAAGCAACTGTGTGAACCCTGGCTCTCTCAACGGGCAATGCTATCTCGAAGAGTTGCGTATGTGGTAGGTGGGAGTCCCCTCTACTCACGGCACCCCTACTCAGTGCTGGAGTGACCGACTTACTCTAAAGTTAGACAAATCTCTCTCACTTTTTCCAGATTCCACTTCCACAAAGAACAAACACTAAAATGAGCTAAACGGAGCCAGGGATAAAAAGGCAGCATTTCAGGGCACACTGTCTAAGGACAGGGAACCTAGGGACCCTATGAGATTTAAAGCTATTTATCCATGTTGGCAAAGCACTGCTGCCACTAACATCTTCCCCTCCTATCAGTCGTGCTGCAAGTCCAGTGGAGAGGAAGGAAGGTAAATAAAACACCTTTGCCCTCAGAAAACACCCCATCTCTCCGAATCAAAACATTTTTCATCAGAACATGAAAAATTTTGACAGGAAACACCTGTAAGGTCTAAGACAGAGGTTCTGTCCGAACAGGGCAGAGTCTCCCTGCTAGCAGGGCGCTGCTGCTCAGCAGTCAGCACTCTCCTCTAATGGGATGTGGAAAACCCATGTTAAACTCTCTGCATTGCCAACTACGAATCAGGAACTAGAGTCCTAGACCCTCCTGTCTTTATTTGAGATTTTGAGATGTATTCTAGCTTCAGCTGTTGCCTGACAGGTATCTCCCATGTCACCTCTCAGCCTGTAACAGACAATCTTGGTATCCTTCCACCCACCAAAAAACAACCACACGAAACAAAACTACAAAACACCCTACCTATCCCAAACCCACTTAAAAACATCCACACTGTGGGACAGGAAAGTTAACTGTGCACTCCGCTAATTCTTTAAAAAAAACTCACTACGCTTTTAGGGAATGCTTTGTTTTGTTTTTGCAAACACTGTAGTCATGTCTCGGTACTAGCAACTGGAAGAACTTTGTTTTCATTAAGCAAGATGAATAGTCTGTGTTTCCTGACACTGGACACCAACACTGAAATATGTTTTAAGTGAACAGAAGTGGAGTGGTAATGCACTAGTCTATTTAGAGAAGCTCACAGAAAATCCTGTTCGCAATTAAGAAGGTTTCTAGCTGTTCTGTTCATTATGGAAAGCATTTCTGACCAGGACGCTGCTTTGCAAGAGATGCATTTCTCTTAATTTCAGTGTAACTACCCTAAAAAGCACAAGCCTGCTGATTTTTCCCTCCAGAGATCAAATTATCCAAAATTCACTCAAAACCACAACAGTAGCATTAAGGGATGCACAACACTTTCCTTGTGTGTACACATAATTATCTCTTCCTTAGTACATAACTGCTACCATTCAACATAAAGCAGGTTAAAAATGATAGTCGGTCTCAGAAAATCTCAGTGAGGATACATAACCTAAATAAACATACATTTTACTCCTAATAGACATGGCTATTTAAATTGTTTGGCAGGTAAAGGAACCCTTCTCTCCTCCAACTCCAGAGTGCGTCAGCCAAACTTCTGCAGAGAGGTAGTAAAAAGAAGAGGCAGATGGTTCGAGTACCAGATGACCACCCTGCCCTATGGGCTGCCCTGGGAGGCCACTGAGGGGCTCTGGGGCAGCCCTGGCTTTGCTGTTACGATACTTCTGCTCTGGCACAGGACTTGCTAGTCCACAAACTCAGATCTAACACAGAGAAGCAAGACTATGATATAGGGAGATACCAGACGGTCCCTACCACTTCGGCATGTGATGCTCCCAAAATAATTGCTGTTGTGCAATCCCTAAGGAATCCGAAAGCCATACATGCAGGTTAAAGATAAGGTATGCAGAAAGCATGAGACTGTCGTTGCAAACCCATTGCCTATCACCACGCAATGCGCTGAGCTCCTGGCAGTGACCAGACACGCAACTTCGCTACACAAACCCGCTCTCCTCTTCATGCAGGAACAGTAACCTAAGCCAGCGGTGTTCCACAGATCCCACCATCCCTGATCTCTGCGGCATTTGATCAGCAATGCTGGTATTTCTGAAGGCTGAAGATAACCCTCCTGAACACAACAGGCAGAAAAAAGGGGAGAATTTTAACTGGAGATGATTTGTTTCTTCTTATCCTCTGAACAGGAGCTTCTAATAACTCTCAGAAAGGGTACATGGTGCTACAATTTGCTTCTTTGCCACTGTGTGGGAGGCTTTGGAAATGCACAGCTTACTCATCTTCACAGGACCGATGAAAAGACACCTTGGCAACAAAGTTTAAGGGAAAAAAAATGCCAAAAGTAAATGATTGCATGCACTGCAGAGTTCAGGAAAGGTGGAAATCTGATCTCTGATTAGATTCAAGGCAAGTATGTCCTCCTCTAGCCATCTGGGGTAGAGCATAGCACAGTTTTCACGATTAGTGGGGACCTAAACTCAGATGTGGTGAGGGTCACACACAGACATCTTGCAATCAAACTAGTAACCAAAACAGCATCAGTTAATGCCCCATTTCTGTCCTCACTAACAGTGAAAATTGCCAAAAAGAACTCAGCTTTCAAGGATGTGCACAGCCAGGTACAAGGGCAATGCTGGAAGGCGGCAGCACCACCTTTCTTTCTTTGTCTAAATAAATATACGGATTCACACTCCACAGCCACCAAAGCTTGTAAGTCATATGCCTAATGGCTCTTAAATATTTATAGAGGCTTGATCAAAGGCACTGACTCTTTAATTAGGGGTGCGGGGAAATAAGATTAAGACCGGTAACTGTGTCTCCTATTGCAGGTGCTTATCATAATCCAGAAGAACAGTGTCATGAACTCTCAAAATTCATCTGCCATCTCAATACGTGATCTAGTTACACAGCAGGCAGAATGAACAGATATTGTTATTTTCAGGCAAAGATTAAAATCAAAACAACTGGTGTAAAATGGCATATACAGAAGAAAAACAAATAAGGAAACATTGCTTAGATGGATTTTGTTTCAAAACCAAGTAAACTGATGTATTTAAGCTCTTAACAGAAAGAGGAAAATGCTACACAAGAGGTTTTCTCATAAAAAAGTTAAATATAGGTGAATAAAATTCCAGGTCACAACAGCCTTTTAAGTGTTGAAAGAATTGATAAGAGAGTCAATTCAATGATTTGATGTGTTTCTTCTGCTCCTGTCTGCTAACTCTTCTGTATTCTACAACAATTAGCCTCAAATTTCAGACACTTTACAAGTCACACAGGCATGTCCACAACTCAAAGCTATTTCAGTTAAGGAGGCTGCAAGCTGAACATAAAATAGCCCTCTATGTTCTTATTCTCAATCAAAGCTCTCACACAGGGACTGCAGCATAAGAATTATCAGTTAATCTCTCTTTGTAGACAAGGTTCTAAGTGTGAAGGTGAGAATTATTGAGTCATTCCTCTCAGGGCTAGCTTGATTCTTACACAATTAAGCTTCCTTTTTTGTAAGTATAGAAAGAAAACTAGCTAAATAGTAGAAAAGAAGAAGAAAAAAACTATGCATGCTACCACCAAGCTTTTTTTATGTGCACAGTTACAAATCTCTGTGCCATTTTATAGCTGTCAAGTCTTAATTAAAATACTACGTTTCTCTGACTCATGGTGCTGTAGGATGCAAGCATATTATTCACATGAATATTAATCTCTTCCCAGGTAGGAGGACAAATTGCTCAGGGGATTTGTAATCACATACAGAAACTTCTTGGGTATCATTTAGTCAAAATCCAGCCAGATTTTTGTTCAAATTCCTGCCTAGATCATTAACAATTAAGAATCATTAGAACAGTCGCAGTAGTCTATGTGAGAGGAATCCAATAGCTAAGATAAGTGAGCTGGAGTTTCACAAGTATTAATATGAGAGAACATTATGCACTAAGGAATGAGAAGAGGGATAAAAGCTGGAGGCACTGCCCTGGACATTAAGGACATCAGGACCTGCTCCAAGGGCTGGAACAAAAGAGGGAGACATTCCTCCTTAAGGATTGCTTCTAGATAAGGACAGAAGATGGGAAGAGACACTTCCCATCGCTATGGAAATAGGCTAGACGTTTCCTAACTATCCCCTGGAATCACTTGAACCATCACATTTTTCCATTACATGGCACTTCAAAATTCGGACACCTCTCTGGATAATCTGCCAATGGTTTTAAGATGAGCTGACGATGCACTAGATGCAGGAAGCAATTAGCAGAGAAGCTCTTCTACATATGACTGAAGGCAGAGACAAGCTGGGATGCAAAGATGTCTTGGAAAGCAAACATTCTTCCTAATAGCTGGTAAGAAAAGGAGTAAGAAGAGCCAGCTGAACACTAGAGAATTCAAGAAAGCAAACCAATATTCAGAAAATCAGTAGCTAGAACAGGCTTCAAGAAAAAACATAGTTCAGGAACCTGCTAACAGTTAATGAAAAAAATATAAATATTGACATAAACAAAAGCTATCCCACTGAAGAGGAAGGAAAAGAGGTAAAATGAGAGGGCAATTCAAAAACACCACAAGCTCTTTAAAAGGCCTGCACCTCAAAACAGGCATTTCTTCTTGATAAAGTTTTTAAGAATGAGCACAAACATGCATGCAAAAAAAGATCAAAAGGCCAAAGAACAAAATTAAACAGCTAGCAGAGAACATACAACATGACAAAAAAATACAGCTGCTGCTTTCAAGAAGCTATCATTAGACAGTATTAACATGGCTGGAGCATTTAATGCTTTATTTGTTTCAGTCTTCACTAAACATGACAACTACAATCAGAGAGCTGACAGAGTTAAATATTGGTTTAAAAAAATCTTCAGCAAGTTATAAAATAACCTGTAGTAAAGGCAAACAAATTGGAGATCAAATAGAGAAGGTAGCTATTTCTGAATCAGTTGGGCCTCATGAATTGTCATCCTCAAGTACTTACGTTACAACTCTGGCAATCGTCAAGCATTAATACTGAAGAACCTGAAACACAGGCAATGCACCTGCAGATTTGAAAAGAGCTAAGCTAGCAATTATCCTTAAAAAACGGAGAGAGAAGAATTTAAATAATTGTGAAAGAACTAATTTGATTTTTTCCCCCTTCCTGGGAGCTGAAGATTGGAACAAGTAATTAAGTTATCTGTAAATCATCTAGAAAATAAAAAAGAGGGTTGTAACACTTGGCATGGTTTCATCAAGAGTAAAACTGTCAAATGCTTTTACCTTCCTTCTATGAAAAGAAGGTAGAGGTAGGAGAAGAGCAGAGGAAGTATCATATCCTGAACTCTAAATGAAATTGCCAACATCAATGCAAAAATACTGGAAAAAAAGAAATTACATTTGGTGTAGCCAAACTCAAAGAATGCATCAAACAGGGTCCCAAGGGCAGCTCTGGAACTGCACAGCCTGTCAGGTGGGGCACACACCTGATCTGAAAGATTTCTAAATGCACCAGATTAGGAGAAGACAGAGCACAGTGTGCTTCAGGAATGGGGAAGAAAAAAAAAAAAAAAACAATTACGTAAGAACAAATACAAAGACATGCACAGATCTAATCCAACACAAATACAGTCTACAGAATGACTGACAAAGCCCTCACTCAGGAAGAGCTCTGAGCTCTTCTTGTAAGTCAGCTGTGTGACTTTACTCCGTGCTAAAAGGGCACCATCACACCAGGGTATTGGATATGCTGGGATATCAGGATCAGAGCGTGCAGAACACTCCTCCCCACTTCGCCACGCAGATCAGCAGGCTCTCAATGGGTGTTCTACATCATTTGGACATGTCACTTCAAGAGAGAGAGTCATTGATTAAAGGGTACCTAGCAACATTGACAAAAAAAAAGGTAAAAGGGCCACTTGGTGAAAACATGAATGAGGAGGAGACTTGGTCCTCTATTTGCAGCAGCCCTTCTCTGCTGTCCGGAGAAGGGATCAGTTCTGCTCCACTACAGCTGGTCCCATGACAAATAGATTTATACAAACAAGAGAGATCCAGAGCAGAGGTTAAGCAAAGATTTTGGACAGAAAATACAACTAAGCCTTGGAGCAGGAAATTTGGACAAAGTCGTTAGGCACAGTCAAGGCAAAGCAAAGCCTGGCACGGTGTGGGAAGACTAAGGATATTTCAAGTTCTGTTTCAAACTTACTTCCTAAGAGATACGAGCCATCTAACGAGCTGGTGGCTGAAGAGGAAAAAAGAAACCAGTAACAAAAAAAAAAATCTGTATGCGAGACACTAGTGCCAAGATTTTGTGAACATGGTATATACCCAAATTGAATTGGCTGAAGTTCTGTTGAATGATGCAATGCTGATTATTCTATACATTTCTATAGAAGCAGCATGTAATGCCTTCATACAGCCTAGATTTTCGAGCAAATCTTCTGCTTATGTGGAGTACACAGGAAAGCCTGACAACACTGCATGGTGAATAATGTGGCTTTGAAGTCCTCGTTCTTGTACATCTCATCCATGGGATTGATCTGCCTGATCTTAAATCTGACTAAAACCATCTTTGCAGTCTCATGCTAGGTACGCAGCAGTTTGTAAAATTAATTTGTCATTGTAAATTTTTCTATAAAATTGCTGTAATAACCACCTCAAGCCATAACTTCCTTTCAGTTCAGGAGAAATTCCAGGTTTTGACTGATGCTGGAACATCTCTCAACTTCTGACAGTTTCCAGTTTCCCTATGTTCCCTCAGGGGAAAAAAAAAAAAGGAGGAGAAGGAGGAGATACCCAGGGAGAGGCATCACCGAATATCTTGCCCTTTCTGGTAAGTTTGCACACACATCTTCCCTAATGCACACAACTAAGCTGCTTTGCTTGCATGCACTACAAAATTACAACTAAAATTTCCTTTCTACTTAGATGCAGGTGATGACCTTAAATACCAGTTAGCAGAGTCTTTGGTTAATTTCAGCAGTTTTGCTCCAAAGCTATTCTCTCAAAAGTGAAGTAATACAGGAATTATCAGATGGGAAGAAAAGAATTTACAATTGGATAAGCCAAGACGAAAAACAAAAACAAACAATCCCTCTCAAAAAAAAGATTCTGCTATGACACTTCAAACGTCCTCTCAGATAAAATCTTGCAAAAGATCCAGGAAAGAAATAAGTTATACTTATTATATAAGTATACTTATACCTATCATATTATGCTTATACGTATTATACAAGTATACTTATCATAAAAGTTCTACTGGAGACAGTTAGATGCTGTAAAATCATTCCATACAAAGAAAAAAAAAGTTATAGAAGAAAGCAACGTAGAGAAGAAAGGCATTAGCTGTGCACACTGAATAGTAGGCAATATTTTATCATCTATAGGAAATGAACACACCATATGTTCTACTTCTGTGAGCATACAGATGGATGAAAACATGAGACTTTTTAAATATATACACACTTTTGAGGGCTTACTTCTTTTTTTTTTAAAAAAAAAGAGTGTATATATTGTTGAAGAAAATGTCACAACCTTTTTATTTTGACTTCCCAAATTGAGATTATTTATTTTTAAAACTTACTTGGAGGAGATGAAAATATCAGGATGTTTTGAACACCCACTTTTAATTAGTATATAAATACATTTGATGTTAATTTTCACAGGAAGCATAATAAAGTTAACGCCTACTGAGCTAACCAGAGATTCTGGGATTCGCATGAAAAGCCGTCTTCATTTTGAATAGTGTAACATGAATCATTTGGCCCCAAATATTTTATGAATATTTACAAATTAAGTTCTTGTTAAGGTCTTTTCTTTTGCATCTTTCCCAAGAATTCCTCTCTTGCCCCAACCAACAAACCTCCAAAATGTTCAGCCAAATGAGACGCTTTTAAGACCAAGGACTCATCGCAACATGTTACAGTCCGGCACAATACATTTGACTACCTTTTTGTCTGTGAAACAAAAGTTTTAAGAGATGTCTCACAGGGAGAAAAAAAAAGAGAAAAAGAAAAAAAAAGTGAAACCCTCAGCCACAGCTCTCGAATCCAGAAAGCTCAGAGAAGGGGTGCAGCCATACTCTATCCTACCTCTTGAAGCTGCAGCCGTACTTTGCTAATGGCTTTAATCCAACGGGCTCTCGCTGGAGAAAACGGTGGTGGCTCATTATCACCATGGTAGCTTAAGGACAAGAAACAGAAAAATGCGATATGAGAATTACTCATCTGTAATATTAAAGAATCCACATTACACAGCACATTCACAACTTCAATTGCAGAGGTGGAAATAACCCACAGATTTCAACTAAATGCAACCCGAGACATGCTCTGGGAAGGGGGAAATTAATGAGATCCAGCCAGTTCTTCACACTGCTATCACAACTGCACACAAGCAGGTAAACTGAAATTTTTCCATCTGTAAGTATTAATGCCCCTGCCTGCTGCCAAGCCCATTCTAACTATTGTCTCTTCCTCCTTACCTCTACTGCTACAAATTGGTGACCCCTCTTCAATGGAAATGAGTACAAAAGAAGCCTGGCAACAAGACTATCCAAGTATTAGCCATTCTGACATTAGCATCTTGCTCTGCACAGAATTGGGCACTGCTGGCAGTATAAAATACATATATATGTATATACAAACACACATGTGGGGCTATATATATATATGTAGCTTACACCAATAAAGCACACAAGCCGTGCTATATACAAAGCTCAGGTGCAACTCCAAGGATTACTCGGAACCAAGTTCCCCATTTACTCCAGGGAGCAGGAAAGTGTTTCCAGAGCAGACAAAAAAGGAAGCAGTAATGCTGTAAAACCCAATTTAGATGCCTAAATTAGTCTGGAATAGACTATACGAATAACCTTCCATGTAAACAAATATAGGCCAGTTGTTCTGGGACAAAGCTTCTGCTGATCTGTAAGAATAAGAAAGCGAGTCAGAGTTCAACACTTTTTCTAGTCTTGTTTTCCTTTTTTTTATACCTCCTTAGCACAAGGGTTGCCTCCACTGCAGGGTTTTGGCTGGGGTTTATTATCTCACATAAGCCCAGTTACACTGGTGTCAAGATATGACTGCTGTCAAAGCTGTGGGCGCAGGCAGTTATATCCTTTCACGGATATAACTGAGCCAGACAAAGGCAACCCCTAATCCAGAAAGCATAATTGTATCCACATTAGAGACTGCTATGACTTAATGCCACCATTAAAAAAAAGCACAGTCACCCTCAAAGCAAAGCAGTGGAATCGCTGTAAAGCTGTGCATCATCCAGAGCATTACTCCTCCAAAGTCAGCTGTGATGACTGTCTTCAGTAGTGCTGACAGCTTGGAAAGTACAAGGACAAGAAATTCTGCCATACTTTATCAGAACAACTTGTCTATTCACACGTAAGTCTACAACCTACAACCATATAAACCTTATTTCTGACCATCTAAGTGCAGCAGCCTGCTACTGTAGGAAGGGACTAGTGCAGCTCTCACTAGATGTAGCACTTGGCTGCTTGCATGTAATTTGATCACGCACAAGCAAAGCAAGCAGCAATCCTTGGGCCAGACCAGGTTCACTAAACAATAAACAAGACACAGTAAATGAGTTTAAAGGCACTAGCATGTTAAGTACATAACAAACATAGGTAAAGCTTAGCCAACGTCTCAACAAAACACCTGGTCCCCTGTGCAAAAGATGTTTCACAGATCAGCAATATCAAATTAGTTGTTAGAGAAGAGGTAATAACAAGGCACACAATTTGCTCCAGAGGACAACAAAGAGAAGAACAACAAAGAACTCAATAATACAGCATTTCACCTACCTCATTTGAACTCCTGCTTCAACATCCTCGGGCTTCTCGAGTTCCAGAGGTGCCTTAGCTGCAGAATGATCGGTATGTTTGTTGCCTGTCTCACAGACCTTCTCCTCCTCTTCTCTGCTACAGGGCTCTTCTTGCTCCCTGAGCCAAGCCTGGCCTTCCTTCTGGTAGCTGCCAGTGCTGTGGTAGGAGTGGTTGGACTGCCTTTCCTGGTGATCATCATCTTGCTCAGAGCCATGGGCACTTTCGTGGGAATAGTCATGGTCACTCAGGTGAGAGCTTCCCTGGCTGACGTTACAAGAGGAGCCGTATCTACTACTGCCAGCAGGGCTATAAGAGAATAAGAGGTCTTGTCAGGAAAAAGCAGGGGCTTGGAGAAACACAGAGTAAGCCGCACATCTAACAATCTGCAACAGACACTAGATATACTGAAAAGACATATTGCTAAGTTATATCTAGCAATTATTCTCCCCGAACTAGCTCTAGACAATGAAACTTCACAACTCTAGTAGGCAGTAGAAATACTTGATACACAGCCTACCAGAACAGACCACAAATTTTAATGAATTACAGCAGTCTTTCTAATACCCACAGTCTACTTTCATTAAAATCAGCTACACACTGCTGGTGAAGGTATTTTAATAGCCAGACAAGACTAAGAATGGAAACACAGGAATTCAGAATGGAAGTGGTTGTGCCTTCTATGGTTTCACTGCAGCCATGGGCTTTATTGCAATCACTTAATTTAATCATTTTTAAGAACTGCAGGTAACTTTAACATTTAGGTCAAAATTAAGGTTAAGGTAATCAACATGAAGTCCATTACAAAACTAGAAGCAGCTGTTCAAAGGGAAGCTGTATGTCTCACTCCAATAGAACCTTCTCAAGAATTTCATTTATATAGAAAAAGCCCAACACAGCAGGGGCCTGACCTCCATGATTCAAGATACCGCTTCCAGGAGTGAATCCCTGGGATCCTCACACAAAAACAGAATACAAATTTCTCGTGCAGTCAGGAAACTACAGTTGAACCACAGCAGACATTACAATCCAAGAAAATAAGCTGTACTAATGTTTCTCCTACTTAATTAGATGTCAGATAGGAAATTTTGGAGTTCAGTGTAACAACTGTAGGATTAAAATCACAACCAGTTTCTCTTGCATCGCACACAGCTGAAAGTTTAACAAGTCTCCACCATGATTTTTGAGGGCAATGGTAACTTAGCACATATACAGAAATGACTTCAAATTCATGACAACACTGCCAGCTTCCTTTAGTAGCTTCCCTAACTGCACGACATAACCTTTGCATAGTTTTTAGGAAGAGCAAGCATTAGAATACCTTCACTGATACCTCCAGAAATGTTTTTAAAAGCCTCAATAATGTGAAATGAGCCTATTTTGCTCTGCAGTGAATTAAGTTACATTTCTCTCAATAATTACAAGTATTTACTTCATGTTTTGAAAACAACATGCTCATCCCCCACAGTGCATCACCTACTGTTGCTTTTTCCTTGGCAAATGCAACAAAGCCATCACTACACAAGAAAGCAAAAGTGTATTGTACACAGCAGAATTAACACAAAAAGAATTAAGTTTTGAAAGGCTAATGAAATTAGCACTAAAAGCATCTCAGTGGGTACAGTATACAAACAAGGGAAAAATAATTACACGTACAAGAAAAGAAATGGAGAAAGCTGAGAAAAAATGATTAGAAGGGCCTATTGCTAACAGCTTGTCACATCCTCCTGTGACAGCTATCAGTAACACTACAAAGACTTGACAACAAATAGGGATGGGACTGAGCTGCAAACAGCAGACACCAAGGTCGATATCTACTGCTGCGGTATTGCATTATAAATGGCCATTTGCTTCAAACCATTTATTATGCCTGATTTGTAACTGGCCTTTTCTCACTCGGTTGTTCCGCAGGTTGTGCGCTAGGATGAAGCGTCGCCGTGTTCGGAGCAGAATGGAGCTCGGTCTCTGTCAGTTCAGGCTGGTCTGGTTGCCCTTCTACTGCCTGACCATCTTTCTGCAGTTCACTGGAAACCACATCCTGCTGATCCTCAGGCTCCTTATCAACTGTCTCTTCCAGCTCTTTGTGGAGTACATCACCAGCAGCACTGGTGCCAGATGGCTCTTTAGAAGGCTCATTGTCTACAGCGTCAGGCTGCTTTAAACACAAATTTACTTCTGTATTTGCATCAGCTGGCTGATCTGATACTGCAGATTTTGAGCTTTCCTCTGAACTGACTGTTCCTAACACCTTGTCATTTGGTTTTGACAAAGTCTGTGGCAGTACATGTGGTTCCCTTTTGACAGAGGCCTCCCTGTTGTCTTTTTGCCAGGGAAAGGAAAAATCTAATTTTTTGCCAAATACTGCTCCTTGGGCACTCTCTGGCTTATTCACCTTTTCCTCACTGCCTGCTTCAAACAGGGTTGAAGAAAACTTCTTAAAGCCAGACAGGAGGCTGCCCTGGTCTGTCCCTGCTTTATTAACAGGAGGTGGCTGCTGAGAGAAGAATGATCCAAATGGCTTCCCACTATCAGCAGACGACATGAAGCTGAACTTTGGCAAACTGGGCATGCTTGGTATTTCGAAGACTGGTTTACTGCTGCTTGCATCTGTAGGAACATTACTATGTTGACCCCGTTTCTCCAGATCACACTTGGAGGCAATCCTTTCTGCAGGCACCTTGTTAACTGCTAAATGCTCTGGTTGTTCAGAAGTTCTTTGTTCTATTTCACTTGTTTTCTCCCCATCCAGCAGGAGCAGATGAACACTGGGTTCATCAGCTGGAGCTGCGGGTTCTGTTCCAGTGACACTGCTCAAGTCTAGCTCAGCACTAGCATTGGAGTGGTCTCCTGTCACAGCAGGCTCCATTTCAACCGTAGCACTCAGATCAGACTGGTAGAAGCTTGTGTCTGTACCGGTAAGTGGAGCTTCAACTTCCAGGTCAAGCCCACTACTAGAGCCAGTCTGAAGGAAATTAAGGGTTGCCTTCTCTGTTGAAGCAGCTTCTCCTGTTGCATGTGAAAAACCCATATCTAACTGGCAGTGGCCAGGATCAGTCTGGTCAGTGACCACAGTCTGCTCCGTATCAACTTCACTGCTGAAATCTGACTGGTAGGGTTTAGCTTCAACCATCTCTGAGGATTGTGTGTCACTACCCATCTGCAGAACATCCAAGGCTTGATCTTCACTGGAGACCACTGCTTCTAGAGTGTTCCTCAGTTGTTCCTTTCTATCTTCTGCCAAATTCCTATTTTCTTCAGTTTCTGTTTTCATAAGAGTTTCTTTTGTGGCCTTCTCTTCTGCTGAGACAGACAATTTATCCTGCTTCAGAGAACTTGGGGCATCTATTTTAAATGCTCTGGCTGATGATACATCTTCTGTCTTTCTAGAGTCTGGAAAGGACCTGGTGACATCTTTCACGCTACTACTTTGAGGTTTAGTGGTGGTTTTTGGAGGCATGTCTTTTGGAGTTTCTTTTGCCCCTTTAAAGATGCCAAAAAGATCATTTGCAAAAGTTGGTGCTGGACCACTTGGGAGGGATGAGAAACCAAAGAAAGAGGAGCTCTTCTTCTGTGCAGTAGGCGGTGCTTGAGCTTCAGGTTGAGAGAAGAAACCAGATAACGTTTTAGGAGGTCTCATTTTTGTCATGAAACTTGAAAACATTTCAACTGAAGAATCGAGTACTGATTTATCACTCTCAGATTCCTTCGGTCTGTTTTGCAAATTAGATGTGTCCGGCACTTCTGAGTGAGACTGCAGCTCCTTTGCCTGTGGTACCCCATCACCAAGAGTTTGCTCTGGTAATTTCTGTTCTTGCAACTCGGGTTGTTGTAAATGTGCTACTTCTTCAGATACTGTCTCTTTTCTTATGTCACTGGTAACACTTACGCCATTTAGATTCAATGAATCCCTTTTCCCATCCAAGGCCATGCTATCATCTCTATTTTCAGCAACTTGTTCTTTGGAAGAATAAGGCTCCTCCTTATCAACAGAAAATGCAACATGGTCCCTCTTCTCTGTACTACTGGCAACATATTTTTCTGTCTCTAACAAAATAGTTTTTTGGTCCTGAGAACCCTCCTGTACCCTCGGAGTATCAAGACAAACATCAGAAAAGGCCAAATCTGTTGCTGCATTGCCATTGGTCTGCAGAAGATTTTTTCTGTCGCTTTCTTTAACTACCTCAGTCTCCTTTTCTACAGCATTTCCCACTTCCAGCACCTCTGATTTATTCTCCGTGACAGTGAGATTACTAGATGTTTGTCTACCAGTCACTGCAGCAATAATATCATCAACCTCTTTTTTGTCTGTATCTTGTTGCTTGGCAGGTCTGTCAGTTCTGACACCACAATCAGTGGAAACCCTTTGCTTCATATGTGGCTTGGAATTCACCATTTGAGCTTCCTTTATATCATTCCCCTGTCTTGGGGCAGTTTGTGGCTTTTCATCCAAAAACGATGTCAAATTGAAGAAGTTAAAGCTAGTACTTCTCTGAGGTACGCTCTTCTCAGCAGCTGGACTGCTGGAAAAGAAGGAGGGCAGACGAAACAGCCCCTCGGTCTCTTGTTGCTTTGCACTAGCAGGAGCTGAAGGTGTTGGCTCATCTGAACCAGTAAAGAATGAAAATATACTTCTACTGGATGGTTGTGCTGGCTGCGATTTTGAAGCAGTAATATCTGACAAGCTAAAAGGCAAACTGAAACCAGACTCTTTAGGTGCCTGATCTGCCTTGCTTGCCTTGGTCTGATTAACTGTGGCACCTGAAATATTTGTTCCTTGTTGCTTCAGCATAACTGTGGGCACGTTGCTTTGCTGCACAGGTGAATGACTCGGTTGGCTTATTATGGGACCTACATCCATGGGCTTCTGTGAAGCCTTTCCTGGAGGCAATCTCTTGCTTTCAGAAGACTCCTCAGCTTTTTTGCTCAAGTCTTTCATTTGCACATGAGCACTAGGGGAGATCTGCTTGTCCGTGCCTTCTACTCCTACACTCGCCTCAGAGGCAGAGGACAAGCATGGCATACTGGCACTCTGATTACCAACAGGCTTTTCACTCTTTTCTTTCAACTCAGCCACAGTTCTGCCATCTGTTTTTGGTAGAGTCGTAGTACTTGGGGCTGGTTGAGAAGAGACAGTCTCCACTTTGAAGAGATCTCCAAGGGATCCAAACAATGATGAGATGCCAGAGGTTTCCTTTTGCTCTGGATGTATCATTTTTTCTGGTTTATTGCTTTGATTTTTTTCCAGATTTGGTGCTGGCTGTGGCGTTTTGCTTACTTGTGTTTTAAAGAAGTCAAAAAATCCAGAGGTCTGGGGTTTGTTGGCAGTTGAGCTTGCAGAAGAATCTTCTCCGAGGCTGAACAGTTTCAGAGCACTTTTGAATAATGTCTCCTCAGGCTCAGTTGCTGAGCGGCTCTGACTTGGCTGCGGCTGTCTGGGCTCATTACTACTCTCATGGCTTACAGGATGCTTAGAAACTGCAGCTGCTTTAACGGGTCTCTCTTCTCTTATGGACCTGCCATCTGGAATATTTTGGCTCAGTTGAGAAGGAGATTTTTTTAATCCTGTTTTTTTAACAGGAAAGTTTTCATTCTGATTTAAGTCGTGTTTTTCACTTCTAGTAGACTCCAAATTAAATTCTGATGAAGTATTTGTCCTCAGTTCAGATGGAATATGATATTTTTGCCCTATTTGTGCTTCATCTCCCAATGTTCCATTTTGTGCAATTGATAAAACACCAGCTTTATTTTCAGATGATTTTGACTGTGTGTCTTTTTTCTTCAAGGCAGAATCTTCTGACAGCCCAGAGTCAGGGCCTGCAGACTTTCCGATCAGTCCACCCAAAGCAGAAAACAGAGAGGTAACTTTGTTTACTGGTGTTTTCTTATCTTCTTCAGTCTTTCTTGCTTCTGTTATTCCTTCAGTGGATATCACAGTTTCTTCAGCCTTAGGACTAGACTGAAACAGGTGGAAACCAAAGAATCCTGATGATCCACCTTCAGCAGTTGTCACAGGTACAGCCTTATCCACTTGCTTGCTATGGACTTCTTTATTCAGTGACTTATTAAAAGCTGCATGAGAATGTGTTCTAAGATCAAGGGATTCCTCCGAATAACTCAGAGTTTCCTTTTCAGGTCTTAAGTCTACTTTGAGTTTTTGAAGTTTATAACCTGAAAAGTCTAATGGTTGCTCTCTCTGATAATAAATAGATTCTTCAAACATCTGTGAAAAAGTCTCCAAGTTCATGTTCATTAACTGGTCACTCCTCTGCAAAGCTACAGACAAATCCAAAGGTTTATTTGTTGTGTAATCATCTAAAGGCTCTTCTTCAGCAAACCAGAACAGCTCATCTTCACTGCCAAGAGGGACTTTAAAACCACAAACAGCAATCATGTTGTCCTCTAACACGGTTCCTGGCATAGAACCCATGTGAAAGTTATAATCCCAGCAGTCTGGATAGGAGTATGTTTCAGGAGCACACACATAGACATACTGCCCAGTTGGATCAGTGAGCAGCGAATACACGTACTGGCTATCACTGTACATGTAGTATCCACAATCACCATCTTCTGATGGCCACCATATACCCTGTTCAAGCATCCTTAGCCACTCCTGGTACTCCTGGCTATAGGAGGAGTACATGAAGTTCTCATCCATACTCAAAGTCTCTTGGTCAACTAGAGTCCACATAGTTCCATCACCACAAGATGAGTAACTTAAATCCATGGGCATCTCTTCTAATGAGTAACTGCCATCTCTTTCAAATGGAAAATTACTATAATTGTCATTGAGAGAATTGGTAGTCCATTTATCGTTTTCTTCTGAACAGACATCTTGAAATATTAACTGATCAAGTGATTCATATGACATCACACTTAAATCTAAACTCTGTCCATCAAAATTGGCATTAGTCTGCCAATCCATTACATTTGCATTTCCATCCTTTTTACAGAGATTCACTACTGTATCATTTTCTGGCCAGTTCAGGAACTGGGAGGGTGGAAGAGAATTCTGGTTTAATACGTAGTAAACTGGCAATGCTATTCCCTGAGTATCAGGAGCAAATTCCCCTATGTCATACTCCCATTCAAAGCTAGAATGACTTCTTGTTTCCTGATAATCTGAGTACTGCTGATGGCTTTTAGTCAAAGTGATAAATTCATTTGACCCTTTATTTAAAAGGGTTGGAAGACCTCCAGATTCTGCATCCTGATTAGGAAGATACCTGCTATTTGCAGCTTTTCTAGATAAATCCTGTATGTTGTCCTGAAGATTTACAGCATCATTGAACACAGCATGCCCATGCTGGGGAACATGGGGCTCGGCTTTATTTACTCTCGTACTGCACAGGGAACTGGTATTTTCAGAAGATTCCGTCATTTTCACATTTTCTAGTTTCTCCTTTGATTTAGGCAGTAGATTTTTTAAGAAGCTGGAAGTTTCGTGCTTTTCTGCAGTGCTGCTTTGATTATCAGAAGTCACTCCCAAGTTGTCGGATTTTGTCTCTGAGCGAGAATCATCATTTCTATCAAAAAGCTTCATGAAGCCTAAAGAGTTTGATTTCACCTTCTCTTGCTTACATTCAGACAAATTTTCACTAGAAGCAAATTTAAATAAACCAGAAAATAATCCACCAGAACTGGTTTTCTGGCCATCGCCTTCACTTTTAACAGTCAAGTCTTGATTATTGGGTCTGTTTTCACTGGAAGAAATGTGAAGAAATCCAGAAAGAAAACCTGTTGTGTGCTTCTTCTGCGTATCATCTGCACTTGTATCTTTTGACATTCCACCAGAAGGAATGGATTCAGTTGAGCTGTCATTTAAGCTTGGTGAATTTGATCCTTCTCTCAACCCTCCTTTTAAATTTCTATGTTGCTCCAGAGCACTCTTAGTTCTCTGCTGCTCATCTGCAATCTCGAAGGTACCAGAGTCACTCTCCTTGTATTCATTTCTGTTTCCTTGAGCATTAGAAGAGTTTACTTTACTAATGGTTTTTGGTTGTACAGGTTTCTCCCTCTGATTTGATAAATTTGGAACAGAGGTAGACTTTAATGAAGTGGAATCTTCTGAACTATTGCTTCTGTGTTCATGTGAAAAAGTTCCACTGGAACTCTGATGATTTTGTTGATCTTTTGAAGCCAGTAGGTTTTCCGCAGAAGAAAATTTAAACAAAGAAGGAATAAAACCTCCTTTCTCCTTTGTACTTTCCTGCTTGTCTGAAAAACCCAACCCACTGAAAAAAGGAAGTTTCCGAGGGAAAGGAAATGAATGTTCATCATTTGATGGGTTGTTTTGTCTTAGATCTTCTTCAGACTTGTGGCCTTTAAAAACTCCTGACGTACTTTCTTTTTTCTCTGCTTCAGCAGAGGGAAGCAACAACTGACTGAAGGACTTCTTGAGTGGACCAAAAAAATTATCAGATGCTGTAGCTTGATCTGGAGGCTGTGAATGAACTTCCACATTTTCTCTACTTTGTTTGTTTCCCAGTCTGTGATCTGCAGCTTGACAGTTCTTCAAGGGATTCATAGGATGCTGCTCTCTGGCAGTGTGTGCATCTTCTTTGACAGTGATGTCCGGCTGATTTATAACAGGATGCAACTCTGACTGTGTTTGTGGCACATCCTGATGCTTGGGAGCCAAGAGACCATCAAAACTGGCTTTAAGACTGAATGAACTGACTGAGTTGGAGAGCTTGCCAAAGATTGAAGACGTAGAAGCACTATTTGTATTTACTTCTCCCTCACTTCTTGTCTCACTCTGCTGTACATCTGAAATGCTACTGTTACTCCTGGCTGCTGCCTGTCCAGGCAGTCTCATGCTTATGTTTGTCTCATCAGCTTTTACGTGGCTCTCCTCCTTGCCGTGTTCCTCTTTTATGGTTTCTTGTTTGGGTGCTTCCTTCTCAGAGAAGATCTTTAAAGGATTAAACATGCCTAGGACAGAATTCATAACCGAATGCTGGTTCGGCTGGCTACCGGTAGCAGTTTCCTGTGACTGCTGAGGACCATGTGCCATGGAACCCTTACTGTTCATCTCTGTAGTTTCTGGCTTGTTGGAGCTTGCATTTGGGGCTCTTTTATCACCACTTACCTGGGATGGTAACAAAGAGTGAATGGAGAATTTAGTGTCAGCTTTACTATCTGCCATTGCTCCAGAAGATGAACTCTCACATTTGGGCTTATTAGGAACTACATTTGAGATTCCACTCTCTGAGGAGCTTTTGCATTCTGTTTTCTCTGGAGTGGAAGATACAAGTTTTTCCACAGAGGCTGTAAACTGCTTTGTGCTTGATCCCACTTTTTCAGTGAAGGAGCTGAACAGAGAATTCACTGTATTTCTCACACCTGACAAGTCCGGGAGAGATTCAGATTTGCCCTTGCTAACCTCCTCTGTGGCTGGTAGATTGGTCTGCTCAGATTGCCTGCACTCTACTGAATTCCCAGCCCTATCCTGCTTTCGTGCTACGCTCTCAGCACCTTTCTTGGTCTCTGGCAATGTACCAAATTTGTTGATCTCTTCCTCTTTTTCAGCCAAGTATTCTGAGACTGTCTCTACTAAACACTGAAGCTCATCCATCGTGTCTACATAATCCTCGCTGGGTTCTTCAACAGGAGAAAGGGTCAAGTCTTGCATAGGATAGCTATGCTTGCTGCCTTTAGTCCTGTGGTTTTTATCGCAGCTGACCTTTAACTTGGACTCCAAATTTGAAGTGAAGTCTCCCAAAGGGCTGATATCGGCCTCGCACCACGTTTGTGAAAGCATAGCCAGTTCCTCCATCTCATCATCCGAAGTAGGCGAGTACTGGAACTCATCAGAAGCACTGCTGTCAAACTCCTCCAGGGCATCCAGGCCCACAAAAGTGTCATCTGACTGCCCCATATGCTTCACATCTTCACTGCTACTGAGGTGAAGTGAGCCTCTGGGACTCACCCCCTGCTTGTTGGGCAACTTGCCACTTTTAACCATTAGGCCATTTTTATATGGGCGTAGGATGGGATAGGCAGGCAGCTGATCTTTAATTTCAGAGCTGCTGGTGTATTTTCCAGTTTTATCATATAGGGGAAGAACATTGTTAGGTTCTGAAGCAATTGGCATAGCACTGAAATAAATTGTTTTCTCCCTAGGAAACTGGAGGCCTCCATTGCTTTGCAGGCTTTTTTGTTCACTCTCCTCAAAATTACTGTATCTCAATTTCTTTTTCCTTCTCCTATCTATTGTATCATACTCCTGAGGATATCTAGGGACATCTAAAGATCCTGACTCCATGCACACATTCTGGCAATACCTTGATCTTGTACGGTGATTAAAATTTTCCCTTTTTGAGAGAGTCTGTGTCTTTTTCATGCTCGTTTCCTGCCAACTTTTATTTTTATGGTTTTTTTCTAAGAATTCCTCTATTAGTAGTTTTCCTAGCTCTTCATAGTCATTCTCCTGTTGGTCTTCTCCATCTTCAGAGTTAAATGGGATGATCCTGACTCTTTCATTTCTATCTAGAGATCCTTGTCTAGGATGAAAAATAAAGGGGGTGGAAAAGGAGGGAAAGGAAGAGAGGCAGCAAGAAGAAAAAGAAAAAGAAAATACACATGTAAAACAAACAAAAACTTTAAAAGGACAGTTTCAGTGGGGAAAAAATAGCAATAAAAAGCATATATTAAATAAAGGAAAATTAAAAAGAGAAAAAGTCAGAGCAAGAATAAAAGCTCTCAATCTATCATCATTAAATTTCAACCAAACTGTTAAAAAGCACCATGGGTTATGATAATCCACCAGTAACATTTGCAATAAGTAATAAACACCTGTATAAGGGAGAAGAGCTCTCTGTGCTCAGCTGAGAGCACGTAGCCTTGGTGATACCAATAATATTCTGCTAATGGGCATTTTTCAGCATGCTGAAAGAGTCCCTTATGACAGAAACAGGAGCACTTTGGGACACAGAGCCCCGTGCACTGTTCCACCACGCTGTGCCTGCGTGCCCGTCACTCGAGGCAGGGGACCTTGTTTAGCAGTATCCACGTAGCGCACGGGCAGCCTGTTCTCCTGAGCCTGGCTAAAGAGCAGAGAGCTCCTGTCTCAGGACCTTGCACAAAGTGAGACTGGACCATTTAAGGGGTTATTTGAGCTCCCAAGCCAGCACAGGGCATATCCTGGTCCCCCTCTGCTCTCTTGCAAGGGAAACTCGCCCTGCTGCCCACATACAGGCACAGAGTGACTTTTTCTCCGCCCTCTGATGGGGTCCCTGCCCATGCAAAAGGAAGATCCTCAAGGTCTCTATTGGGTTAGAAGGTAAGGAAACACATCAGTGATAGATGTCAGCCCATCAAAAGCCTCAGATGTTTCCAGGGCCTAGACTTCCCCCCATTACAACTTTAAACAGACTCAGCAATCCAAGTGTGCCCATTGTGGGAGGATGGACTACAGCAGCTAGTTTTGCCATCAAACCACCTTCCTAGCATCTCAAATAAGTGACCCCAGGGATTTCTGGATTAATTCCTAGGCCAGGATCTGTCAGGATTTCCTCAATTTCCTACCACACCTAATACCAGCAGCAAGAAAGCTTCCTCGTTATCAAAAGCCTCCAGGAAGAGTTCTTGGCAGCCAGCCTGTGTAAAAACGAACAACCAAGTAGAAAGTGGATTAAAAAAAATCAAAATATTTATCTAAAAGATCCACAGCACACATAAAAAAATCTAAGAGGCATAAGGGCACAAGCCTTGACGCTGTAAGAACAGAACAGGGAAAGCAAATATGGGCTTGGTATGGATACTGCTAATGCAAGTCACCCTGAAATCCTGAGGTACCCCAATAAAGGATGCTGATGGGCCAGCACTGAAAGAAATGGCTCATTGCTTTTTCACTACTGCTGGTTCAGGGCTTCATTTCCACCAGGATTAGCTCCCTTACACTAATTGGAAAGATACTCATTACTTTAAATGAGCCCCCTCATACACAGTTCAGAAGACAGCCACATTCTTCCTGCTTGCAATTTTACGACAGTAACGGAAGTGTTGATCTTTAAAGATAATGAAATTGAAAAGACTCCCAGGGCCACCACAGTTGCAGGATTGAGCCCTTCCAAGTCTCAATGAAAGCAAAAGGAGCTACGTGATTACATTAAGAGCCATTAGGGGTAAACGCTGAACTAATAATTGTCTAATTTAGGCATCAAAGAAATTACATTTGTTTCTAATTGAGCTTTCCCCCTCATAAGAAGTTTCCCTGCTACTCTATAAGCATTTATTATACAGAAAAAAAAAAAAAAAGAATAGAAAAGAAAGAAAGCAATGATAAGAAGTCCAACACCTGTGGGAAAGGAGAAAAAAAGGCGACGATGACGATGTCGGCCCAGCATTAAACTACCACATATGTGAAACACAGCCAAGGCAAACAGTGAGAATCAGCTGCAGTACCTCACAGGACCACTTCACAGCAGCAAGAGCAAGAGGCAAGCGCGGAGGCTGCAAAGGGGTGAACCCACCTATCGCACAGATCTAGGGAGCGCCCGCTGCCCAGCGAGCACTGGCGACTCGTCACCTGACTAGACTCAGATGCAGACTCTGTGTCAGTCCGGCCGCTCACAGTGGACTCTGCGCTATCAGAGCGCCTTGGAAACGAACACAGCAAGGGCAGGGAGACACGGAGGACACACGGTTATCAAGTGCTGCCAAAAAATTAACTTTGCAAAGAAAAAAAAACAGATTAAAAAAAAAGGGGGAGGTCTGCGGGGAAGGTGTCTGCTGGGCTGTCAAACTGACTATTGGAAACAAAAATGCTTCAAGGATGATCAAGTATTTGCTAATCTTAGTGCTGAGGTGCGTAAAACAAAGACCCTTCTGTCTCAGAAGCACAGTCATCTTGAACAGGATGAACAGGAGAATGAGAACTTTTCCAACCAAACCAAGTGTTGATGGGGGGGAAGAAAAAAAAAACCCACCACCCCAGAGAGTGCACAGTGTGTGGTGGGAAGAGCCAGTTTCAAAGGAAGCATTTCAGCATTTTGAAGGAGACCAGTCTTCACCCAATTCAGGACAGGTTCCAGCAGAACCTTGTCTGGTTCCCCTGGGTCTGCGCAGGAGAACAGCTCCTGTAACAGCTATTCAGCCCTTTCTTCCGCAGTCGTGAAAAACAGTGTGCCAGGAATCCTGGCTTCATCATGGGGCTGCCTGGTCCACAGCACTGCTGGCTGCCAGGAGCAGAAGTCAAACACATTTTGGTTTTGCAATACTCAGCTGTGGCCGAGTTTTAAAAATATCAAATAATCTACAGAGTTCTAAAAATAGTTAATAGTCTACCAAAATGCCTCCTTTCATGTGACTGTAGAAAAATCTTCATGGTAAGAAAAAAAAAATGAAATGGCTTCTTTGAAGAACATATTTGCATGTCCTAAATATTAAGAAAGATGCAGCTACAAAGCATTCACCTTTTAAATAAAGCGCATGAATCCTGACACTTTCATAAGGATACATTTAGGAAGGCAAAGCAGAAGTACAATATGTCATTTTGTTATTCCTTAACCATTTACATTGGAAGTGATACTTTAGGGCATGTTATAGCCAGCACATTTATCAGAGGGTTAAAACTTCACAGCCCCTCCAGGCAAGGTGGACAACACAGGTCTCTTCCTATTGTCAACAGGAGCTGAAGAAGTTGCATGGCTACAGAAATATCCATCCACCACTGACTTTCGTAGTCTGGAGGTCCAATATCTGCTACTGGGCTTGGCCCATCCATAAAGAAAAGGCTTCAATTTATTACCAATCCAGTAGTATAAAACAGCTTACACGGGAGTCTATTCCTTGCATTGTGAATTTATCACACAAGGAAAAAAAACTGCAAGCATGATATGTCAAATTACGGCACATGCACTTTTAGTGGCATGTTTGTCTCTGCTACATGATGTAGCAACACTGTATGTTACTATTAAAGCAGCTTTAGCTTTTATCATCAAAGAACGTTCACTAGCTAGAAGCCAAAAAGTCAAAGCTTAGCCACAGTCATTCACCGAGGAGAACTCAATCCAGATTCAGGCTTCACAAAACAAGAACATTCTTACCAAGAAGGATGAGGTAGACCCCATCAGCTGAAGCGTAAAACTCTACATGTCCAGCTCTGACAGTGTTACAGCAACTACCTCTTCCTTCCCACACCAGCGGCAAAAGCAGCTGCATGCCCTTATCTACACACCCACTTCTATTGTCTCAAGTTCTTCTTTCTTCTGCCCCTTAACACTTACTCATCTTTTACTTTGAATAGCATTCTCATTACTCTTGTGCTACTCCCAGCATAACCAGCTCTAGCTGCAATCATTTGATCCTTGTAAGTTAATGCTCTGGTGCTTAATAATTAGCTCAGCCAAAAGCAGTTGTGAAACTGCTGATTTATCGTTAAAAGGCCGTAAAACTTACATGTTTATCGTGAGCAAAAATCAACCTCATAGTGTAGAGAGTTACTTAAGATGAGGAAGAAATTTAAAGCTGTAAATGCAAAGGAAAAAAAAAAAACACCACAAACAGGAGTTACAGGCACTAATCCAAAAATGAAAACACATCCTCCAGGAAAACTCCTAATAGGCTAACTATGTTTCATTAGCTTTGAAGGCACACTCATAAACTGGCACCAGAACAACCCATCACTGAATAGGCTGGCCTTCAAAAGGGAAAGAAAAAAATACAATCAAGAATAAGTGACCTTATAAGTGATCCTGGGGTAAAAGGTTATTGTAAAAGGTTATTTAAAAGGTTGTATGTAAAAGGTTATTTACTAAATTGTAGCATCTGGTGCAACACAGCCTTATACGTTCATCTTGGTTCACAGCAGATGAGCAGATATATATTGTACCGGGTCATTTCAAGCTTTCCAGAGCTCTCGAGCTGTCGTCCTCTGCTAGTGCAGCAGCTTCCAATTCTGCCACAGAAGGGAAATAGTAAAAGAGCAGCTACCCAGAAGATATCACCCACCTGATGGCCACGTGCTCCCGATAATCCAGATCATAGCTCTGCAGCGAGTCAGCGCAGGGCTCCCGCAAGGCCCCTTGCTGCTGCAGGCGCGTTGGTACCGGGAACTGGTGCACCGAGGCGTTGGGCTGCGCAGTCGTGTGGTACGGAGGAGGGAGGCTGCTACTCGTCTCGCTGCGATAGTCGCTGTCGCGATCGTCCACAGCGCTGTCGGCATCTTCGAAGGCTAAGAAACAAGAGGAGTTAAGGGCACAGCTCTCTAACACTGCATTGCTGGGGCAGTGAAGCCCCTTTTGACTTTAGAAAGCCACAAAAAGAGGCTATTCCTACTGCGAATGGCTCTTCACTTGCAGCTGGTTATAAACTGTGGTTCTCTCCATACATGTCGAGGAATTAAGTGAGGACTTCACACCCTCCTTTCCCATTTCCTATCAGAGAAACTTCTCTTAAGTCATTTTTAATAAGTAGGAGATTTTTTTTTTTAATTCGAGAAAACTTTTAGATTCTTTGCTGTTGCCAAATGAACATCTAGATGTTGAAGAAAAATACTCCCTTACAGAAAAGGGCTCTTGCCTGGAAACATTTCTGTCTCTTCCCCACGACACCATCTCTTCTTGGGGGAGGAGGGTTGTTAAAAGTATTAGTTTTTAAACCTAAGAGAAATTAATGAAACAGCAGAAAGTTCAAGGCAGTTGGTAGGAAAATCAGAAGAACCAGGAAAGCAGGCTTGTTTATATGCAATTAACATTTCTTCCAGGAGAAGAGAAACGAGCTACATTTAACACACAAAGGTAGGTTAACTCATTAAGTTTAGTAGTTGACACTACAGACAGTCTTCAAAGAGGGAAAGTCTCCCTTCCCATGAGTTCCTCTCCCTGGAGAAGCACCTCTGCTTGCTAGCCCTTCAGAAAAAGAGAACAAAGAGTCACAGCAAGGAAAGCTGTCAAAAATACAGTATCAGTACAAGGCTGTGTTTGGCTGCACGCAGCTCAAGGTTAACTTTGCAAGCTTCCAGTGAAATAAAAACACTGGCATATTAGTGGGGTGCGCGGTTAGCATGCTTGAAACAGAGGAAAAATTAAAAAGAGCCGTTATTCACCGTGTCCACCACCAAAAGAGCCTGTCTGCAAAGGACAATCAAATTCAAGCCCCCTCTGGAAGGTTATTCAGTGGTATGTGCCCTCATCAGCCATTCACCGTGAGGCTGATCAATGAACAAAGGGGAAGCCCTGTCTGTTTTCATGCCATTTAATTTAAAATTTTAACCAATGAAATTCCAGGCAGCCACAATGTGCAATGTTGGCCCATGTTTTTCTCCTACTGGAGCTTCACTCCCATCTAATTGAACTTCTATTTTTCATCTAAAGTAAAAATCCGTTGTTACTGATATTCTCAGTTCCTTCACAATAGGGCAAGGTTACATCAATGCCCTAAAGCAAATGAAAAAGCAGAAAACCACCCCAGTATAAAACACATTTGCACACCTATAAACTGCTGGTGGGGGGCAGGAGGCTCTACCCTCTTTAGCACAACCAATTCAATTTGATTGTCCACAGTGAAAGCAGAGATAAAACCCCTGCATTTGGTAGTCTAAATACTGCATAGCTCTTGTCAGTCGCCAGTCAGACAGATAAAAATGAACAGTAAATATATACTGCTTTATTCAGCTTTATTAAAAGCAAGATGTCCATCATGTTTAATACAGTTCAGTGCCTAAGTGTTGATGATTTGCTACACAAAAATGATCTGGCATGCCAGAGTGCCAAACACTTCTGAAAAGTACCATGTTTTGTCTGTGGAAAGAGGGCTGAGCTGTTTGTAGTTCATAAGGCACACACCATCCTCAGAAGGGTAACAAGCTATTACTTGGATGAGCAATGTCATTGCTGACCACTTGAACCATGGCTGCCTAATGCACAAAAAATTACTTTTTGGGGGACAGAAAACGCTGTTTCACAAGAGCTCTCTAATGCCTCATTTTGCTGCTCGATTTCTCCTTCCCATCAGCTACAGCCCTCCCCTAGAGCAAAGCTCACACGACCCTGCTGCGATGCAAAGCTCTCCCAGCCGAGCGCTCCTGCTTCCTCTGCGCTGCCTCCGGCATCTGGGTCCCCAGGAAGCGAGCCGGCTCAGAGACCCTTCCCGAGCCCACTCGGGATTGCGGAGCAGGCTGGTCCGCAGCCTCAGGCAGGTTCCTGGCGCAGTTCCCAGTGGGACAGCACCGGGAAGGTGGCAGCATGTGCCACGCACAGAGCATGGTCGCTGGCAGATATTCTGCTCCTTTTCTATAGAAAAGCTGATATGCGTTGTGGAACAAAAAATGATTTCCCACCAAAAACACACTATCTCTAAGCTTTATAAAAAATAAAAAATAAAATAACAATAGTTTAAATTTTAATCAAACACTTCTAGCACATATTATTTTAAAGCCTGGCACCAGAATTTCTTCCAGCATACAGTGCTAACATGTCTCTTGGAGGTCATAACACAAAATGCCTCCCTAACAACTCAAAATCCTACCAAAAATGTCGCTGAGACAAGAACATGCTGTTTCTCTTGATGGTCATTCCGAGCACCAACAGCTTCCATAGTTGTTAAACAGAAACCCTAAGCAAGAACTGACTCAAATAAAGGCCAGTTCCAGAAACACTTGTCCATGCTGAACTGTAGCTAACCTATGATCAGTCTCACTTTATTGAATGGAAGTGCTCACAAAGACATTGCTCAGCTAAGTAAGAGTACCAAAACCTGGTCTTTATGTGGCTTATAAAGTGTATTATGTGTGCAAGAAAGTACACTGTGAACTGTCTGCACATGGTGTTGACCTCATTCATTAACATGCCTGACACTTAACAAATTTGTTTAAATAACAGACTGACAAGAACTTGCAGAAGCAGCTTTGAGAGCGAAGTAACCCTTCAAAAGAAAAGATTAGGTATTACAGCTCATGTTTCAGCAAAATATCCCTCACACCACAATGATGTATTAAGTTCAAGCACTATCTTCTTCAAACAGATGATCCACCAAGTCTTCTATAAGAAAAGCAATAACTTAACCTCCTCATCCATCAAACCTTCCATAAGAAAAGCAGTAGCTTAACCTCAATCTTCAAATATCAATTCATTCTTCACAAGAAACATAACACAAGCAGTAATTATTTTATCCAGTTTGAGACATTTCACATGTACCGAAAAGCTCTCAAGGGATGAAAGCATTTCGTGTTTGGACCCAGTATTTAAAGAGGAGGAGGGGTGAGGCTGAAGGGCAGGACAGAAGCATGCTGTTCAGGTTTAATACTTGAATATTCATGCATATAGGCCACGTACAAAGAAAACCAATCAGACAGTAACATCACACTGCAGGATTTTAGAGAGTGGGGAGGAGGGGAGAAACAAGAATGGAGATAGCAAGATGTATTCAGAAAATCCATTCTCAAACAAAGTACATCCCAGGAGCCCTATTTCCTCTCCCCAACCTTGGGAAGTTCTCTTACCACACCTACAGAGTAGAATCATATGTTTTTAAACATACTGAACTCAAAACCACTTTGTGCTGCTCTGTCTTGCCTGCTTTGCTAGTCAGACTTAGCTTCTGCAGCTTTCTTTATAAACCTGCTTCAGGAGTGGAAGTAAAAGCAACAGCAAAATTATTATAGGCTGCTGGACAACAGTCCTTTCAGAAGTGCGTTTTTAGGGACCCAATACACAGCAGTGGCTGTTCTCAGAAGTTTGCCTTCAGCTAAAACCACCTTACGCTTTCCTAGCATAGGTGTCATCTGCCATCAGGAGGGGGGCCGATCTCTAAGCTGAGCTATGCTCCATACGAGCTAGAGCAAAATCTTGGATAAAAGCAGTTAGCGTCCATCAGACAAGGTCCTGAGGAAGGAGGAGGTTAATGCAAGGTTCTCATCCCAAAGACCCCACCGCTCCTCCAAAACAAGCCACTGAAGGCTCCCTCTACGTCTGCTTTCACAAGAGCAGGGTGGAAGAGGGCGAGCATCCTGACTGATCGCTCTGCTTTCAGGCCAAGGCCAGAAGGGCTCTCTGCTGATTCCACAGCAGGTCCTTCCCGGCCCACCTCATCGCCCTGCATTCCTCTTAAATTGCTTCTTACAAAAGCCTCTAACAGCTTCTTTCCTTAATCAACCCAGAGCCGAATACTCCATCCTCACTGAACTGTCACTTCTGAAGGTTATGTTCCCTTTCTGAAATCTTGCAATTCAAATTCATAGAAGCTAAAGGAAAATGAGTGAAGTAAAAAAAAAAGAAAAGAAAAAAAAAAGAAAAATAAATGGAAAGGGACTAGGGGATTTTTCTGAGGCTCTTCTACAGCTCTCTCCATGCTAAAAACTCAAAAGCTTAGAAGCAGTGATTTAAAAGAAATTTTGCAAGTCATTAATCCTTCCTATGGCCCTCGCTACTTAAAAATAAATTTCGTAGTATTCAGTTTTCAGTCTAAGGGCTTTCATAATCTTA
Organism: Tinamus guttatus; assembly: GCF_059628265.1. Classification (NCBI taxonomy): domain Eukaryota; kingdom Metazoa; phylum Chordata; class Aves; order Tinamiformes; family Tinamidae; genus Tinamus; species Tinamus guttatus. The sequence continues at coordinate 265,242 of NW_028288626.1, read as the reverse complement.
TTTTTTCCCCACTTCAAAAAATGTTCTCTTCAGCTGAAAGAGCCAAGAGTAAAGAACCGGATCGACAGTCAGAGCAGCAAAGAGCAACTTTAACATCTACCTTATTCATGGCTTTCCCTTTCTTAAAGGAAATCAGGTCAGCAGCACAAGATGTCCCTTTGCTCTGGGCACGCTCTTCCAGCCACCAAGGCTCTGGGCTGTAGCACTGTTCTTGCGAGAAGCTCCCGCTAGAAACATCTCCTCTTTCTGCTGTTTCCTTCTCAAGTGCTGTTTTAAGTTCATAACTTTATATGGATTTTCAAGATGTCGTTGAACTAACAGAGCTGGCTTGGGTACAGCTCATACACATGCAAACCTGTCAGACGGCATCAGCTGGTCTCGGGCTGATACAGGAAGGCTCTCACAACTAGAGAGGCAATATAACTGAAAAGTAGGGAAATTCAACTTTTGTAGAAAAATCTTCCCAAGTTTATCCTAGCCATGGAAATAGTTGGCAGCCATAGAAAAACTAAAGCTTGCTACACACAAACTTCAACAGAACATACCCGAAAAATGTTCTTCCTTACTTTTTCGTGGCAGTAATCCTTCTGGATGGGCCTGCATTCATGGCCTGCCTTTAAGGAAATTCATTAAGCGATTTCAAGGAGAAAAGCACAGAAAGAGGAAGGGGAGGAAGGGAGCTCCAGGAATACCAGCCACTCCTGTAATTTTCATTTTGGAGGAAGAGGTGAAGAAAAGCCCATACACAACCCCTGAATTTGACCGACCAGTACCTAAGACCCCCGTCCCCACAAACACAAACCGGCAAATTAAGAAATACCATTTCAGACATATTTATTGTCTTTGGTAATAAGCAAAAGTCTAGTTAATTCTCAGTTATCCTACCAGATCTTTGAGAATAAGCCCGAAGAACAACCACGACATTCAACATTAACAGCACAACAATGTCATTCAACATCGTCAATGCACAAAGAACTTAGGGTTTGATCACAGACATAAGAATAAGGATGATGAGAGATGTTATGGAAGGTGAGATGGAGAAGTTCTGGTGAAAGCATTCTAGATGGTAGAAGAGGTCCCTGTTTACCCTCCCCCCCCCCGCCCTTATTTAGCTGAATGTAGAGAAGATGTGAAGAAATAAAAACACCAAAATGCTCTCTAATACTAGCTGGACACCAGACACTACTTAGCTGCAATAAGAGTTTCCTCTCCATATTCTATTATGTCAAAAATGGATTAGCATCAAGCAGAAGCATTTTCCTGCTGGCAGCAGCTACAGTTCCTGTTCTTCATATCATTTCCCAAGCACTAGCCTTTTATTTTAACACAGAGAACAAACGTATTATTTTTAAGACGGATGGATCCATCTCTGGAGGCCCTACACACAGCAAAACCCATGCACAATAACTTAAGCAAAAGCTCTGCCTGTAGAAATTAAAGATGCTTCATGAAGGTTCATCAGGCAAGTTAACACAAACCTGGAGCTGCAGGGCCTCTGCAAAAGTTACACTCCAAATAGCTTTCAGGTGCAGCCTTCAGCTCTACAGGTCTCAAGCAGAAGTGCTTAAAGTTTAAATTTTTCCAGGCTGCTAGACATGAGTTAAAGTGTCACCACTTCTGCTATGTCACTGTCCCACTGAGCCCAGAAATGCCAGAACACCTGCAAGACTTCCATCATGCTGGTGTTCACTAAACATTTACTCTTTTACATTTGTTTTTATGTATGTAGTGCTTGGTATATCTGCGTTGACTCTCAACATAGCTTGCCACCTTAATAACGTAACCTTTATAGACTCCCTTCTGTTTTATTTTCAGTTAATCCGAAGATGAACTGGGGATTTCATGGGTGGGAAGACCAACAGCCGAAAGTGTACAAGCAGAAAATCAGAATCATCCTTGTAAGAAAAGAATATTCCAATTCTGCTTTCTTGCCCATCAAATTCCACTTAGAGTGACTCATTCAAAACATTGCCAAAACAAAACCTAAATAATGAATAAACCATTCACACAAAAATGAAGACTCAGTGAAAGTCAAAGGAAATAGAATAGACTTTCTATATGCATGAATATTCCCACTCTCCTCGTACTGGAGCATGCTGCATCGGATCGTGAAACTTGCAAGAAATTAAACTGTTACGTACTCAGCTGCTCTCCCCATCCGAAATAACTCCAATTGCCTGGTGTAACACAAATGGCAGCAAAGAATAAGAATGGAAAAAGAAAGCTTAGAAAAGCAAGCCACAAGCATACTATTAATGTATTTAAAATGCCTGAAAAACGTAGGACAATTTTGCTTTACAAATACAACATAAAATTTCTTTCGGAGATCACTGTTCATGGCTAAGTCTGAACATTAAGACTGCTATAAACTCTAAGAATTATTAAACTATCATACAGTTATTAACACAAGTTGACAAAATATTTATCACTCTACTTTGCAAGAGCAGTTAAACATTGTACTTTCTAGTACATGCATTGGCACGATTACAGACAAGATATAGGAGAAACCAAGGTCAGGAGGGACAACGGGGGTCAGAGCAACATCTAAATTCTAGTCCAGACTCAGCAAATCAACTGGCAAAAGTTGCTTCATGTTTCCACTCCTGCTCCCTTTCCAGAACAAGGATAATGCAGTGACCAAGCTGACACATGAATAATATCAGCACAAAAGCTATTTGTATGCACATAAAGTATCCAAAATGAGGAACGCTTCTTAGCGAAAGACGTTGGTTCAAAACTTAGAGCTCACAAGGCATCCCAGAGGTGAAAACAGAAATGAGTTAAAAACCACAGCAGTAGCAGATCTCCCTGTGTTGTAATTAAAGATGACAACAAACTTGCATTAAAGCTAAACCACAAGTTGGTAACAAGCCTACTTATGCCTTTTCAATATCCATTTGTCACCTCAAGGTAATATCCAAGATGATGTGGCAATGAACTTCTGCATATACCCTCCAAAGCAATTTAGAAGCAACCACAAAACTTGTAGCACCAAGAAAAGTCTCCAAATGACCATTTCTAGAAGCCAGTATGCAAGACTGGCTCTAAAAGGTGCAGTTTACAATTGTAAGCTAAAAGAAAACATATTTACTGCAGAGATACTCTGGTGTCACTTCAATCCTGGGAATGAAAAGGTAGACAGAGGCAGATGGATTTGGAATAGTCTAAGAGGTTAGAGGAAGAAGAAAAAAAAGAGAAAACCACATGTGCATGTTTGTTTTTTGTTATTAACCTAAGCAGCTCTAAGTATGTGCTTGGAACAAATATGATGATTTTTCTACTCAGTTTATCTAGAAATAACCACATATTAAACCGGTCTAATGTTGAAGGCATGTAGCAGCTATGGAAAATAAAAGGTTATTATTGTCCTGTCTACATAAATAACAAAGCAAAAAAAATAAAAAAACCTTTTTTTCTTTGTACTTAATGAGTGAAAAAAACCTTGGGTCCACAGAGTCAAGCCCTGGCAGATTAGAAATATTCTCATGGGAAAAGGGGAGGAGAAGAGAGAAAGAAACAAGAAGTCACATACGCAAAGAACACAGAAGAAAGAGAGATGTGACAAGGAGAGACGAAAAGGTGAGAAAGTCAGAAAAAGAGCAAATGGAATCAAGAGTACAACAGAAGCAGGAATGTCATGAAGAGGCAAATGGTGAGAGGGGCCAAAGAGATGGAACAAGGAGCAGCCAGAACTTTGCACTGAGCTTTAATGCACAGACTTCAACAGTTTGAGTGGAAGAGAAATGAACAACTGCCCATTACTATGCAAGTCCGAGGACAACCTATGAATCTCTCCATCCAAAAATCCCAAAGCAGACGGGATAGAAACTTTTTGATGGAAAGAGGTCCTGAATTTGCTATGTCACCACCCAGCTATTTGCAGCCTGTGTTACTGCTAAAGATCTAGCAGATCAGCATTACTGCACTCAGTCTAGCTCCCAGTTAAACCTCTCTCGCTATTCATGAACACGGTCACATCCCAAAGATCATGAGGAAGAAAATCAGAAGACACCATTCATTTCACCAAGCAGCACACAGGTTAAAAAAAAAATCTATGAAAGAAATGGAACTTACTTATCCCTCAGCTTTTCCCAAAGGTAAAACTCCAAGACTACCAACCTTACTCCCTCATAACAACCACATCCATCTACACAGAAGGAGCAAGGGGAAAGGGAAAGCCTGACTCCTGAAAGCAGCTCAGACCATTCCTAGTCCTTGGTTTGGTCACAGCAACCATTGGGAGGGCTGGCACGAAACCACTCACAGCTTCAAATGGTGACAAGGAGAACAGCTGGTAAAAGAAGGTGAGCAGAAGAGCTGCCTTCAGAAACCAACTGTTCACCAACTCTTACAAACCAATTCCTTACCAGCTTTTTAGCCAAGGGGGCTTTTGGCTAAAGCAGGACATGCTAGAAGCAGACAGCTGCTGGAAAGACAAACTGTAGCAACAGCCAGAAAGAGATGCAGTAACAGAGAGAGGAAGGGATTTTCAGACAGAATATCAAAACTCTGCTTTTGTTTGTTTTTACTGACACCCACTTCGCTTCAGTGTCTAACATTTTGGATAAAAGATGAATTTATTAAAGATTCAACACATATGCTGCTTCATTTAAGATTCAAGCGCTAACAGCATATATCTCAGTCCTTCAGCATAATCACAGAAGACCTGGGTTGACAGTCTTGATATTTTGAAGGTTAATGAAAACAGAATTTCTTTTTAGCCTTTTCAAGTTGTTTTTATGCTTCAAAGTTGAGGTCACCGTTGTGAACAAGTTTAGGTCTGTAAGCCAGAGGTAAAATGGTACAATCTTGAATTGGAAACACCAAGAAATCTAGACAGAGAAAGTCAAAATTCTACAGAGATGCTGTAAAATACATTAATATTGGAATAGATGAAAGGGACAAACCAGACGAGCTACTTTATGTGCTCTTAAACCCAAACAGTGCATGTCCTCATTATTGCATTATTTTGTATTCAAAAGCTTCAGTACTTTCAAAAATAAGGTTTCATATAAACGTCCAAATAAGAGCAAGGCAATGCCAGCAAGCCTGGTGCCTTGGATGCTACAACATTCTTGTCTTTAACACATTTTATAAACTGCTTCGACATCCCCGCAGTTAGCGGAACAGAGCATATGCTCCTTCTGTGTCTCCAATTATGCAGCTATTCGCGGACGAACTCCTCCTCCCCACTTCACACTGTCAAGCCTGGACCAGCAGGGACACCAAAGAAAAGCAGAATATTCCAGGTTTTTAATGCAGCCTAATTTTATTTTCCGCATGTCATTTTGTTTCCCTGTTTACAAGTCTTTCCGAGCAGCTGGGCTGTACTACCCCCATCAGAACATTACCATTTACCACTGTCCATTTCTTACAGTCATGCTGATAAATTATTTAATCCTCCTGTTACCGACCATGCTGAGCAAAGCCAGACCGCATCTAAACAAGGGTAAAAAAGCCAACTGAGCTCATGAAATTGCAATCACAGAAAGGTTGAGGTTAGAAGGAACCTCTGGAGACCTCGTTCAACCCTGCTCAAACAGGGTCACCTAGAGCACGTGGCACAGAATCACGTCCAGGCCAGTTATGAAGATCTCCAGAGAAGGAGCCTCCACAGCCTCTCTGGGCAGCCTGTTCCAGTGCTCTATTACCCTCACAGTAAAGAGTTTTTTTCTCATATTCAGGAAATGCCTGTGTTTCAGTTTGGATCCGTTGTCTCTTGTTTTATTGCTGACACCATTCAAAATAGCCTGGCTCCATCTTCTTGACATTCTTCCTTAAGATGTGTGTACAAACTGATAAGATCCCCTCTCAGTCTTCTCTAAGTTTTGCTCAACATATTGGGTCAATATATTTGGTGCTGCTGAAGTACTGCACTAAAAACAGAGACGAGCAAGTCTTGTTCAGTTCTGTCCCTGAAGTTTTATATATCTCTTCTTTCTCTAGCTAACACCTTGCATAGGATGCATAGATCTCAGCAGAATGTTCGATGTCCTTTCCAAAATTAAATATACAGTAATTTGACAGAATAAGCTTCCAAAAAGTAAATAAATGCCAAATACTTAGAGCTTTTAGAATCATATGATCACAAAATTCTGTGATTCCAGAATCAATCTGATGGTTCCATCTTGGACTTCCAATTCAAGATCTGCTGTTTCAAGACATATGCTTATGACTTGTGTACAAGTTGAGCAATAATTTCTTTGATAAAACCCTTCAAAATTCAGCATGTTTTCTAGGAAAGTGATAGTTAACTAAGGTACATCTAGGAGAATCAGCCACAAAGCAACAGATCTGTTCTCCTGCAGCATTCAGCAGTAGGTCAAATGTTAGCAATTTTGCTACTATATAATCTTTCAGGATAGAAATTGCCTTTATTTTTAACTTCAGTTTGTTGAGTACTTTTCCCTTAGACTACAAAGTAGCAGCTCAGTACTAAAAATGCAGGTAGGTATTTCAGAGCAAGACTTCGAATCAGCTCCTTTGAGCAGCCCAAGACAGAAAGGACCAGGAATGCATAGAAACACAAGTGTCTCAGATGGGATTTATCACTCACCCAAAGAGGAATAGGAGCCATCCGTCCTCCAGGAAGAGAGGCCACTTGTCCAACCCATCAGCTGAACTACTACAAAACACCTCACGCTTGTTCGTGGCCAGTCTCTCCCTACATTTGTAACAACCACTACTCACTAACCTCTTTTCCACCCACCATCTGTCCTTCCCATTTAAAGTTTATTCAAGTGTTATGTCTAGAGTTAGACCAAACATTTTGGAAGAGACTGTCCTTGTTTAGTTTTACTGCTGTTTCTAAGCCACAACTTTTCAACGAAAGCATCAGGATCCCTAGCATCATCTGCCCTTAAGGAAGAGGGGAAAATGGTCACTAACCTCTTCAACGTCCTTCCTGAATTTGCCTGACCTGTCTAGAGATGCATTAGGTAGCTGTAAACCCCCTGCTTCTACGTGCAGAAGCAGGTTAATAACTGCAGATAAAGCTTCCAAACAATTAGAAGTATAGCACACATTTCTACAAAAATAAAAAAAAGCAGCAGCATCTACCAGGAATTGCTGTGTACTGCACTGTTTGCCAGTATATCATAGGTAATACACCTCTGTGAACAGCTAAGATGACAAAGTGATGGCTTATTTAAAAGCATCTTGATATCGCCTAGCCTGAAATGCCTGGTAGAGCAGATTTTTTTTAATGTTATGAAAAAAAAAAACAAAAAAGAAAACTTTCAACAGGAAAACATTTCAGCACATTCTTGTCGTAAGGTCAGCTCTCTCAGTTCAACAGTGGTGGACAGCAGCAACTGAACTGCAATTAGAATGAACTGAAGGATCCAACAACCACACGAGATGATGTGTTCAGGCCAATGCACTTGCAACCCTGGGTCACTGGGTGCACTCCACGGAAACAGGCTGCAATCCATCTGCTCCAGCTGAGCTCTTCAAGCAGAAGCTCTAGTTGGCTCTGCTGGGTCCAGAGCCTGCCCAGATCTGCAACCACAACACCACTTCTTCAAGAACACTAAAACCCCAACAAAAGATTTGCACAGCTCTAACTCAACAGCACATTTATGCCAGAAGGAAGATGCTAGCATCTTTACACCACCCTAAACACTTAACAAAAATCAGTGGGGATGTTCTGGGGCTCGTAGTGGCGTGGGAGGCAGGAATAAGGCAGACAGGAGGTGGGCATCTGGCTTTCTGGAAGGCAAAGCTCCCCTCAGTACCATGGCAGGTGCCATAAGCTCTGCCTATGGAGAGGAATTAACAAATTTTCATGAAATGCCAGGGGAATTTGAGCTCGAGAGAGAACTAATGGATATCAGGAATGAAACCTCTCGATTTTTCAAAGCTGGCCTTTGGCACTTTTAACAGATTAGTGAATTAAAAAGTATTAGCAAAATTCTACCTTACATATTTTTCAAAAAAAATAGATTTCTTTTAATATAACTGGGAAAGGTGGGTCACACAGCAAGTCGTAGGGATGGATATCATTCCAGATCAAGACAAAGTACATAAAATATTTTGTCAGCTTTTTAATAGTTAAAAGGCTGCATCCAAGCATCAAGAACAAAGTCGTACTTTTTTCCCTGTGTGAACGTGCACACACAGGCACACGTTACAGATAGTATGTAGCATCTTTGCTTATTATTCCAGAATAGATGATGTTTTGCTCAGTTCTGTTTAATCTGCTGACAGCCCAAGGACAGGTTGGCTGGGATTACCTCTGCTGCTGTAACAACAAATCAGAGAAATTTATCTTTCATGTTACATCAACTCACGATCCAGAATCAGACAACAAATTTACCTTCCAAAAAGAATCTACGGCCCTGGTAAACAGGGATTTTGCAGTGGCAATCAAGAAGGACAGCACTATGCTGCACTGTGGTTTATTAGGGTCTAATTGTGAAGAAAGAACATCACAGACTCAAGGAAGTGGAAGAAAAATGTTTGTAGGGATGGGAGAATAAGGCTTTCCTAGAAAGATTATCAGCCAAAGATGTGAGGACAGACAAAACGGGTTGATCAAGTCACACATACTTTATCTTTCCTACAGAATTATCCTGAAAAGGAAAAAAAAACTGCTCTCTTCCAGATTTGTGAAGTCTCTGAAAAATGGATACAGCAATATTTAAACTGGCTGACATGAACAGCCAAACATTTTCCCAAAGATACATGCATTGCTGTCTGCTCCAAGTCAAAGTTGCATCTATAACAGTGACAGAGTGACTCACTTATGGATTATAATGGACTTTGACATTGCCAGAAATAATTGTGAGCAAGCAAGGGAAATAAATTTGTACCTAAAACAACAGTGAATAGCTTTGACATTCATTGAATCAATAAGCTTTAAGTAATTAAATAACTTTTTTTTTTCTCCAATCTGGTTCATTTAAAGTAAGTTTCCAAATGATAAGAGCTTGCTTTCTTTTCTAATTTACATTCAATTTCTGGTGGTGGGTAAAAGCAGAGATAAGGATGCTGCAATTATACAATAATTAGGTATCAGGGAATTCAGAATTAAGGTGGCATTTAACAGAAATCTGAGCCAAGAGGTGAATAGTTGAGGCACCAGCTAGAGAGAACTCACTCTCAAGAAAGACTCATGGAGGTTGTCTTGTTTAAATATATTACTTCTTCATATGTTTACATATGTTTCAATATATTTCCACTAGAGTGCCTCGCTTGTGGCTCCAGATAGGTAGAATTAAAGCACTTGGTAGCATGTGATCTTGTTGGGGTAGGACAAATGCCCAGATAAACAAAGTAGCGGTGTGGAAAATGTGAAATGGCTAAGTATGATGAAGGAGGAAGCATGAAGTACCAAAACTTGAAGGGCCCAGTTAGAAGCTTTCATACACAAGCACTGAGCAACCTGCTTCATAGAGGAATCAGTAGGAAGCTCAAATCCTGCACTACATCAGTAATGAAATTCAGATTCTTCTAAGGACAAAGCAGCAGTTCAGGCTGTGAAGCATGCCTGAAAGCTCTATAATCTGAGGAGATGAGAGCACCTAGACTGGCACCACACCAAGGCAGCAGCACATACACACCAAAACACACAAGATGAACCGCCACCATCACAGGTCAGACCTTGGTCTTTAGACGTGCGGCTACTGCCAAGCTCCATCATCAGCCAGCCAGCTCCCTTTCCTCACTCACCATCCCATCTTTCACCTCCCTCTCTACTTTCCCTGCAATAGAAATCACATCCATGCAAGAGACGGGAAAATAACCATGAGAGGCAGCTGGGCTTGGTAAGCAACCAGAGGCACGTGGAGAACATCAGAGGAGCACAGAGCAGGACTAAGCTGATTCTAACACTTAAGGACAAATATTTCCCCATTTAACCAAACAGAGTCTGCCCACAGGAATAAAATTTTCTCCAGCTAGAACAAAGAAAGCAGCCAAGTCTTCAGAGCCATACAGCAGCTCAGCAGGACACCGGTGGCACGCGCGGCGGCTCTCCCTGCACAGTAACCCCATTGTACCGTGGAACACAAGGGGACTGCAAGGGAGAAGAGCCCTCCAGTCCTTGTATCAAGAAGCCAGGTCAAGAGTGACCCAAACTACAAGTCAGACTTGCAGACATCCTTTTTTTTTTTTTCCCCTCTTTAAATGCAAGCCACATCAAGCATTTGGTCCGGTTTTGCTCTGGCACATCAGGTTCTAAGATAATTTTGAGGGTTTTATGATTTGTGAAGATATTCTCATGGGAGAAGAACAAAAGCAAACAAATAAAAAAACCCACTTCTACTTACACTCAGTTTATTGCTCTTGCCTCTATGTATCTAGCCCTGATCACTACTTCGAACATGAGACCACTAGCTGGATCACAGATCTCATCTAGCACATCATGATGGGAAGTTGGATGAGTTTTACAGACTAAAGTTTCTTGAGCCAATTTTATTGTGCCTAAAAATATATCTACCAGTTATTTACTTACCCCCATTTTAAGTAAGAACATTCTGTACTCTGTGTTTTTGGTTCAGGAAGGATACTCATACTGTTTCTCTGTTTAGTGTCTGCTTCATATGCAAAGGTCAGGTCAGCTTTCAATACAGCCACAATCAGTGGGTCTTCTGAGTTGAATTCTTTAGTTCCAAAGGACTACAAATCATTTGGACAAGTTTACAATTTTTCTGCATAGAGTAATGCAGGCAGAGTTCATTTTTCAAACTTAAGACTTACTTCTACATTAAATATCTGTTCTGTATTTGGCCAGATAAACAGTTTGATATTCATGGATGTCAGACACTTACAGGCACTAGATAAGTAAGAGTACATGCAGTGCCACAAGCTTTATTGAATTACCAGAAAATTCTTAAACGTTAGCCGCACGCTGCACGAAATTTCTAACATCACAAATCTAATGACTGTCTTTCAAACTGAGAATAATTAAATTTATTTTTATACAGTATTAATTGTTCAAACCAGGGCCTTCAATTAATTATTTCAAAAAGTCGTTTTCCAGCAAGATACAGGCTGTTAACATACAACACAAAGGGCTGCTGCAGTTCTAGTCTTTACTAACAAGCACTTTTTTAACAAGGCAATCAAACCAGCCTTTCTCAAACGAATGCAAAGCTCAGGGCACATGTGCTGAAATGAACCCTCAGACTACAAGACATCTGGTCTCTGGACACTTTATGCCTTTTTATAACAACTTTTCTCTGATTTTTATCAGACATTAGGAGTTCTGCAAACTATGCTAGTATGATTTAGCCAAATATTAGTTTCTTCAACATCTTGTTTATAGGCTTTATAAATCAGTTGCATCCTTCCATATCGTACGTATTTTTAAACAATACGCATGCACACTTCAGACACATCTGTGCACGTGTGCGTGTATCTACACTTTGGCTGGGATTGGGGTGTTGTTTTTAAAAGTACCACACATTCGGTGTTACTTAGGATACCACAGTTGACACACGTTAATATAGGGTTGTATATCTCATCAACACATTCAGATTTCCCAAGCGACTGGTCAATGTCTGTTTCTGAAGCTAATTTTATGACAACATAATAAAAGCACACAGATAAATTAATTCTTCTCTCCCAAAAAGGCAAAGACTAATTAACATTTTTTAATGTTAACAGCTTTGTAGCAATCCTATAATCAGCCTAGTGGATAAACATCCTGCAAAGTATGCAAGTCTTCCAGAATTTTAAGCAGATGATAAAAGACTTGTATAAATTATGAACCTTGAATTTTATTGAAGTTGTTGCCCAGAGTAGAAAAGACATTCAAGAGAGACATCACCGAGGTTTCATTGAGCATATATTAAGAGCAAGATTTCAGAAATATAATTCTGCAGACCATCAGAAATAGGGTGTACAATGCTATTTTCCTATGTGAGTTTTCAGAAGTATACAAAAGAACCAAACGACATGAGATAAACAGAAATTAATAAAAATTTTTTTCATCCTTCAACTCACTTAAAAATATTAAAAGAAATTAAACATCAAGTACTCAAAACAGCTACATTTTAACAGACTAGAGGCAGCATCCTTGCCTACATCTACTCTACCATTCTTAAAATTCCATAAATAAAAATAATATTGAACACATGATATTTAATAAGAACACAGCCCAACTCAGTTATACAATGAATACTGAACATCCAATTTTCTAATTTGCATTGGTATTACAGGCATCTCACAATACAGGTGACCTGGACTCATCCTGTTTTCCTTCTGCGCATGAGGACATATTGAGAAGTTAGAGACTCAATGCCTGACTTTGTTTTTAGCATCAGGAGAGACAAACATTTTTGTTTGGGAAGAGTTTTTCATAACGTACAAAAGTTATTAACTTAACAGAGACTTCAGCATTGCTCTCCCCAGCTGACCTGCCATTTCTTCCAAGCAATTCTAACAAGAATCATCGGTCAGATGTTCCATCCCTTCACAACCAACTGGAGAAAGTAGTGAAGTTAACTGAGGAGGAAAAGTGTTAAGAAGAAATGAAAAGGTCTGACTTACAACACTGGGAGGCAGCACTGGGCAGCGGTTTCTTCTGGACTTCTTCCTGATAGGAATACTAAACAAAAACAAACACAAGCTGGTAAGAAAGAAAATGTAAATTCAGGAACCAGTTCTCAGAGCGTGACATGTGACACTAGAGAAAACATCTCTGGCAGTATCAAAGCCCAAAGCAGTCTTCTTAATACCCATATCTAAACATTCTCCCAGAAGTCTCTCCTTTGTATTTTAGTGAGAAAAAAAGAAAAAAAGTTGTTAACAAATGCACAGCAGGCTGGGGCACAGTCTGCTTTACTATAAACAGAGGCACTACTTTCAATTTTGAGACTTCAATTCTGAGATTTTGGTTTGGGCACTTGAAAGATTTTACACTTGCATCAAAGTTTTACAGTTGTGGGGAGCTCAGAATACGTACAACTTATGTTTCAGACATTCGAGGATACCTTCAGGAACTGGAGACTCAAAGTGAGGGATTGCAGTAACGTTGCACTTGGAAACCGAAGGGGAACTACATAATTAGCAGGCCCAGCAGGGCTGGAGTACGATTGCCCAGTCAATGCACACAGTGCATCAAAAAAGAGTGCATGTATGTACGTATGTATATATACATACTGAGAAGAATTTTTACATCTTATTTAACACCAAATGAGAAAACAGTAGTATTTCAATTAACTAGTTTCAACTTTTAAAAAGCTGCTTGTTATAGAATCAAAATGTTCCTAGAGGGAATGCTGGTGGTTTTATTTTGTTATTTTTATCTGTGCCACCTTACACAGGGATATAGGAAATTTAGGACAACTACACAAAATGACGAGAACACTCTTTGCTAGGAAAAAAGGGTCCCAAGGCTAGGAAAGTAGCAGCTTAGCAACCCCAGTGCTACAATCCATGCAAAATAGTAATACTAGGGAACTCCTTCCACTTGATAAGAATTAACAATCAGCCCACGTAGTGGGGGGAAACAATCCACCGACTTCTGCAGTGTTTATTTTCATACCTGTGTCATTTAAAATGCACAAGTACTGTTGGAATGTGTTAAGTCATAACCAGCAAACTGCTACTTCACCAAGTTACTCAGGATTGCCAAAACCAGATGCCAACGCACTGACTAGTGGAAGGAAGTTTACTGATGAGCAACCCTAGCTGCACGAGAGAGCAACAGGTTCTGAACAGGTTCAGTTGCTCTCAGAGATGAGATTCAAGAATGGCAATAGTTTGTATACCCCTATACAGACTAGGGCTCTGCAGCCTGAAAGCCTCCCAGGAGAGACCTGCAGAGCTCTAAGGAGCACAGGGCAGATTAAGGAGGTCATTCAGATCAGTCATTGTTTCCCCAAATGCCCCTGCCTCCAGCTGCTCTTGCTAAGAAGGGTTTCTTTGCTCCAAGCAAACAAAATATTTCTTCACGCTGTGCATAATTAAGCTGCAGAATTCCTTGCTACAACACAACAGATTAAGTTGGGCTCAAAAGCCAACTGACAGTCACAGAGAAAAAAAAAATGAGGAGCTATTAAGCAAAATTACTGCCTCAGGCTTGAGAAGTTCCTGAGCTACAAGTTGCTGCAGAGTCAGAGAACAGGCCAGGGAGGTGCCCCTGCACACTTGCCTTGGGACCTTCCTTCCCGGGTCACCGGCCCACATGGGACGAGACAAACCCGGGTTCAGGCCCTGCACAGCTGCGTTAACGTTTTTGATTTTCTTACTGGTAAAAGGGCACATCCATTATAAATTAGGCCACAAATATAGGTATATGACTTTGCTATTATTATTTGGTAAAATTCAGTAAAAGAATCCACTTAACAAGCACGTGGCACTCCAAGAAAAGAGGAGTCTCACCAACTTGGGACATTTTTCACCAAGTAGAGGTCCAAGGAAGCACTAGAGGGCACCTACGCTCCACTACGGTACATGCAAGGACTCCTGCTACAGCCCAAGGAGCAGGGAGTTATCCCAGCAGCATCTCTGTGAGGCTGAACTACTGAATGAGCTTTCCACCAAATCCAAGAGGTTCTCAAAGTTTCGGGGAGGCAAGAAAGGTTTCCCCCTGCCCCCAAGCAATTATGTTTTAATCTACCTAAAAACAGGTCAGTTGTCATCAAAAAGAAAAGGTTTTCTCTGTCCGCGCAGCAGTCAATCCAGTGACTGAAAAAAGGAATGAACAGGGATTGATGAGAGATTCCAGACCAACAAGCTTCTGAAGTCACTGACAGCACCTTTTGCAAGGTATCTTGCTAAGGAAAAAAGACCTATTGGGGTTTAAGCAACCCCATCTTCCTACTCACTGGTGTTAGCATTGCTACATGAGAGGTAAGAAATGAAAGACTTCAATTGTGAGCATTAATATGTCAGGTGATTTTTTGCAACAGCACAACAGTATGAAATGCACATAAAGGTTTTAATAATAGAACTGTTCCAGACTCTCTAGTCAAAATCATAATTTTTAATTTACGGCTGTTTACCAAAATACATACAAAATCCAAGAAAGCAAATCCATAGCTATCAGGCAATATAATACAAAATTCACAAACTGAAATATTAACAACTTGTTCAGGTCAAAGTCTTCACTCCACTAGTGTCTCATTTCAAGGAGAAATTCAGTAACTGTTTTTTTCACATTCCCAAAAAAAGTGTGTGTGTGTGTGCGTGTAAATACACACAGCTTTATTTATAAAAAAGTAACATATCCTTTTTGACTTGATTTCATGAGAGAAGACAGCCTATCACATCTTGTCAAAAACTGCTTCACGCTCCTGCAAGGTTAGACATAACCTTTACTTTGGGTGCACATGCATCAGCATGCAGTTCTGTTTGAGGACTTCCAGGATATGAAAAAAGCATTTCTCTGATTAACACCAACGTTACACTTAAGAAAACAGTCCTGAAAACAGCTTGTGAAAGGCTTGTAAACACAGAACATTTATTATCTATCTTAACAACTACAGCAATTCAACATCAAAAGTATAGGCAAACTATGGGACATTCAGGACTGCAATTCCTACATTCATCTTTCATTTCAGATATTTACCTCATCATCTCCCAGGGAGTTTATTTGTTCTAATTTTCTGGTCCAGTATCTGGCTTCTTCTTCAGGAATATCTATAGAAAGAATCAGAATCACACCATCTTATTGACCAGGCAACTTTACATTTATCACCAGCAGCACTAAAACAGTGAAAGTATTCAAAGGTCACACCATAAAAACACACCTAATTTTGAAAGAAAAAATACCCTTATACTAGCACTCAGATGGAAAAATAAGCATTCTAAGTAGAGAGACATTTCAAAGTCCTCAAAACAAACATTACTCTTTTGTTTCAAGTTGAGAGACCAAATGCACACCACACAGAAGTAGGAAAGAGGAAGACCGAGTAAAATGTATTTAATTCAAGAATTAGTTTTACAAGGTGTCATTTAATAATGACTTGCTGCATACTTGCTAACACATAACAAAAACCTCTTCAGGGGGTTTGCATAACCTCAGGAACAAGGACTCCTTTTGGATAGCACACCACACCTTATGCGCTGGAGGTCACAAATAAAGCAACAAAGAAAAGCAGTTTCTTGTTTTTCTTTACCTTATCATATCTGCCATATACCTGCAATGAACAAAGTTACAGACACATTCAGTGGAAACACATTCCTAATTTTTTACTTCAGTGCAACTTCACTGTGAAATGCATTATGGCCACCCTATTAACTTCTAAAAGATTTACCAAATTAAATGCTGACAGCAAGAAGCAAGCACAACCACCTTTATTTTGGTAACTATTTTCTCTCTCACACTTCAAATAATATTGTGGCCTAATGGTTTGAAGGGAACAACGAATTCTGCCACCCAGAAAATGTCACCTCTTTGAGGGCACCCTCGAAGGTAAGATGAACTGCTGCAGGGAGTGCAAAATGAAAACTTGCATTTAGCAGAAAAAGAATAAGGTGGTTTTACTTTCTAAAGAGGATATCAATGAGGTAATACGTTTTAAACATAACACACACTTCTTTCTGACATCCTGTACGTTGGAAGGGAGAAAATATGGAGAGAACTGATCTACATAGAGGACATTTAACTGATGGCCTAATGTAATTCAGCGGTACAAGAAACTCCAGCAAGGATCTGAAACAACCCAAATAGTACAAAAAGGTATATGGAATTTTGCCCTTGGAAGCCACCACAACTCTAAAAGCCAAAGAATAATGCATAAACTGAGGAATAAACCGTTCAAAGCCCCAAATCTACTCCAGTGAGATACAGGAGGGATGAAGTGATGATACTGACCAGCAGTTTTACTGCAGGGGTTTCAAAGCTTACGCACCTTACTTGCATGCCCAGGCACCAAGGAGCACCATGCAGCTCCTGTGTTTGTTTCTAGTCTCCTGTATCCAAGGCAGCCATTTCACATAGGGAGCTATCAGCGTTTTAGTACAGGATCACTACTGCTCTACAGAAACAGCTTTTTATTCAAGTCAGGATTAGAAATTTTCCATGGTCAAGATTTTGAATTTTTAAAGGCTTCCTTTTGATCTTGAAGAAGTTCTTGTCATCAATGGGAATGGCAGCACAGCTACTGCACAGCAAGCCTTAAACATTAAACAACTAGCCTATGAATTTGAGTGAAGTTGCCTTCTCAGAAAAACAGATGCCCAACAAGGCAGAATTCTTGTTTTGTTTTGAGAAAGCAACTTAGAAATATTTAATTTTACCATCCATTTGGGTCTAGTCTTAATCACCTGTTTTATTTAAGCAGCTTCTTTGGAGTACAGAGAATCCAAACCCCTAGTCACAGACTGATTGCTCACGCGGCACCTCCCAGCCAGCTCTTATATCAATATAGAGCTTAGATTAGAAATCCACATTGTTCTTCTACATTAATTTCTGCTTATAAGACAAGCAGATGAACTAGTCCAAACATAGACCACCTGATGTCAGCCAAGAGCTCCACTGACATCATGCTTGGTAACTGAGAGAAGAAGGCCATACGCCACTGAAACAAAACTGCTGATCAAGAACAGCGGGAAGATGGGCAGCTCTACTCACTGCTTTTTTGGACTTCTTAATTTGACACCAACGTGGAAAGAGGGCAAGCTTCATGCTGCTACTGTCATCTTCAACCAGGCATTTGAATCTGAAAGCCCTCGTTACTCTGGGCTCCTGGTGACAGGGCACAGCAAGGTCCGGTTGCTCCCCAAAGGAGCAGAGCTTGGTACCTCACCAGCCAGGGCCCAGCTCACAGCACCAGAGCAGGGCAAGCTGGACAGGCTCAGACTCAACCAGGAGTTCAGCTCATCGGGGAAGTTCATGATGAGGACACAGGTCCAAGGTAGAGCCAGAAAGTCAGTCTGCAGATCAAGGTGTGGACCCGCGAGGATCCATGGCCAGGAATAGCTGGAACTGAGCCTGCAGACTGATACATCTCCAACACCATTCAGACAGGGACTGAAGGTCCCAAACTAGGCTGAAATTCCCCAGGCTCAGGGCAGGGGGTGAGGGTGCTGGAGGCCCCAGGTGAGGCTGCTTATTAGGGTCACTGAAGCTTATTAGGGCACTCAGTGCCCTGACACCGCAGTACACTGCACCACCAAGAAATGAGGGCCATTCAGCACAGAAACTGGATCAGGCTGGGAGAAGGAAATAGAAGACAATTTCCTGCACCTATACAGACCACTTCAGCCACAGTCAGACCCCAGTGGATACTTAAACACGCCAGCACTCTCACCTAGAGAGCTCTAGCTTGCACTAACCTGGAGCTTCAGCACAAGTGCTACTCTATCGTGATGCTGGTCCAGAGCTCCTCACTCTGCTTGCACATCTGCCTGGGTCTGAGCCTGTCCCAAGCAGCAAGTCCTGGGCTGGGGCCTACCCGAGCTGTGTGTGAGTGAGAACAAGTGACTGAAGCCAAAGAAAGAATTAACCACCTGCAATTCCTTATTTTCCCTGTTCATCAGCTACTAGCCCCAATTTCTTTCCTTTCCAGAGTTAAGAATGTGAACAAGCTCTCACTAAAATGCTATCGCAGAGCAGAGCATTTCTTCTTGTACAGCTCCCAAGCCAACAAACCAGAGCACATTTACTCCAGCTGATGGTTGGATGCAGATCAGCATCCTCCCAGCCTGCGAGACACGAGAACCCTGGAAGCATTTTCACTCCCATTATCTACTAGAAACAACCTGGCACAGACCCAAACTGCTATACTTTGGTAGCCAAAAAACATTAAGCACTCCACCATGCGAGAGGTTCGTACATAGTCACTGCACTTCTAAATAGGGAGACACAGCAAAATTGCTTTTCGGCAGTAGAATTTTACACTCAAAGAGCAGCAGCTTGGAGAGAAGCCAAGACATCCACTCCTCCCAGGACAACAAGGCAAGACTCATTCTTGGGACTCATTCTTCCCAAATTTCTAAAACAAGCTAGAAGAAAATCTAACAGTCTCCCTCTTAGATACATCTGCCTCATTTCCAAGAATCATATTTGATCAGTAATCAAAGCTGTTCTAGTCTACCTAATATTTCTTCCTATAAATATCAAGAAAGCAGTTTACTACCATTTTCTTAGAGACTACTAAGCACAGAAATGCTTTCCACCGTAAGGGTTAATATCAAACTCTCACTAACATTTCACATTGTTTCTAAAGCTCACACTTCTCCTGCACTTTCAGAGAAGAGGATTTTTGGTCATGCTATTTCTGATAAAGTGAGCATTTAAGAACAGGGAGCTGGCAGTGAATACTGAGGTGAGAACCTGATCCTCAGCACTGCCCTTCACTGCACACAGGAACTCAGTGCAGGAGGGTCCAAGATCTTACAAGAAGTGCAGGGTCCTGCACCTGGGGAGGAATAACCCCAGGCACCAGTACACATTGGGGCTGACCTGCTGGAAAGTAACTCCGCAGAGAGCAATTGGGAAGTCCTGGCAGGCACCAAGTTAACCATGAGGCAGCAATGTGCCCTCATGTTCAAGAAGGCCAATGGGATCCTGGCCTGCATCAGGAGAAGCGTTGGCAGCAGGTAGCGGGAGGGGATCCTGCCCCTCTCCTCAGTACTGGGTGCAGTTCTGGGCTCCCCAGTACAAGAGGGGCATTGAGCTTCCAGAGAGGGTCCAGCAGAGAGTCACAAAGATGATTAAGGGACGGGAGCATTTGTCATATGAGGAAAGATAAGTGAGCTGGGCCTGGAGAAATGCAATGCTCAAGCAGAAGGCAGCGGTATACAGAATGTGGAAAAAAGGACAGGCCCCCTGGGAGAAATACAGGAACATAGTCAGGGAGTGCAGAGATGCGACAAGGAAAGCTAAGGCACGTCTGGAAGGCAAGCTGGCAAGGGACGTTAAAAATAACAAAAAAAACTTCTTCAAATACATTAACAGCAAAAGGAAGATCAGGGAGAACGTGGGTCCGCTGGAGGACGGGATGGGCACCTTGGTTACAAATAACACAGAAAAAGCAGAGTTGCTCAATGCCTTCTTCGCTTCGGTGTTTACCAAGGGCAGCCCTTTAGAGTCCCAGGCCCTAGAGGCAAGAGAAGAAGCGGGTGGAGAGGAAGACTTGCCCTGGGTAGAGGAAGATTGGGTCAGAGAGCACCTAAGGAACCTCGATACCCACAAATCCATGGGGCCTGATGGGATGCACCCCAGAGTGCTGCGGGAGCTGGCAGATGCCATAGCTAAGCCGCTCTCCATCATCTTTGAAAGATCCTGGAGAACGGGGGAGGTGCCGGAAGACTGGAAGAAGGCCAATGTCACGCCAGTCTTCAAAAAAGGCAAGAAGGAGGACCCAGGCAACTACAGGCCAGTCAGCCTCACCTCCGTCCCCGGAAAAGTGATGGAACGGCTCATATTGGCCGTTGTCTCCAGGCACATGGAGGACAAGAAGGTGCTCAAGAGTAGTCAGCATGGATTCACCAAGGGAAAATCTTGCCTGACTAACCTGATAGCCTTCTATGATGAAATGACCGGCTGGATAGACGAGGGGAGAGAGGTGGATGTCGTCTATCTCGACTTCACCAAGGCTTTTGACACCGTCCCTCACAACATCCTCCTGGGCAAGCTCCGGAAGTGTGGGATAGATGAGTGCACAGTGAGATGGATTAGGAACTGGCTGGATGGCAGGGCTCAGAGAGTGGTGATCAGCGGTGTAGAGTCTAGTTGGAGGCCTGTGGCTAGTGGGGTCCCCCAGGGGTCAGTCCTTGGTCCAGTCCTGTTCAATTTATTCATCAATGACCTGGATGAAGGCACAGAGTGCTCCCTCAGCAAGTTTGCTGATGATACCAAACTGGGAGGAGTAGCCGATACCCCAGAGGGCTGTGCTGCCATCCAGAGGGACCTGGACAGACTGGACAACTGGGCGGTGAAAAACCTCATGCAATTCAACAAGGCCAAGTGCAAGGTCCTACACCTGGGGAGGAATAACCCCAGACACCAGTACAGGCTGGGGACCGACCTTGTGGAGAGCAGCTCTGCAGAGAAAGACCTGGGTGTCATGGTGGACGACAAGTTGACCATGAGGCAGCAGTGTGCCCTCGTGGCCAAAAAGGCCAATGGGATCCTGGGGTGCATTAAGAAGAGCGTCTCCAGCAGGTCGAGGGAGGTGATCCTGCCCCTCTACTCAGCCCTGGTGAGGCCGCATCTGGAGTATTGTGTCCAGTTCTGGGCTCCACAGTACAAGAGGGATGTGGAGCTGCTGGAGAGAGTCCAGCGCAGGGCTACAAGGATGATCAGGGGCCTGGAACATCTGCCCTATGAGGAGAGGCTGAGGGAGCTGGGCCTGTTCAGCCTGGAGAAGAGAAGGCTGAGAGGGGATCTAATCAGTGTATATAAATACCTCAAGGGAGGGAGTGCAGAGGACGGTCATGGTCTCTTTTCAGTGGTGGCCACTGATAGGACTAGAGGAAATGGCCGGAAACTGAAACATCAAAAATTCCATAGGAACTTAAGGAAAAATTTCTTAACAGTGAGGGTGACAGAGCACTGGAACAGGCTGCCCAGAGAGGTTGTGGAGTCTCCTTCTCTGGAGATCTTCAAAACCCGCTTGGATGCAGTCCTGCGCCACGTGCTTTAGGTGTCCCTGCGTATGCAGGGGGGTTGGACTAGATGATCTCTAGAGGTCCCTTCCAACCCTAAGCATTCTATGATTCTATGATTCTAAAAGAAGGCTGAGAGGAGATTATATCAACATGGACAAGTACCCAAGGGGTGATTGCAGGGAGGATGGGGCCAGGCTCTTCTCCGTGGTGGCGAGTGACAGGACAAGGGGTAATGGGTGTAAGTTGAAACACAGGAAGTTCCACCTCCAGAGGAGGAAGAACTTCTTTACTGTGAGGGTGACAGAGGCCTGGAACAGGCTGTCCAGAGAGGTTGTGGAGACTCCTTCTCTGGAGATCTTCCTAATTCGCCCGGACGCCACCCTGTGCTACGTGCTCTGAGTGTCCCTGCTGGGGCAGGGGGGTTGGACTAGATGATCTCTAGAGGTCCCTTCCAACCTCAACTATTCTGTGATTCTGTGAAATCTGCTCTCTCCTGCTCAGCACAGGGCCCAAGATCTGGTCTCCCCTATTTACCACAGCTTACGTCACACTCACAACTGCTGAACGCAAAGCAAGGCCGCAACTAGAACATGCAATGGGATATACAGATATATTGAGCATCTTGCAGATATTCTTGATCCCATTAGAAATGTAAGCATTAGCAAAACCCAGCTCCTGGATGATCTCCAGAAAGATCATATCTGATTATATCACCAGGTGCAGAGACTGCAACAGCCCCCATCAGCTTCTTATAAAAGATGGTTGCTTCCTACTGTTAACTGCTTAAACACAAGTTCACATTAAAAACTATATACTATATACATATGTCTTGATTTCCCACAACATGTAGCACCAAACAAAACATCTGCGTTTCTTTCAGCTTTTAGCTGTTGCCAGTCTCCAGAGGACCTGGAGAAGGTGCAGGAAGCCTGAGAGCTTGGCACACAAGGAAGAAAGTATCCCAAGTGTATTAGGTAAAAGCAGCAAAAGCAAACTAATCCGGAGCAAATATATCAGAAACAACCCAGGTTCTCTTTTTAATCTCTCTAGAGATACAATCATGTTTCATACCAAGGACTTCAGTTTCGGTGTTTCTGAAACATGTTTTCTCTTATATTCCCTTACAAACTTCTCAAATTTTAAACATAATGAAACAGTTTAAATGTCTCATTGATGGAGCAGCCTGGGGTACTGCATCTACATGCATCACTTAAGTTAACTAAAACAGGGCAGCCAAAAGTGACAGAAAAAGTATGAAAGTATAAAACCCCAACAGAGGAACATACTATTTTGGTAGAGACGCCACCTCAGGTAACTGTATTTTACCAGATTGGGAAAGCAGTGTAAGCTGTACATGAGCACAGACATGTCACTTCTGGGCTTGTGCTCCTACAGTACATAGGAGCTCTTCACCTGGGACACAACACATGACGCACGACGTTCCTAAGTATCATTGCAAACATGCTCTTATTAAGAGGCTACATCTACAGAGCTACAGATGGAAGAACTTCTATGGCAGATCAAAGATCAATTTAGGTCTCTGCAGACTGAGAGCAGCCGTTTACAGTCTTACCAAGGAGGGTGCAAACAGCTTGTGCTGCTGCCCTGAGCGCGGCTGGCAGTGGCTCTGCAAAGGCACAGGGAGAGAGGCCAGGGCAAGGCTGTGAGCTGGCCTATCCCCACACATCCCTGCAGCCCGTGGCACAGGGCCCCTTCTCCTCCACTCGGGAGGGGGACGGAGCAGAGCTGCCGCCACCACGCGAGATGGTGACGTGCGGAGCTGTTGTCTTCTCAGGATGAATCTCCCATACTCTTGGCACCTCCACCTTTTCCATCTGGCCCTCCTGCCCCAAGAGCGACCGAAAGTGGAGAGGATCCAAGAAAACTAGCAGCACAAGCCTTGGAACAGCCAAATCATATTCCCATATTTCCCTGGACACTACGAAACTATGGAAGGGGCCAACTTTCTACACTCCAAAATAAGTTTGCTTCAATACACCAGATTCCTCCTGGAGTTTTCTTAATAAGTCTATAGTCCATTGAAAATTAATTCACATTCTCACTTAAAGTCTCAAACAATATATTAGACATTGCCCCTGAAAGGCATTTAAATGCAGGGTGCCTACGATTTCAGGATTTGGCACAACAAGCAAAGGAAGAAGTAATAGATGTGTTTTATATGAACCAAATGTGTTAAATAAAAAACAGCCAAGTCATTAGATGTTTGTTATTCATTTAGTGTTCTCATCTTCTTCACATGCTGTGGTTCTGTACAATGTAATACAGTCTAAAATAATGATTAAAAGACACTTTGTGTTTTGAAGGCAACAGCAGGGAGAAAACACACGTTTATTATAAGAAATATTTTTCATTTGTTAAATCCAGCATGCTCCAACACATGCTTGTTTTGCAATGACTCTGTTTTCCTACACATGAAACATAGATGAGAGTTATTTCTATTAAGAACAGTTTGGTGCTTAATAGAAAAGCACTCAGCACAAAACCCAAATTTCAGAAGAAACTGAACTCTATTTTGGATATTTTTCTGAATATGGAGGAGGAGAGATCACAACTTCATTTTCTGTTAAAGCAAAAATACTTTAAAAGCATGTCTAGATGACATGCATGTCATGATGTCAAGATGAACTCAAAGGGAAATGCATTGGCTACAAGCCTTGCTTTTAGCTACCAGTGCTGCGCTCTTTCCCTCTCGGCAGCCTGAACATTTTCCCCCACAGAAGCAACATTTCACTCTACGAGAAGAGCAAGTTGCTCCTCTCCTTATAGAATAGTCAACTTCAGTAATTATCTCCCAATGACAGTGTGACAACGAATCACCCAGAGTTTCCATGAGGAAGAGGGATAGTTCCAAACCAGTACTGGACAAATTAAGATGTTGGGTATATTGGCTATAACCCACTACATAAAGGAATAGAATAGCAGCACCTGTAACCTCTATTAAACACTGCAGTCACTCAAATTTACACCATTCAGCTGCATCTGCACTCAAAACGGTACATCCAGCATAGCTCCCAGAACACAAAATAAAATTTATGTTGATCTTAGTGCTGCAGGGCGAAGTCCTGCATCCTCCCTTGCACCAAAGAGCAAGGTGTGAGACTAATAGATGACCATAGTCATCTATTAGTCAAAAGACTAATAGTCTTTTTCCATAGCAGATGGCCAATCCTGACAGTTACTGGCCACATGCCAGAGGGTGCACAAATGCTCCACCAATGCATAGGTCATGATGCAACTCCGCCCACACTGGTTGGAACTTAGTTACACAAAACAACAAGCAGAGGAGGGGAGAATTTTGAAACACTTCAACACCCAAAGCAGAAAAGCACACAACCATCTCGACCCTACCTCTGTTTCAGTTCCTGTGAGAAAGAGAAGAGTTAGAAAAACAAGCCTTGGATGCATACTAGCTAAGTGCTTCCTTCCTACCCGCTCCCAAACTCTCTTCGAGCCAAATGTATATAAATGCAATGAAGTGAGTGTTCCCTGCTCAAGTACAAAATGCCAGCTGCACAATCCTGAAATTGGTATCACTAGTTTGTAAACATTTGTTCATTCAGAGACTTTCAAATGTTGTCTATTTATTCTGACCCTTCATCCAAGAAAGAAGTCAGTCAAGGAATGGTCACCAGCGTTGGTTACATCGAACTATTTTGCCTGAATTGTAAACTAACACAGCTTGACTGTAAGATTCAAACTGCTCCCAAATACTTTCTCTCCAGTGTCAGTATCCTGGGTAAGTTACTGAAATTCACTCACCAAAAGGTAACTCAAATCTTGTGTCCAGCAAAATCTTATGAGGAGTCGGGTTTTTGGTTCCACAGATTTCATCACGTTTCATTACAACCTCTGCCTCCAGCGTGGACCACTCCCCTGGACCTTCCTGTGAATCACAAGCCACAGATGAAGTAATTCTCACACATTTGCCAGAATAAGAGCCTCACAATATCATCAAGACCTGATAACCTATTTTAACATCTACAGATATTCATTCAGTGCACTCTGGCAACCTTGGTTTCACAAGTCCAAAGGATTTTACAAAGAGAATAGTAATATATCTCACAGCAGAAAGATTCACTTTTCACTGGAACTGCAAAGGTAAATCCTCAAAGATAGAGGCCCAGGAGCTCCTGGCTAGCCAGAGGAATTTGGCACTGGCTAGATCTTACAGCCATGCTGCTGGGCATCACCACCCTTTTCCTTTCATGGATAACAAAAATTCTCTCCAAGTCCAAATTCAGTAATATTTTAAACATATGCACTGGATTTGAGGTGAAAGAATCAAGTATATTCTCATCAGCTGCAAGGAATACCAAGTCCAACAGTTAGAAGAATTACAGGTATGAACACATCTCATTTCCTACTTTAATTAGAATCACAACCACTAGACGCCCTCTAATGATGCACTCAGCAGTTGCAGGAAAGTGCAGGAAAATAAGGAAAATACCTTAAAAGTCAGCTTCACTGTTCCTGGGACAACTAAGAGCCCTCTGCCTTTAGCAGAGACATAAAATTAAGCCTCCAGGTCTAAGACTTCAGACACTTGCCAAAAATGCATGTTCTTTAACAAATCAAGCCCTATTTTCTGAATTTATATGAGTAGAATGAACCCACAGACACCTATTAAAGTTCAAATATCTTGTGTTGGCAGCTTCCCTCTAGCCCTGCTTTGCAAGGTGAAGTTCTGCTGAGCAGTACAGTCCTAAGCTGCATCAGGCTAGATTTGTAACACATTAACCATCAGCTGCAGTGCTGCCGCACAATAAAACTGGTGTGTCAGCTTAACCTCATCAGCTTGGCGAATGGCTTTCAGAGCAATCCACACGGTCCCAACCAAGGTGTCCCAGATCAGTCCTTTGTTCCATACTTCAACTATTAGGCCCAGGTCCAGCCGACTGATCTCACTGTAAGAAAAGAAAAGGCAGCACAGGTAAGGAAAAAGCAGAAGACAATCCAGTTCTGCTTTAGACTCCAAATTCCGACCCCAATCACAGCAGTGAACTCTTTGTGCGGAGTTTACTGCACAAAAACTGCTTAAGAACAGTGTAAACATATGCACAGCCTGAATATTGGGAAGAAACATAAAGTACAGAAAGTACAGAGAGAGAGTACAGAAAGCCATTGAGGTCTCTGCAGATACACGGCTGTCCCTTCTTGTTAGAATTCATCACTGCCCTACGTACAGCTACTAATCTCCAAAACTAGGTATTTTGGACACAGAGCTGCTGCCCACTGTCCTTCCGTCTGGACACATGGACCCATGTTAAGCTTATCACAGGAGGTTAAAAGTTTTCTAGTTGCTAATTTCTGTTGACTGTCCTAATGGCCAAATAAAGGACGACTGCAAATTCCAACATCTATTTGGACTTTTTCCTCAGAGACATCTCATACTTGAAAAAAGCACCTTGTGTCTACAAGGTTCAAGACAAACCTTATAGCTACAGCAAAATACATTAACTACTATTTTAAAACAAGCACCTCTGTTTTGGGACACAGAAAGCAAGCTCAGGAGCTCATCACAGTTTAAAATTAACCTATCTACAGTCTTGTTATGAGTATACTGTTAGCATCTTGAAGTTGCATCTCCAGCCCTCTCATTTTGGATATACCTACATAAAATGGTCTGAGATGATCTAACAAGTGGCCACCTGCACCAATCACCACAGAACCACTCTCCTGGGGAGAGGACATTTATCTCAGATTGTTCAGATAAACCTGCAATGCCAAGAGGTGATTTTCTTTTGTCTGGACCACTGTGAGGCAAGAAGAAGGGAGGAAAGATTCATTAGACTGAAGCAAGGACCACATGTCTCCATGGCAGAGACCATACACTCCTAGTGAGCAAGGCCTATCTGTAAAACACCCATGGGGCTTCCACTCAGAGCTCCACAGGACAGGTCTAGAAAGAAATGTTTTCAGGATAGTGGTTTTGATTGCCTTGACTATGTCTCCCTTTCTCCACCTTCTGGTTAGAGGCAGAATAACTTAAAATAAATAAATAAAGAGGTGTGATTTTAATTTAATGTCTCTCCCATTCCACATGTACACCGAGTTTAAGTGAAAGACACTTCTGACAACTTTCATGCTGTTTTAACCATCATGTTTTAAACATCATAGTTTGTGTTTTCATTAAAAGGGTGTTTGCTTATAAATATGTACTCATAGCTTCTTCAAGCTTAGAGGATGTCTCCAAAGAAGACATTAGAGCTCTTCATTGGTCTGGTAAATAAGCAAACCTCAAACACCACCACAGCATCAGAACCCGAAGTGTTACTGCTCACAAGGAGTTGGGAAGCAAAACCAACATACACACACGGAAAGCATTTCCTTTCTTGCAGTGTATTTTCCCACCTTGCCTTATAAAGAAGGTAAAGACACTCAGACAAGCTCCCTTCCATCAGGGATAGAATGCTATATTCGAAAACCTTTTAGAACTCCAGAAAGAAGAGGAAACTAGTAAACAGTAGCACTGGAATATCAGCGTTAATTCTCCTGGGTCAGTTCAGTGTACATAGGCTCATGCAAAATACACCGGCTGCCACGTGCTGCAAACAAACAGCACCACAACTGTCCTGTTGCCTGGGTAAAAGCAGGAAGACCAAGGGGAGGTAGTTCAGCTAATATGCTGCTTTTAAATCCCTTAGCAACTAACTACAGAGAAGCAGAGCGACCTTACAGCATCTAGGCAAACTCCCAGCTGTGAGGGCAAAGCAGTCAGGGTGCCAGCGAGAAAAGGAGGAATGGTAGGAAAGTGGTCAGCCAAATACAACCTGCCATTTTTCAATCAGCCCTGCAATAGTCTCCTCAGTATCTGGCCACACTTAAAAACAGTTCCTGCCCACAGGTCCAACCCAAAGCACAGAAGTTAAGAGTTTGGTAGTGACATGGAATTTGGCAGAGGGGTAAAATTCCCTGTCCCAGCTTCCCTCTGCAGGGATTATATGAGAGCTGCCTAGTTACCTCTAAGGACAGCCACAGCCCTGGTCCAAACAGAAAGTGCATTCCAGGGTCCTCTGAAGACCAAAGATGGGCTTCCACCTCTCCTTGCAGGAAGTGCATTCACCCCAGATGCTGCTCCAAAAGGAGATGAGGGCCACAAAACAAGGGACTTGGGAGCACAGCTGTGACAGCAGCACTCTGCCCTGTGCTTAACTGGGTGAGCTCCTCACCCAGAGGCAAAACCTTCCCACTCTGGGGAGAGGACAACTGCCTGCTGCTGTAGAGCTGTACACTCGCAGAGCAGCACATGGGATCCTGCTATAGGGGCTGTGCAAAAACCTCAGACCCACTCGAAAACAGCAGCATTAGCTTTGATTCCATGAGAGGAGCATCACATCACTCCCACCACCAACAGTACTGTCCATGCCAAGAATAGATAAAACCATTTGGAGTCTGGGATTTAACAAGTTCAATTCCCTTTGTCTTAGCTGCAGGAATAGAAGCAGATGCAATTTACAAATCTATGAATGAAGCATTCATTTATCAGATAAAGTCACCATCCCAGGAGGTACTGGGAAATCTCTGGCTGTGCATCAGGATCGCAAGGAGCAGGGCAATCAGAGGCGCCAGCTACACCAGAGGACCCAGGAGAGCAGGCCCAGGAAGTGCTGCCCAGGGCAGGGACTGACAGCCCCTCTGAAGGCTGCAGCCAGGGAGCTGGAGAGCACATTCACTAGCTCTGCTCCAGGCGGCAGCAGCAACCCGGGCACCTGGAGGGCCCAAGATCTGAGCGAGGGATCTGAGCTCCCACCCTGAGCTCAGCAGGAGTCCAGTGCTAGAGCCTTGAGAGTACTGATAGACTCCCAGCGCTTAATTACAGGCCTTAATTGACCTGAGCAGCTTCACCTGGGGCCTCCCCACACCTAGGCCAGGCCAGATTCCCATTTCTGCTTCAGCCCAACCAAGGGCTGTCAGTGCCTGCCCCAGCAGCACCACAGCAGGGTCCATCTCCATCTCCATCTCGGCCCTGCCTGGCGCCACCACAGGGCCAGTTACCCTCGAGGGCCTGAGCCACCCTTGCCCTCCCAGCATGATCTCCAACCTGCCCCATAGGATGCCCCAGACTCCGAGTTGACCCTGGCCTGGTCCCTGGGTCTGTCCTGCTGCCTCGCTCAGGCACCGTGCGACCAGCTCCTGGCTGGGCCCTGACGGCCTTGGGATCGCGCTCGGCTCCCGCATCCCCATCCTAGATGGAGCAGTCGGCCCTCGCCGTGCCCTGGCACATGGGATCCAGGAGCAGGAACCCAGGCAACCTAGAACCATTACAGGATACCGACTACTCCCACCAGGCCATGCGCAGGGACCACCTCCCGGCCCACATCTCCTTGAGCACAGACTACTGCGTAAAACAGAAAAGCAAATAATTTATCAGCAGGTTTCGTCATTTTACGTGGGTCAGCACTCTGTTTTATACAACATGCTAACGAGCTTCCTATAAATGTTGGCGCTGTGGAAGGGCTCGCACACAAGCGCCTCACTGCCGCGCAACACCGTACTTACAACATGAAGTCCTGTTCCCAGCAGGGTTGGTCCCCTCGCACTGCTACCGTCGTGCTCTTCACATTTTGCACTTTCAGGGTCACGTACGTATTGAATTTATCTGGGGAACGAGAGACAAAAAGTGATTCCCCTCAGCATACAGGCAATTTCCCCCATGCAAGCTCAACATTTTAAGGGTTTCAGTGCATACACTGCACTCCAGGCAGCCCAAAATAAAAGGCCCATCTGGGGAAGCAACACTGGGTTGAAGACCCAAATACTCAAGATATCTTTCAAAGAACTTGACCTTCCAAAGCATCAATCCAATTTACTTAGAAGTTCATGCATGAACAAACAAAAACCTCCCCTCCTCCCCCCAAGAAAGACAACAGGCAACTAAACACTTTTAATAAGTCAGGAACAGAGGGGAAAAACGTGTAAAATCCTGAAGGATGAAGGCACTTTGAGTGGCTGCTCACTGAAACACAGAGGAGGGAAAGGAGAGAGAGTCTGGAGATAGGGCCCATCACACAGACCATGCAGCGCTAAAAGCGGACTTGCAAAACATGCCAAAATGAAGCAATTGGAATGGAAGGGAAACACCACATGATCAGCCTCACTGCTCTCCTCATTCCAGCCCGATTTTTCACCTGCAAGTCCACAAAGGACTTCCTAATGTCAAATAAAGGGCAGAAGGGAAATACAGTGACCTCTGCTAACTGTGAGAAACCGTTCTGCAGTGCCAAACCAGCTGAACTAGAACCACCACGTTACACTCAAATTTTGACAAACCAGGATTCTTTTGGGGTTATTTTTTTAATTTCTTTTTTCTTTTAAATCTGATGTGAATGCCTGCAGCAACTTTTTTTCCTTTTTGCTGCTACTACTTTGCTCATAAAGCCAAAAGCTGGCAAACAGACACAGAGGAAAAGTGAATACCAGCACCAGAAAATGAACAAACTCCCTTCAAGGAGAGTTACTGCCTCCAGCATATCTATCAGTATCACCAAACCTGGAGCAAGACACACACTAAGTTGCAAGAAACAAAGCACAAATTCTACTAATTCAGTGTGCTGCTTTATCTATGCCCTGCAAAAGTCAGATTACTGTTCATTTTAATACTGCTCAATTCATGCACAGCAGTGCTGCAGGTTGCCATAACATCTACCTTCAAATACCTTAATACACAGGAAGGAAAGAGAAGTAACACAATCCAGAAGCTCAGGTACATGCAGAAATTGCTGGCTTGTTCCTGGGCTTGTCAGTGAAGCCACACACTTCACCTGTGCTAAGTCTAGACTTAGCAAAATGAGTCGAGACAGGACTCATTTTGCAGGCCCAAGCAAGGCTGCTGGACGGCAAATACCTGAAGTGCATCCTCGTCTCCCTTCTAGTCTGTGCACTCAGCTTTCCTTTCCTGGAAAACCAAGGTTGGAGAGCACACAGATAGGGATCTGATGTGGAGCAGACTCAAGGAGACTGCAAAAGGATACACACAGACACGTCTACAGTTCAGCCATAGCCTGATTACCCCTATCGCAATTGCTTTGGACCTAAGCATTTCAACATGTGTTTTTCCTGAAGCCACACCTCTTCCTTTCTTTTCTTTGAATGTACCCAAACCAACATTTCAAAGAAGCAGGTTTACAATTCACCTTAAACTGGGCTCCGAAAAAAGACAAATCAGTTATTCTTTTGTAAAAAAGCACATTAAATTGTATTCCACAAAAAAAAATAGTGATAGATTCCTTGCTTGCTACCAAAGCACAGACAAACAGTTGTTTAGACTATAAACACTGTGTGTCACAAGCTGTTTGTTTTTATTCTATTATATGGACAAAAAACTAGGCAGATGGGATTACAATCCCAATCATAGCCACTAAGGGCTGCCACAGAGGATGAATCACATCTGTAGCAGCATCCAGCAACTCCAGCTGGTACTAGGGGAGGCACTGGAGCCAGACAGGCACACACTGGTGACTGGGACATATCAGTTTGCTGGGCAGATGTTATTAGGTTTCGCAGATGTTTTCAGATCCTGTTTTTAAATGGGACAGAGGAAGGACAAGATGAAAGCGCAGGCCGGGCTAGGAGGTGGTCACAGTAGATGAAAGTTGACTTTCCTCACCCATCGCCTGTTCAGGTCAGGCAAGTAAGCAGAGGTATCTCAGTACGGTGACACCAGGCACAACTCAGACAGCCTGGACTCCCAGGGTAGCTTTTTGTCACATAAGGAGAGCACAGAGGGGCAGAGAGGAGTTGGATGAAAGCTGGGAGGGCAGCAGTGTGAGCAGGAACGAGAGCAAGTGTCACCACTGCTGTGAAAGATCAACGGGAACATGGGCAGAGCAGGGCTTACCTGGTGGTCCTTGAAGTTTAGCTTTCTTTACTGTAAAGAGAAGAAAAAAAGAGTTATTACTGATTTTGTCTTATCACAGTTCCATTCTAGTGTCATTGGACAGTGTCACTGGACAACATCCCCAACACAGAACTGGAATCTGGAGAACTGCACTGATTTTCACAGTTTAACCGATCTGGAGACAGAGCCTCTTCTGTGCTCCATCTCACCTCTCTAAATACAATTAAAAAAAAGAATGACAGGATTAATGTTTAGAAATCACTGTGATATGTCTAACAAAACTATTTCAAAATCAGCCCTCCGCAAACTAGGAATTATTATTTCTGCTTAGCAAGACACCATTTCATACCACCTCACTTAGAAAGTTATAGATACTCTATATAATATTACTATAATAATAAACATGACTATATAAACTAAGAACAGGGTACAGCAGATTTTCAATCACAACTTGAAAATAATCATCTAAATTACCCCTATAATATGACATCTGTCAATTAATTGAACCCTTTACGTCGAACAAGCAGCAGGCTGAACTCAAATGTCGCTTTTCAGAGCTCTCTTTTGCTAATTTAATTCCAGGACAACGTTTATCAGAAAACAAGGAGCAGAACATAGACCAGCACAGGTCCTTATCTCTCCACACGGAGACTGTCCACGTCAAACTAAGTGAGATTTTGTTTACATTTCTCCTCTGCAAGCTGGTATCTTCAATGACGTTGTTAGCTCTAAGCAGTGAGGCAAGACATCGCCCGGCTCCCCTAGCTTTCCCAGTGGAAACGTGGTAACACCAACAACGTATCTGAGGAGCTAGGAAGCAGAATATGACTGGGGGCCAGGGCAGGGGGCAAACACAGGTGAAAAAAAAAACCCACAATGAAAGAAAGAAAAATAATAATAATTAAAAATAGCTTTTATATGGTTATATGCACAGAGTTACGGCAGAGTGTGAGGCTGTGAACAAACTTGCTGTCTGACAAGTGCCTCTCTGCAAGCATTTACAGACCAGGCAGGTGTTTCTACAGAGGGAGTGTTGCACCCATCGCAGCACGGGACTGGGAGACCTCAGACAGAAGCAGAAGTGCTTAAGCAAGACTGTGAAGCCCTGCATGCTTTATTTCCAAAATAAACAGGTACATCTTCTCCCAGATGTATGCTTTATTTCCAAAATAAACAGGCACATTTTCTCACAGATGCAGGGCCAGAAGCACTCTTGATGCAAACCCCAGCGGTAAAGGGAAGCACTCAAGGGCCATGGCCAGTGTTGCCTGAGGGCGCAGATTCCTTTTTAACCTCGGAGCCGCTCAACCCAAGTCACGGCAGGGAAAACGGGAGGACAGGCTCCCTACTCCCTAGGTGCCTTTGGACGCAGCACAAAAGCAGGTGTTTCATAAGCAAACATTGCCTCGGAGCAGGTAGCCACCAGGTTATCATAGAGCCTCTCCTCTGCCCTTGCTTTGGAAGAGGCAGGGGACACAAACATACAAGAGCTTGAGGGAAGGAGAAAGGGGAAAGGGGAGAAAGGGGGCAGTAAGTGGAGCTTCAGCTGGTCCCCCCTCCTCGGACAGCTCTGCTGCTGCCAGCAGGGAGGCGGGTGCAGCCCCAGCACGGGAATCCAAGGGTTATTTGTGTTACAGCACGGGCGACGGCTCCCGGCCACAGGCACGAGCGTGGCCTCTGCGGCGAGCAACACGCAAACCAAGGGACAGATGGCTGGCTGGGAGCTGCGGTCTCAACCTCTGAATATTAAGAGGTTCATCTGACGAAACAGAGCAAAGCTCCTGCTGCCGGGTAGGCAGAGGAGCTCCCAGCTTGGGAGCAAAGGGCCCACACCTCAGGGTGTGTGTTGTGGGGTCCAGGGCTGGAAACGGCCACTAGACAGTGCCCAGAGCCGGCCTGTTTGCAGATCCAGAGTGCATCACGTCACTGTCCAGGAACCACCACATAGGGAGGGTACAAGAGCTTGGCTTCCCCGAGGGAAATTTTAGCACCCCCACACCACCCTGTCTCATCCCCCTGGAGTCCCCAGAAGGCCCCCATGTGCCAAACGCCAAAGAAATGACACAAAGGAGCAATGAAACCACAAAAGAACCCGAGCGAACAGCTCAATCAGTCGCAGTGTCACAGCAGAGAGTGAAAACCCCTCGTCATCCCCATGGCTCAGCGGGCCGGCAGGCTGAAGCAAAGCTGCACAGAGCGGCGGATTAAAACCTGTATCACAGGTTGTGTGCATTAAAACCTGCATCACAAAAGGAAAGGGCTCTGCAGGGTGCGCAGCAATGCCGGCTATCGCAGATGCAATCACTTCGGTACCACCACAAATTAAAATCCCAGGGACAAAATAAATCGGATCTGGATAAGCAATTTCCTTATTCACATGCAAAAAAACAATCAAAAACTATAAAAAAAAAGTGGGGGAAAAAAGCAAAGGAAAGTTATTCCACAGCCAATTCTGAGTTCTGGAAAAGCAGTACTTAGAAGCTAACTGGAAATGTTAAATCTTGTCCACTTTTGAATGTCTGCTCTCTGCACAACAGAAAGCCCAGTCAGAGGTAAACATTAAATTGCACCCAACAGTAATCCCCATATGCAGCTATAAGGCTCTGTAGGAAGGAAGGGAATGGAAATGAGAGAAAATTAGAGCAGCGAGAGGCCTAGAGCTTTGCACTGCCATGTGGGAACACTGCATTACCCCGATGCACAGAAATGCTCTTGAAGGTGCATTTAGCTGCACGAAAAACATATGGGCAAACAGGAGTCACACCCACCGCACCTCCCTTCCAGGAGGGCTGGAAACAGCTCCGAGAAAGCAGACAGACTGCACTGAAATAACTGGAGGTGCATTGGGCGGGCAGAGATGAAAGCAGCTGTAATTGATGCTTGAAATAGACGTGAGTTGATTCAGCGAATTGTCCTTGGAACTTCATCACGGTTTTGATGTTACTCTAAGTAAAAGTAAGGAAATAAAGGGCTTTATACCTGTCAGCTATACAATACTGGAGAACTAAATGGACTCCTAAGGCCTAGAAGAGATAAAATACAAGCCAAAAAAAATGCCCAGAATCATTCTGAGAAGGTGGAAAAGCAAGAGTAGAGCATATATCACAGTTGTTCCTAAAGTCAATTTATTGAGTTTATTATTATTAAATTCTTCTGAATGATGTTTTCTGGCTGGGAATACCATATAACCACCAGAGAATAAAAACTCAATGTGTCAAATTATTGCGAGGTTCTTGCACCAAATTTATCAAGCTTCTTGAATAGAAACATGCTCCTATGCAGTTAGGGGAAACCTGGATGTTCTGAAAACCTGCATATTTGAGCTCACTTTTAACATTCACTTTGCAAGTCAGAGCGTTGTAGGCACAGAGAGTGCCTGAGCAGATGGCCAGAAGATTACATCCTAACTAAACCCAGCACAGGGCTCATGAGCTGGTCACTCACCACACTACAACAAAATCTACATCCTGGCACAGAGGTCAATAAAGTACCTAGGTTGGGCCGTGCAGCAAAGATGCAGTTTAATTAGCACTCTTAAGAAAAGCAATGCAGAGAGCAGAGCATTCAAAATGCATATTAATTATTAGGTAAAGTACATAAGCAATTTGACAAACGGCTTCCTCTTCACTGCAAAACTTTAATGCAGTGTTAACATGTTGCAGAGAACCCATGAGAGGCTGGCAAGGGATGCAGGACTGTTAGATCCATCAGGGACTGCTGTGTTCCCGGGGACCCGGCCCTGACCCACAAGTACCTCCCTGCCATGGAATCGCTGTGCATTTATAGATCATGCACAGCCCCTGCACATCCTCATCTCTCACTCCTGGGCAATGAAGCCTTTCCCTGATCTCCAAAATCCAAAGGATGCTTCACACTAGAAAAAACAGAGGCCACATTGAGGGCCTTAGACCACCCTACCTATTAAGTGGGTCAATGTTTTGTTTCACATATGGAAGCAGCAACCTCAGAGCAGCAGAATGACCATGCTGCAAAGCTCTTCTCACACCACCACAGCCCTGGAAAGAGAAGAGCTGGGTGAAGCTGCAGTTCAAAGGTTTCCTGGGGCTGTTGCAAGGATTCAACATGCCACAGCCCTTTGGTACTTCCTAGCCTGAGCCAGGCTTAAAACGCAATACTTTGCTGAGGATTCTCATACATTCAGTGCTAAATTATGTTCAAAAGCAGATTTTCCTTAACTAGATAAAAAAATGAACAGATGTGTGGGAGCCCTGCAAGCAACTCCCTGGCACCTTGAGTGCCTCAGTGCTAGCTGCAAGAGAGCGCAGAGCGGGGCCCATGCAGAGCCAGTCTCCTAGAAGCAGAGCTGAGTAAAGAAGGTTATTGCACCCAGGAGAGACCTCGGCACCCAAGGGCAGTTAAGAGACAAAAGACTGAAGTCAGGCTATTACTCCAATGTCTTCTCTTACTGCCTGGGAAAACTACCCCCTGGTTTGCAGATAACCTACTGCTTTCCTGGTGAGGGGAGTGTTTTATGCAGCGGTGTATTCCCTTCAAAGGGTGACATGCAGGAAACACACTGGGTATCTTTATGTATCAACAAACAAAAAAGCAGAGATCACATGCAGAAAAATGGAGAACAACATTTTGTTACTGCTTGCTGTGAACAGATTTCTGCTGTGAGCTGTGCTGACCCAAGAGTTGTTCTGACAGCAGAAGAAAGTGCCACTACAAAAGGAAGAGAGCACAGACACCAGCTGTACCAAGAAAACCAATGTTGGATCTAAAGGTAGGATTTTTTCTGACCTAAAGCATGAAATAGGTCTTCAAAATCCACCACCTGTTCGACTGAGATGATGACAGGGGTTTCCAGAAAGCCAACAGTAATGCTAAACTTACCTCAACTGAACAGAGAGACCTCTCCACTTAATAAAGTGGGATGGAATGGACACAGAACGCATTTATCAATCTTTAATAGTCCATCAACATGAAAAACCCACTTTCACATCACAGTCCCTGTTCTCAAGGCAAAGAGCTTCCTGCAGTCAGGCCACTCTCAATGCCCGCAGGACGACTTGTCCCTCTTCTCTCAAGACCGTGGGGACCGTGTCGAACGAAGGGAGGTCATGCTCAGTTTAGCAGGCAGCTACATCCAAAAAGCAACTACTGTCACTCTCAGATTCTCCGAAGAAGGAAAAAGAGAGTGCATGTTGCTTCTGGTAGCAAATTGATCTACCCAAGGGATTTCCATTTTGCCAGATGTCTAGAGAATGAATTAGAATCCCTGCTAATTCACATGAATTAGCCACTTCCTGATGAAATGATTTGCAAATTCATTACCCTTTCCAGAGACACAGAAAGCTACCAAGTTCATTTAATTCATGATGCAATAGTTCAACAAAAAGCTTCCTAACAGTCACTCCTCCCTTTCTGTCCATGGCTGATGACTGATGGGAGCTGGAACGCAGGTGACACTGCCTGGAAGGGTTTTCCAAATTCCTGTGCTAAGTGTGGACATATCCGTAGTAATTCCATCCAGCTTCAGTACAATTTTTGAAATCGAACTTAGAAAAGCACTACAAAGTACCTACACATCCCTCCCAGCTGCACCTCAGGAGATAGTATATATAACAGTTTTATCTTAATTTCCTCTGTTACTGCCATAGTCCATCAGCATTAGAGTGACCTAACACAGGAGCAGGATGCCTCAAGTTTTCCCCACTCAGTGTCTTACTCGCTTGGACAAGGCATCCGGAGAGCCCACCAGGAAACATCATAGCCAATCTACACAAAACGGAGTAATTCTGCATTTTATATATTTTACTGGCAGAATTATAAAAACTAAGATGCATTTGACTGTTCTGCTGAATTATCCAGTCTCAACGCCTTAGCAAACTAAGTAATTTCATACCTTCTGCAGACACTGAGGCCTTTTCAACTCAGTTCATGAGCAAAACTTTACATAAAGAGCGTAGCTCTGCTTGCATCACAGCTTCCCAGCACTTCCCTTTTATCCTTAAAAAAGTCTCCAGATAACTTAAACAACAAATTTAAAGGGTTGGTAGGAAATCCTTTTTGCCAGTTGCAAACACACCAATTAAAACCACATTATTTCAAAGTAGAGCTGGAAAAGGACCGGGTTTGCAGACACTTTTGGCAAGTTGGATGGGTGGGTGTGGGAGGAGCCTGTGGGTGGTTTTTTAATTCAGCTCAATTCCCACCAGCAATAGAAGCCTTCTATTAAAAGGTCCTGTTTCACTAAAAGGAATTTTAGACAGCAGCAGGAGTGACAAGTCAATTTATTTTTACTTTATACAACGGTTTAATGCAGCAGGCAGTTAATGTATGTAGGCTTCTAAACACTTTCAATGACAAAATAGATTCAGACAGTTGGAGAGACATCTGGATCATGTTTATGGGTTAATCTGTTACCAGATTTGATTTGACTCACCGACTTAACATCACACAGGTTTTCATGCTCCTGAACTGAAGACTTTCGTATGCATTCTTGTTTGCTGCTGAGCTCGAGAACTTGCATACCAGAAATACTTCTTGAATTATTTCAAGAACATAAATGCTCAGGCGAAGAAAATGCCACCCTGCAGTTAGGACACTCCTGAAGAAATCTGGAAGGCTGTTCTAGAGGAATTTCTTTTTAAAAAGCAGCAAGTAAATGAGAGAGCAGTTACAACCAGTGCCATGGAATACATGCCAAGTGGATTACAGTTATGAATGAACAAAAACATAGGGCAGTACAAATAAGTAAATAAATCAAATCTTCATCTCACCACATAAATAAAAACCAAAACCAAAGGGTACTTGAAAGATACAGGACACACAAAAACAGAATTATATGCAAGAGGTGTAAGCTGATACAAGCAACTTGTGGAAAGTAATCACAACAGGGGGAAAACAGAGAGGAAAACAAGAGGGCCTTGCAACTAGTAACATTTCTTTGCCCAGAATGACTGTACATGTCAGAATACTCTTCTACAGTCTTCACACCAGCACTACCCAGGAAAACAGTATCTGGCAGAAAGGTCAAGATGTAGTTGTTGGTTCGAAAATAAAATTTTAAGCAACTCGTACTGAAACAGCTCGGAAGAAGGGAGGGAGGAGACTGTCACTAAAGAATAGGTTTTTTTTTTTTTTTTTTTAGGACCCAGAACTCCTCTCACCCATGGAATTTCAAAAAGCTAAAGTGCTTTTTTTAAAAAAATACTTTATTATTATTACTATTAAAAGGTAGCACTGTGCAGAACATAATTTGTGCTGACAAAATAGGACCAATATGCCATGACCAGCAGGTATAAAGCATATATTGCAAAAGGATTCCAGTATTTTAAAACATGTTCATCATTTTAACCAAGAATTCAGGGGACCTTATTAATAAACAACATAAAATATTACAAGTTCATTTGTAAACCACAGCTTACATCAATATTACATGGAGCACCAGCTGTTACTGAAACTTTTGCTTTGCAGTAAGGAAGCTGCAAGAAGTTTACTCAAACGTTACCCTAGAAAAAGCTTCCTGAAAGTCAGTAGGAAGCTTTCAATTGATTTCAGATAAGCAGCAGCTGAAATAAGTTTGAGTATTGTTCTTATGCCTGGGGAGGAAAAACAAAACAAAGCAAAAAGAAAGAGCATATTCATGACCTAAGCAGACAAAGAAAGCTGGAAACAGATGCTCAAGAAACAGTGAATAAAGTGGAAATACAAGGCACTGAACTTTATAACCCCCTGCAACACGTTAGAGCTGCATGGAATCCAGAATGCCAGTGGCCCATAAAAAAACCGCTCAATTTCATACTATACTTGGAAACAGAAAAAGTGAAGATGCTTCTGCTTCTAGGCAGGATGTTCGGCTACATGCTGGACAGGACAGAGAAACAGGAAAGATCAAGGAGAGCAGTAGAACATACCACCCAGAGCCAGGTGAGTTAAGTCTCGCCTGTTTTTCCAGGTTAGGGCACTATTCCCTTTTCCTCCACCTGCACAGTCCCACAGATCATCTGCAGAGAGTCTCAGGCCACTTCTCCAGCCAGGGCAGAGCAGATCAACCAGATGAGCTCCAGCCACCTTTCAGGTCACTAGAACAAGGTGAGAACCAAAAGCCACCTCCTGACAGCTTTGGCCCTCGCTGGGATTACAGCTTCCCAGTGCCCTAAGGGATTCTCCGCCGCAGCAAGGCATCTTGTTACCAGCCCTTAATGGTTGTATGGAAAGTATCTGCTCCAACACTTAAGAGCACCACAGCCTATGCTGGAGACAAAGTGCCTCAGAGGTGCATCAACTCTTCATGCTGCTCTCCCAAGAGCCCTGCAGCTCATTACTCACCTCCAACTTATCTGACAATAATCATGATCTCAATGCACACTGACAAGTTAATTCTAGCAAGGTGACAGCCAATATGCTTGGATGTTTATTTAGAATTATG
This sequence comes from Tinamus guttatus, assembly GCF_059628265.1. Taxonomy (NCBI): domain Eukaryota; kingdom Metazoa; phylum Chordata; class Aves; order Tinamiformes; family Tinamidae; genus Tinamus; species Tinamus guttatus. Next base: position 224,476 of record NW_028288626.1, on the reverse strand, counting down.
CTTTACTTCTTTGTAACCTTCACAGAGATATGTTAACATCTACCTAAAATTTAACTCCACTCCTTAGCTGTCACCTCAGCATCTCTGCTACTCAGCTCCAGAAGCAGATGTTCAAAGATTCCATGGAGCACTCAAGCTATTTTCAGATGGTCTTCTTCACTAAGCAAGGATAGACCCTCAGGACTTTCTCCTCACAAAAGTTAAGTGAGTTACAATCAAAGTCCTATTACATTATTTGCAAACCATATCCCAAACATTTTGGCTATCTCAAGTTCACTTTTTGATTGCTGTTTCTCTCCCTACCAGTAACATGACTAGGATAACTCCAACAACCCCTTTGCTCACACTGGGTGGGGGGATTTCCCCAGAGAATCTGACAGAGACACTTGACAAGTGGGTCCCAAGTGTTACGCATCTCCTACCCTGCAGATATTTACACATCTGCAGCAGGAGCTGGCACTAACTCATGCGGCTACACACACAACTGATGAAGATCGTATCAGTAGGAATGATTGCACCACAACCCCATTAGCTTGTAATCCTGCCCGTGCAAATATCTAGATATGATTCTTCACTTGCATAGTTGAAACAACAAATACATATTTTTAAATAAATAGCCTCCCCACAATACACTAACGAAAAACTTCCTCAAATTTTGTGGGGCTAAGTGGAATTAAGTCCCCCATTACTACCACCACTGTTCCTCAAGGCTAGATTCACCTACATGAGGTGACTGAGTAATCCTTCCTAGCCTTGGACTAACCTAGCACAGGCAAGCAAGCATCACCTCAGATGATTTGGACAGGACCATTTGCATTCTTCCTGTGAAGCACACTGACATTTTATTATGTTGTGCTTACAAAGCGAGAGACAACAACTCCTTCCAGAGTTTGCTTTCTAAAGTGGAAGCAGAGCGTGGTGATGCAGAAATAGATTTGATTCTATTGGTGTAACAGAGCATCTTTTAGATAACAAAAATACAACTGAGGATGCAGCCAACTTCCCTGATTCCAGAGAACAACAGCTCCACATAAATGCATTTAACATCCGAACACTTAAGCTAGTTGTTAAAAAATATGACAAATATATATTGCCTCCCTTTATATCCATTCCATTCCCTTCCTTTTTGCTTCACCAACACAGACACATTACTGAAGATTCATTCAAGTTTCTTTTCAGCTGCTGCTTTGAACTGAGCAGCGAGGACAGGAACAAAATCTCCTATTCAAATCACAGAGATTATAAGAGGTTAATCCTCCTGATGCTGGCAACACAGACAACTCTATCAGGTGACCTGGTTCCCCAAGCAAGAGGTGAACTAACCAGTAATCCAAGCAGCTTCTCCTCCTCTTCAATGTCTGTTGCAGTCTTTATTTTATTGGTACAAAGCAGCTGGAATGCAACATACTAGTTACTATATGTGCCACTTTCCCTCCAAAGAGGTTTTCTATTAGATTTTGCTACAGTCCCCTTGCTCTAAGGAGCTCCTTGCAGATTTGTCCTGAATTTCTCATTGTTTTGTTTCTAGAAGAGATAGTGTTTCTCTATGCCTGCATCAGTGCCTGTTTAGAAAAGAAAAAAAAAAAAACTTAAATGTTTCAAAATTAGATACTGAAAATATGAAAATATGAAAATATTACTGGGCACAAAGAAAAAAAGAGAGGCTTCCAGGTTTTGAATGGCATGAATTATATTTCTTTCAAGCTCTGAGGTTCAGAAATAGATTATTTTATATTAATGGAAATATCTTAATTGAATAAATGGGGGAAAAAAGACTCTATTTAATTTTACATAAAACAGATCTCAACTCATATATGCCCACAGCTGTCAAAGACTAAGGAAACGGGCATAATGAAAGCCATATCCCCTCACTCTAAGGACAAGAGACAGACAGATGATGCAGCCTGTCTGCTAAAGGTCAGTTTTAATTAGTGAGCTGACTGTATTGGCAACCCAAAAGTCCATAAGAAAATCTTTATGAATTATTTTATGAATTTATGAATCATGAAAGAAAAGTGAGGGGGAAAAAAACACACACACACAAGCCAAAGAGCAAAAAAACCCAAAGCTTAACTCAGAAAACACATGAACAGACAGGTTATAGCTCTCATTTCTCTTAATAAAAAAAAAAAAATCACCTTTTTATAGAATAATTATTCCAAAGACATGACGCAGATTCAGCACCTGCTGAGGCATTGCAGCTACTGGCAAAGGCCATTAAAATGACCCAGAGTTACCAGGTCTAATCACACAGCCTGCCCACTGCAGTGCAATAGCTGTTGGAAGGCAAGTACCATCTCTCTAGTACCCAAAAAAAGAATTAAAAAAAAAAAAAAAGGGAATTACAGAGAGAATGAAAGAATTTTTACTTTGGAGCAAGCCTCTCTCCCTAGAGAAGCAAGGAAGTCTCCGGAAGGACTTGGGTTCGCACCCTGCCCAAATAAGTTTCATTTCGACCAGCAGCGCCCTGTGAGGAAAGTTCACCAGGAGCCATCGCCACCCCGCTCGCGGCCTCGCTGCCTTTTCCGGTAGTTTCGACTGAGCTGGAGCACGGCAGGGATCAACGCGCTGGAACGCGGCTCCTCGCCGAGCAGGCCCGGGCGCTGCCTCGCGGCGGAAGGCCTAGCGCCAAGGGCGGACATCAAGAGCTGCCGCGGCTCGCGTTGGCGAGCTGCACGGGCTGGGCAAAAAGAGAAATTCAGAACCAAACCAGCAGCATATCTGTGGTGCACTCGGCAACTACTTAAAAGAAAGAAAGAAAAAAAAAAACTAAGGCAACTGATAAGCTCCCAGGAAAAACAGCACCTGTGCTTTCCTGCACCAAGTAACGAAGCAGCGCTTGTGCGCCTTGAAAATTAACCCTAATGAAAATAATGCCGTGTTGCTTAAACACTTCAGTATTTTGGTTCACGAGACAGAGCAAGGTGTAACGTCTGGGGGTGGAGTTGAGCACGAGCACCAAAATGGAAGAGTAAAAGAAAGTTTCAGGATATCAGCTATGGTCTGTGATTTCCATGGGCAAACACAAAGCTCAGCTGAACAGTGTTTGCAGCCTGACTTCACATCCAGCAGCTCACAAGCCGAAAATGGTCTGTCCCTGGACAGACCATCATGGACAGAGGACCGTTGGCTCAGCACCAACATTTTTCTTCTTCCCTCACTCTCTCTTTTTTTTTTTTTTTTTTCCTCGTTCTTTTAAGGTCTTAAAACATTGATCCCTTCCAATACTCCACAAGGCAGCTGAGGAGGATGGGTCTAACATTTTAAAACAAAAACATGAGTTGTAAAGATGGAAGTATTTTCTAAAATGCTGTGGATACCCCAACAAGCACTGGATTTTAACTGCATTTGGGATACTCCCCATGGCAGTTTTGCAGTATCTGCAAGGGCTACATCTCCCAAACGTATTAACATTCATTTGCCAACACTTCTGTTCCAGCACAGCATCTATGCAGAGAACTGAACCACATCCAAGGGTTACTATGCCAAGGATTATATCCAAGATAGTTGTCCTGAAACTCATGCTGTTTGCTTGCATTTCATCACCCATAAAAAACAAAAGTGAAATTCCATCAGACTAAATGTTAATGGTGTCAAAATCATTAAGTAAAATAAACAGCCTTGGGTGGCAATTTAGGATGAGCAGACTTCCCCATATGTAGCTTATCTTTTTATTATTAGAATTTATACCTCAGCAAGCCAATCAATCAAAAATTTTACCTGAATGTGCAATTCGTCTACAGCAAATGTTTGTCACTGACGTTAAATCAGGAACCATCCATGTGTTAGAGCCACGAGGATCACTGGACTGGAAAGGCCTTTTGGGGTTACTGAACCCAGTGCAGACCAGTATTTCCTCTTCCCACTGTCACTTGTTACTGCTTGGCACCACAGTGTTGAGTAGTAAGGACTACCCAAAACCTCTCCTTTTACCACCAAGCTCCTTGGTCCTTCCTCTATCACAAATTCTTGCCATTTGCCTTGACACACATACTCTTCCACTTAATATCAATCCATTTTCATTACAGCTGTCCTCATGGTCATTTAATTCTTCATGCATCATGTTTGCCTACCCCCAAATCAGTTGTACCATGAGGACTTGGCTCAGCAAGAGCTTTAACCTATACACGCCTACTTTTCTGGCCATATCACAGGAGAAAGACATATTTGATCTCCCACTAGCCCTGCCTGTGTTGCTAGCCTCTGCTTCCCTCCTTTACCTACTTCACATTTCTTCTACCAATTCCCATTTTTGTGAAGGAAATAAAAAACCCTGCCTGCTATGGTTATTCGTGAGAAACTAATATCAAAGCCCCCCCAAAATGCATGTAAAAAGTTATTTCTATTCTCTCTGGTTAGTTTTAAACCTGTACATATTGTCACAGTCTCAAGACCTCGATATTTTGCCCACATCTATCACCCATCTCCTTGTCCTTTCTGCCAACCTACAGAAACCACCTTTCTTGTTCTCCACTAAGGTGATGCCACTGCTTGCTTAGAGCAGTATTTAAACTGCTTAGAGCAGAATTTAAACTTCTGTTACCAGACCGTGATTTCAAGCATCCTGTGTTTAGTGCTCTGGATTACAGATTACATGATCCACAATGTCAGGCTCAAATGCACCAAAGCATTAAAGTTTTGCTCTCACTCCATAACTCCATGTATCATTGTCAATATCACTTATCATTTGCAATGTCACCTTCACAAAAAGCAACTCTGGGATCACACTCAGAGCTCCAGCTTGTCCTTGTGGCACAGTGATTCCTTACTTCGTGAGATTGACTGCTTCTTTTCATGTGACTAAAGTGCCTGGTCCCTCATTTAATACCCTTTGCAAGACCTCCAATCATTTCCTGCACTGGAAACATCTACCATATCCCTCAATTTCCTGTTCTCCAAGATACACCTTCCTTTACAAACCGATTTTTGCCCACACCTCTCACAGGTTCTGTTTGCTTACCATATCCTGGCTTAACAACCAAATGAATCACCAACTCTGGGGTCATTTCCTAGGTGGAGCCTCTGCTTGTTATTTGAGATGTTAATATTTGGCCCTTCAACTTCTCAGCATTCCCTGTTTTTCTCCAAATCCAGTTCTTCTCCAACCTGACTTGAATGGAATCTTTGGTTTCTACTTAACCCAGCTTAAGCAGTGATCACTGAAATCATGTTCACCTCTACATTTGGCTTCTCTGCAGCATCTTCTATGCTTCTCAAAGACAAATCTACATCGATCTGTTTGCTTCAGTCACTATTTGATGAGATTGCCAGCTACTATAGCTCTTCGTCTAACCACTACCAGCAGCTTTTGTCCTCTGATGTGAGGAGTTAATTTCTCACAGGGACAGCACCCAGAAACATTTATCTCTAACCATATTACAAGACGTTCACCTACATTTAAATCCTGGAGTACGTGCAGTAGATCCACTGCCGCAACAAAATCTCTTATCGGCTCTTCCCAAAGTAATTTCAGTCCAGCTGGTTCCTCTTTATCCACACTAATGCTGCTTTACAATTCCTCATCACTAACACGCTGGAAGTCATGCCAGCCACCTTTCTTCCTCTCTCTCCATCTGAGAGCATCCCCTCCAGCATCTCCATTCCCATCATACCCCCACTCCACCAGGCTTCTGATAACCCTGTGGAAGCTAGTTCCAACTTCCACACCAACAGTTCAAGTCCCACCATTTCACTCCTGGCCCCCTTTATGATACTCATATATTTGTACCTTCTTGAAAACAAACTCAAAGAAATTACTAATTAAGATGTTTTTCACTATTTAAAATCATATTACTAGTCATTCCGGAATTAAGCAACCCATAATTCATCTCCTCTATCAACACTTCACTGATGCTCAATGAGAAAAAACACAACGCAACTCCCAACAGGCATGCACAGGGTTTACTGCAAGCAAACCTGGATGTCTACCATGAGCTGCTCTGCTCCAATAAAGCCAGAACACACTTCTGAATCTGACATAAGTGCCAGATAAATACAGAGTGGTTTCAAATCTACAACAGAAGTAAAAAGTTTGCTGCTAAAGCTGTTAAGCGAGAGTGGTAAAATATTGATGTGAACATACCCATCTGATGGGTCATGCCATGTGTTCATCTCCTTTTACCATGGAAAAGAACACTCAGCACTTTTCGTTACAAACAGACTAGCCACAACACAACAGCCAAGTAGCTCCACTCAAGTAACAAAAACATTAACCAGTTTTATCCTTCCAGTCATTAACTATCTGAAGGGAAAACATGGATTTCATAATGGCCTCTTCAAGCCAAGAAAAGGTTCACCAGCTTCTGTCATTTTGATGCTAAAGCTACATGACCAGTTCAGTCTAGAAAGCACAAATTTGTCAAGCAGGATGATAACATTAACATGAGAAGGCAGCTGCCTGGAACTGCAGTAAATCCTTCATCAATTTTAATTCAAAACCTGATGTTTTTCTAAAAGGCAGTACTTTTTACTGTAATAACCTGTTTTACAGAGGGTTGTATTAGATTATGACAACTCATTCAGGCCTTATAGCTATAGTTTTTCTAAGCGGTTAATCTCCTGAAAATATCTGCAACTAAAACAGAGCATACACAGACTACACTGACTTATTTTATCAAAATCTAATAAGACTTTTCATATGCAGCAAACTTTACCAGGTAGAAAAGGTTTAAACAAAATCATTGTTACACATCCATTTCCCTCTCCCATCAGATCCATATCCATTCTGCATGCCAATGCCAGCAACTTACAGCAAGTTTCAGGTTCAGATCAGGAATTCAAGTTTGGGGGATTTTGGAACAAGAAACTGACAAGACTTCATTTTAAAAAATAAAGAATATACTGTCCTACGAAAAGTATTAAAATTTTTGGTGTTATCATTCCCACATTAAAAAAAAAATCAAGGGAGCCTCAGCTTTGTCATGATTTCTGGCCCTCAAAGAGGCCTCTCCAAGGGAAGCCACCTGGTGCGGACCTCTTGCAGAAGCCACGATGCCTTGAGAGGGCGGCCACTTGTTTGCTCTTGAAGAAGCCTCATGAGCAAGTTTGACTTACGAAATTGAGAAGTTGGAGAAAATGGCAATGATACAATTTTCCAAAATGCTCGTAGCTATTTACCCAGCAGTGAAATTCCTCCCTCACCCAGACCTGATAAGCTACCTTGACATCATCTCAATCATCTAGGTCCCTTTACGAAAAACAGTTATTCAAGGTTTCCAGCAAAACAGTTTGCAAATCTCCAGTGTAGCTGCAGTTTTAACAGCCCAAAGAGACTTGCCAAGACCTGTGGTTGTGGCAACAGAAGAGCTTGCAGGCAGTTTGAGGATCTTCTGACAACTGAAAACAAATCATCCTAGGTACTGAAAGTCTGAAGCAGTCCCTGGACTTTTCTTAAAGACAAGTTCTGTGGTTTAAACATGCCCCCAGGAAATGAAAGAGCACTAAAGGGTTTCCTTCTAGATATTTAAATATCTACATATTCCTCTATACATATGCACACTCATATGTTTTTTTTCCTTGAAAACTGCTATGTTTGATGGACAGAAAGTTTGAGTTTAGAATATAGCCCTAGGGAAACTAGGGTCGGGTTACACTTTTGGCCAGCACCTTACCTTACATGCCGAGTGCATGCTGATGTAGTGACCGCTTTCCTTTTGCCCAATGTGGAGTTCACACTGCACTCTAGGGACCCAAGCTCCTTTTTTTTAGGAAAGACCAACAAAAAGGAAGACAGATTGGCTGCACATTGTGGAGTTCACCTGGACAGAGAGGTGACCAGGAAGTCCTTTTGCATGGATTTTTTTTTAATGATGCAATTTACACTAGGTATTACTTATCAAGTTGAACTGAGAAAATGTCTATCAATGCACAGAAGTTTAATTCTGCAATTATTTTATACATAATAAATATGTCTCAATGCTGTAGTCTGTTCAGCAGAGCATTTAGCTGTAAAGATATAAGAGGTTTAAGTCATAGAAGCTTTAAGTAATAAGGTTTAAACCAGTATTCCTTAAAGGAACACAGTCAAGGCCAGACGCTAAACATTTCATCAAAGCATGATAACAGTTCTAGCTTGGAGATTAATCTCAAACAAGACATTCCCTCTTATCCCACCTCAAAAATCCCATTCCAGCCCGATTCACATTCTATTCATACATATCTCAGGTGCAAGAAAGAGGAGAAGGGGGCTGAGATGAGCACAAAGTTGTTAAAAGATCAAACAAACTTACATTTCCAAATGCCCCGTTCCCCAAATACAGAGGGAAAAAGGAAACAAAAATCACTTTTTAAAAAAACTTTAAGACTTTTTTTTTGAATTCATGCCCAGCAAATGACAAATTTACTAATTTGGGTTTTTGTTCATTTTTTGTTTTTACAAAATTTAAGCCCCAGCCATCAGAAGAAATGCCTGCAAGCAAAGGGGGTGAGGGACACATGCCTCACACTCCTTCAATTTAATTTCCTCTCAGAACGGTATTTCCATAAGCTACAGGGCTCTAAATGTAAACGTAGATTTCCATAGTGAGTGCTGGTAGCCACATTTTTTTTTTTACAATTCTTTTCAAATCCTATCCCAAACAATCTGAGAAAAGGTTAAACATAGAGATGCTTGGAAATAGTGTGCCAGAAGCTGAGTCACTGCCATGAACAGGCAGCTACTCCTTTCCTTTTTAAGATGCTCCCATGCAACCCCCAAACACAGTAAATCTGCTAGCACCATCATCCTTGCTCCATTTCCTTGACACTTTCCATAACCAGATGCACAACCACGTCATAACCCAGTACTAATGAAGTTCAACCAACATTAGTCCACGGAAGTCCTCAGGTGAGGACGTCTCTTCATCTAACTTGGCCTCAGGTCTCCACACTCTACAGCAAGGAAACACTAACACCAGGAGGTACTCAACATGTTCTGCACTAGCTCAAAGTGTAATTATTCAGTCGAAACTTGCAGCTAATAAGAGGATAAAAAAAAAAAAAAAAAACAAACTTTAAATGGCTTCAAGGAGTCTGTTTTGAAAGCCTGAAGACATTTTTGGAATCCACCAAGCAACCCTTATTACACCTCTGCTGCACCTTTGCCTGACATAACAACTAGAGACCTTTCGGTTTAACTTTGTTATTCTGATTAAATTTGAAGCTTATTTCCTAGCTAAACTAGAAATAAAAATGCTTGGGATAACACACCACAATATCGAGCAAAAAAAACAGTTAACAGGCATCTGTGAACTGATCATGGACGAGAGTGTTAGACAGACATGAAGACGTCCTGCTGCCAGGCTGGAGAGCGCGTAGGGCTACCGGTGACTCTTCGCTCCTTCAAAACTTGCAGGTAGCTTCCTAACAAGAGAAGGGTTGAGCAGGCAGCAGCAGAACTGAATCCTATTGAGATTACTGTTAAAATCACTCAGATAAAAGAATCCTTGAAAAGTGGCCTACCGCAGTGATTAAACCGAATGACATGTGGCTAGTTCAAAAACAGACTCAAACAGTTCACAGGAGGCATTTCGAAGGGGCTAATTTCAAAATCTGGGGATAATTATTAGTAAAATTCATTGAAAAGAATAAATACGATTCAAAACCATCATGATACAGGCATAATTTGCAAAGAGTCATCTCCAGGACCAAAAAGCCATTATTCCTCAAGCAAGATCAGTTTTTGATAAGGGTCCCTCCTACTCCTAGAGTGGCAAAGACATATAAAGCATGGCAGGGCATGGAAGAAATAGACAGTATCAACACACATGAGTAGCATTAAGTATAGGAAGTTGAATTGTAAAAAATTGTCTGAGAGCACTAGATATACAAATATATATATGTATTACAGGAAAGCACTAAGAGGGATATTGCCTTTCCAGATCATTTACTGACAAAACTGTTAATAGCAAAGAAGTGTCAGGTATCGAATAAATATTTGCCCCATGTTTGCTAACAGGCAGAGGACCTGTCTGATCAAATAGTAAGTACAGTGAATCCATTAGTAAGTGACAAAGTGACTAAACATCCTATACACAAACAATAACCATCAGGCGGTCTAGATAACTGGCACTCGAAGTCATGAAAGAAGTCAGTACCTCAATGATGTTTGTGTTAAATGCAACCTGAAAGATTAGGAAAGAGGCTAACAGAGGAGCAGGAGTGGCCGCTTCCAAGGAATACCCAGAACCATCCCGGGGAAGGGCAGGTACCTACAGAGCACATTGCCAGTTCCAGGCAGAAACATTTGCTGGAATAATAGAATTAATGCATGTGGGGAAACAACAATTGCAAATTGGCAGTGGTTTGGAAATGCTTACCTGAACTACAAAGATACAACAGGCAGAGTTTCAGGAGACATTTGACTTAGTAGTGCATGATGTTTTCAATACAGTGTAAAATGCCCTATCAGCAAGCCAGTGAAACAGCAACGGTACCACTTGAGAGAAAAGGCCCATGGGTGGAATTCCCCAAATGAGCAGTATTAACACCTGCCACAGTCCAATATTTGCAATGCTAGATTAGGCATTTGTTGCTTATTTAAAGTAAAAAAAAAAAAAAGGCAGAACATAGAAACTAGTGAAAAGGCAAATAGTAAAAGAAGCACGAAGCGCAACAGCCTCTCAAGCGTAAGCAGGGCCCACGTCAGAACAAAATGCATGTAAAATCCTGCCCAATGCAGAGAGATCCAAACACTCAGGGCACAGCTGTAAAAGAGGAACCTGCATCCCAGAAAGCACCAGCCGAGTTTTATAGGTCACAAAGTCCTTGGCAAAGATGGCTAATGCATGCACAGATAAGCAAGACCTATGAATAGGAATAAAGCAGATTTTAGTTCTTCAGTCAACGATGATGAGATCAACGCAATATTAAATCCAGTTTTCATTTCTATAGAAACTTCAGAAGCACAGTCAGAAAATAAAGACGCAGAGAAGAGCAGCAGTTCAAATGCCAAAAGGAAGCCTTCCAGACAGCCTTGGGGAGTTGGTAGTTCACCTAACGAGAGACGGATGCAAATGTTTTCACATACTTCCACAAAAATAAAATGCCAGGTAATGGCAGCCTTTAATCTATCAAAAAGAGAGTGCAAGTCCCTATATACCCACACAGCAATTCCCAGTCCACGTATGTGCCAGCAGCGCTGTTTGTAATGCCACATAATGAGTTACCTGCAGGAAAAAAGCAATAGTTGCATCATTCTGCTTAAACTACCTTGGCTCTCTGGAAAGAGCACTGAAGGTGGCTTTAATGAGTGATGAAAGTAGTTCTCAAAACGTTTCTTAAAATTTGGTAACAAGGAAGCAGGGAAAAAATATGTGGGAGTTCAAAGGAAAGTAATAAGGTCATTTGCAGGCAAAAAATATGCATCCCGCATGCCTCGAAGTCAAATATTTGAGGAAAAAAATAAGAAAAAACCCACAGTTTAATTTGCCTGAACTTTACATGACAATGTGTAAACTGCAATTTGCATACTCGTGCAGGACAAAATGAGCAGCTTCCAGCATTTGGATAAATCCATCCGTTTGTTGCTTATTACACCTGCAGGTTAAAAAGAACTTTAATAAGTTTGACTTGGCAGAGTCCAAGCTGAAGGAGTCAGCAGAAGGGCCACCAGGCGAACAAGAAGAAAGTACCTGCTGTGGCAGCGGGGCACATTGCCTTCACCTCCCTGAAAACTGCAGAGGATTTTCAAGTACCTCCTAGCCCCAAATACTTGAAAGTCCAAACTGTTGCAGCTTAGCAGTATGACAGTGTTCAGAGCTGAAGGAGTGCGGGTTTGCAAGATGAATGAATTTGCACTGGTGCAGCACAAGCCAAACGCTGCTTGTAGGTTTTCAACATTTATATTATTTGACAAGCTGAGAAGAGGCAAGAAAGCTTTAAAGTTTTGTCTCCAAATAAGCTGCCAACTACACACATCAGTTTTCCAAACTCAAGACATAGCACAAAGAAGTTCCTTAAGTAGCAGAGACTCTTCAGTGTTAACATAACATAAACATAACATTTAACATAAATTCCTAATGCATTTTGTGTTGCTCCAATAGTAAATAAACTCGTAGCTTCATGATTAATTGCAACTAGAAATAAAAAAATGGGGTTTTTAAGAGTTATACAGCAATCTATCCATGAAGCATTATGCTTTTATTCATACCCTTGCTTCATACCTTCTATTTCTGCAACTCCATTTAGAATCCAGTTCTTTTCTTTCCCCTTTTGATCTATACAAAGACTTTTTTTTTTCTTTCAGTTTAGCAACCGTTTTACACCACAATCACAACCTAGCAGCACAAAGACGCTATTGCTAAGGGCGCTGTTTACCAGCGTGCACCGCAGGAAGCTGCAAGCAGAGACCTTCACCGTTGCGACACACCAGGAGCGGCAGGAGCTGCATTCAGCCCCACGAAACACAGAGGTGAGCTGGGGCTACCGTGTCAAGGAAAAAAGTCTTTTCCACACAAAGAAAAAGCCTTGATGTTTGTTTAAGGAAAGAAAAAAAAAACACTTCACACACAAAGAAAAAGACTGGATGTTTGATCACTTGCTTCAAGTTATGGATATTTTTAGACACTCCACAGGGTCAGTGCGCTTTCACTGCTAGGATCAATACCATTCATTTCTTCCACCTGCTTCCTTCAGTTGGACACAGTTTACTTCAGTGGACAATTACTGCTACCTCGATTTTGCCAGCAATATAGGGACGTACAGTTCATTTCAGCAAATCATATTCCAGCACCCCTTGCAATTCTGATAAATAAATGCCCACAGATAGACAAACCTTCACAACTCTTCATAGCAGCAGCAACGTAGGTGATACGCACAGAAAGCCCCCAGTCTCCAGCTGGTGTCATTACACAGAACGGTTAGAAATGTATCATTTCAGAGTGCAAGACCAGAACAGATCCCCTAATTCAATCCTCTAAATACCTGAGTCAGCTAAATCTCACACAGACACTGCTCATCAGGCTCCGAAACTTCAGTCAGACAAAAGCACTCAGACCCTCCTGGGACTAAGCTGCGTCACACGCACAGAGAGGAGGCAAGATCCTTGAGACAGCAAGAGCTGGGGGCAATATAAGGTATAATAAAAGTGTGTAAGCAAAAGGCTTTGGAGCTGGATGCAAAGGCTGCAAAGGAGCTGATGAGGAAGCACCCAGATCACTGGGTGATCTGACCTCCGGGGGCTCCCTCCTTTCCGAGGACCCCTGCCCTGAGACGAGAGGTGTTTCTATCTGTAAGAGAACTGGAAAGATAAGGAAAAAAAAACCTTATCAGAAATAAGAGCAAGGTAAAAATCAAGACCTCTAAGAGAAGGCCAAGAAAGTTAACACAAGACTGATGTGGAAGTCTAGGTTGCTTCACTGGGATTCCTTTTATTCAATATGGGCTATATTCACAAATACAACACTAAATGCAAACTAATAAAACAAACTATGCCAAGAGAAGATTATAGGACATAATCCACCCACAGCTGCTCTGACCAGGAGTGTATGCAATCTCTTTTGCACTCAAGCGGGAAAAAATAAAATATGAAGAAGTCTCCTGAAAAAAAAGCCTTAATCATTTAAAATTCAGGATTTGTTCTCTGCTTAAATTGAACCCTCTGTGCCTTTCAGAATTCCTCCAAAAAAAGACATCCTTTGGATCCTCCTACTTCCACAGTCGGTCCCACCAGCTCACTCTGCACATCCTCTGCCAGCAGGCGAGTCCAAGGTTTTCCAGCAGGTGCTTCCGTGGGGAATATGCCACAAAGCTTCCAAAAAAAGTACCTGCTCCCAGTTCTGGGAAGAAAAGAGGAGGAGAAACATGCAGTTAAAAATGCCATGAATAAGCCATGCACATTGGCCAGTCTTCCAGGAAGAAGGACAGCAGATAGGTTTGTATGATGGGCACTGGTTTAGATTATCCATTCACTGAAATATTATTAACACATACAATTCAGGCAGAAAAAAAAAATCCACCAAATTGCATCACTATCTTTCTGTCTGCCAGGGCTGTTGTTATATTGTCACTTAGGAGATTTTCCATGTTTCATTTATCCACTGGAGTCCAATTCAGAGACAAATAGCAGGGTCTCAATCACCTGCATTTCCTTTGCAGGTTTTTTTTGGTCATTTTTCCTTTCTTGATCTCAGATTTACAACATCCAACCTCACGTTACTCTGCAGCTTTACACATGCACACTTTCTTAATCAGAAAATTGAAAAGTGATTCTTTAACAGCTGCACTGCTTTCTGAGCAAGACCTGTTCACAGCAGAAAGGGTAAAGGCAAGAAAAAAGTGACACTTTTTCACAAGTGACCGTGAACAGCACTTTCTCCTGCTTGCTCCCGAAGTTCCTGCTCTATCTCAGCTCCTTATGTACATTTAAGTTGTCAGAATACTCTAGTTCAGCATGGCATTTTCTGCTTAATAGTTCACACTTGTGGGATTTAGGTGTCTCATTCTTGCCATCAGGAACTTTCAATAAATACGTTCCTTCAAGGTTAGTAAATCACTGTATTCTACATGCTTAGAACAAAGTTGCTCCATATCATCTATCCAAATCACCACCACCATCATCTAATCTCTTAGCACCTTAACTGAGATGAAAGCTTTAATCGTCACTGTCACAATTCACCAGCTCTTGAGTTTCTTCCGAACTCTAGATCTTTATTCCTAAGCAAAGAATAAGCCAAATATAAAGGTGCCTTGTCCTAGGCCGTTGAAATGCTTTTACCCCAAAGGCTCTACAGACCAAACGTCTGGACCCTGGAGTTGTCTGGCCACTTCAGGAATGAAGTCATTCAGTTCTCATTCTTCCACTATTCCAAGCAAAAGAGATATAAATACGTCTTTAACACATCTCCACATAGTGCCAGGAGAACAGCCTGAGAACCACCACTACAGAGCACCAAGCACATCCTCCATCAGAAGCCTCACTCAGATCTCTCTTGGGCTTGGAAAAGGACCTACGGGAAGCTGCTGCCATTGGGACCATTGGCCCAAGCAGCCCAGCCAGGAAAGCAGAGCAATCCAGGGGGAATTGCTACCCATCCTGCCAGCCGAGCAGCATCTCCCTGCACTCCAGAGACACCGGCGTTCAGGAGGCTGCTCTGAGCAGGCTCTGCTTGGCACCGTGGCCAGATTCCCCAAGAGGTCATGCTGATGAAAGAGCAGCTGTTTTCCTTGGAAATGAAGCCTTGGAACACCTTGGAGCCTCCTCCTTCTTGGGATTGCCTCACCTGGCGTTCCAAGACCCCAAAGCAGCGCCCCAGCACCACGCGCGAACACCCCGCTCCTCCGCACGTCCGAGGTGCCATCGCCTGGCAGCATCCTTGAGGAGCCAAGAACCAGCTCCCAGAGCTGGGCTGCACTTGGAAAAGTCTTTGCCTACTTCTCCCTGCGCTGCTCAGGCATGACCCAGAGCCGCACGGGTGAAGCGTGCGAGACAAACGTCACGTCTCGCCCAACTCCTTACATGCAACAGGTGCTTTTTAATAAAAGGACTGAATCTTAACTTAAAACAAAGCACCTCTCCTACAAGAGCAGCGCTCGCCCCGGAGGGACACGCGCTCGCCAGCACCGTCCCCCCGCGCGGGGTCCTGCCCGCGAGCGGCGCCCCGGCCCGCGGAGCCGCAGCCCGGGCGGCAGCCGGGAAGCTGCCCCGCCGGCGCCGCGCGCGCCCCGCCGCGGCGGCGAGGAGAGGCCGCCCGGGCCGCCGCCGCCGCCCGTCCCCCCGGCACTCACCCCGCACGCAGAGCAGCGACATGGCGGCGGCGCCTCAGCTGCCGCCCCGCCGGCCGCCCCCGGCTCTCCTCATGCCGCCCCGCGGATCGGGCGGCGGCGGCGGCGGCGCGGGCGGCGGCGGGGGCGGAGCGGCGCGGGCGGCGGGACGGGCCGGGGCGGCGCCGCGGGCGGCCCCAGCGCGGGGCGGGCGGCAGGGGGCGCCCCCGCCCGGTAACCACGGCAACGGCGCGCCGCCATCTCCGCGGGGCCCGGCGGGGAGCGCTGGGTGCCGGGCCCGGCCCGGACCGGCCCGGCAGCAGCGAGCGGGGCTCGTGGGCGTCGCGCTCCGAGCTGCGGCGGCTCCCCGGGAGCCCCGGAACGCGGGGCGAAGCGGCGGGACGCGACGCGACAGGACGCGACACAACATGACATGACACAACATGACATGACACGACACGACACGACGCGACACAACATGACATGACATGACACGACACGACATGACACGACATGACACGACGGGACAGAACATGACATGACACAACACGACGGGACAGAACATGACATGATATCACATGCAGGCTCACTCGGTAGCTAAGATGGCTAGTGCGCGGCTAAGGCTGCAGAGAGGCAAGTGCAATGCTCGCATGTCCCCTGCTTCCACACAGTTACGTGACTTCTTACGAGACCTTTTCCAAGAAAAATGAAGGGAATTGGTGAAGTTCATTCAGTTTGTTCGCTTGGATGTGTTATAAAATAAATCTGCAAATAAACTGTGTTTTCTCACTCCTTGCGCAGGACACAAGCCATAGCACTTCAGACGTCCCTTGTGCTGCCTCACTCCCCTCTGTGCCGAGAGCAGTGGAGAAAAGGGAAGAGCTCTCCTCTCCTCTCCTCTCCTCTCCTCTCCTCTCCTCTCCTCTCCTCTCCTCTCCTCTCCTCTCCTCTACTCTCCTCTCCTCTCCTCTCCTCTCCTCTCCCCTCTCCTCTCCTCTTCTCTCCTTTTTTCTTTTGTTTTCCTGCTGCAAGGTGGGAGAACTTGCTGGATATGCAGTTTCCTGCCAGCAACTCTTCATGAGAGTCATTCTCTGCATTTACTCTCTAATCTCAGACTCCTGCTATTACCCTAAGAATAGCAGGGATGATCTGGAGCAATGATCCCCCAGTTGCCTGTCCATTCCATCTCTAACAAAAATAAGCAGCTGATTAGGAAAGAGTAAGATCAGGATGCGGAGCTCTGCTTCATGAACAGCTCCCTCTTATTATCCTTCCAGCTCTGAAGGGAAATCAGCCAGGATGGGAAGTTCTGAGCCTTATGTGTTTGTGTAGTTACTAACCCACAACTCATCTCTCTTCCAAGTGATTGATTAATGGCTTTTAGACCCCTATAAGCTTGTGGCATCCACATCTTTGAGTAACATGTTTCACAGGGCTGGTGCAGGAAGAAACACTTCTTTGGTTTGCTTTGAACCTGGTTCTTCAATAGTTTTTCTGGTGACAGCTAGTTCTTGTACTGCTGCCAAGATTTTAATAACTATGAACCAACAGAATGTGTTTCGGGTTCCAAGCTGAGGATCCAAGGAGAAACAAGTAATTTGTTATATGGAAACTCAACAGTCAAGTGTCACGTAATGCACGTTCTGCTTCATTCATGTTTAGAGTAATACAGAAGTGAGCACAGAGGGCAGGGGACAAGACCCGTGACGGGGCATTTCAAAGACATCACCAACATTAAGTACCAACTTTGAGGCAGATGCAGAAGGAATCTCCTCTCCTTGTCCATCACTGACCTCTAAAAGGCTCCAGAACCCCACAAAGACTCATGTTTCTTCACTTACAGGGTTTATATATTCATTTTTTCAGTATTGTATTAAGTATAGTGGAGGAATTCTGTAAGGGCTCCAGCACAGCAATCTCCACATTTTGCCTCCATGTCATCCCAGCCTGCCTCATCTGTGAGAGGAGCATAACACTGATTCCCAGTTAACTCCAGGAAACATCACTGTTTTGTTCAAAAACCCCTTCATCACTTATCTCCTGTGTATCTTAGGGAAGCATCCCACACTCTCAGCCTTTTCAGATCTCCGTTGCTTCCCTGCAGTCATTGGACTTGCAGAAATTTATACCAGCAAAAGATCTGCTCGGGGGTCTTATCTCACTGCCAGCAATAACAGCAAAGGCTGAGACTGTCATAGCTGTTGGAATTCTCTGCAGTTCTGAGATCTGAGATTTGGATCTCAGTGAGTGTTTTACCAGTCTTTATCCAGCCAAAAGAGATCACTTGGAGAAGTGCTTCAGCCAGCTCCTGAATCCCATGGTGGCTGCCAATGTGTCTGCCCATCCTCTCCCTCCTTCTCATTTCAGGAAGAGGGACCACAGCACTACTGGGAAACTTTCGCAAGGTAGTTTTCCCCTTCTCTAAATTATATTTGTTCTTTGATATCAACTTCTTCACATTTTCTCCATTGAAATTACGCTTCCCAAATACATCTCTCCTTTATTTTTTCCCAGTTCTTCCTGTAGGCATTGTCATCATAAATATAGCAATAGTTTTATGATGTTATCTCTGCAATAAAAAGAGGAAAAATGTTCCAGTGATTTCCTTAGCTTCTTAAACATGGAAGATCTGTCAAGATCTGTTTCTGTAAAGCCACAAAATAAAATGCTAGATGCATACATAAATAACTGCAAGCAAAGCCCCAAGTCCTATTGTAGCAAACTGGATCTAAATTCTCCAGCTGGCAGAGAGTTCTGGTAGCACAAGTAGTGTGCTCTGTGTCAGCATCATATAATGGTTTTTAATGGTGGATTTTAATGAATTAAGGAGAAAAAACATAGTACAAAAAACACAATAAAGTCACCTCATACACATTAAAGCCATTTGCCTTTCTGAACTAAGGTGGAGGTGCCCTGCTATTTCAGAAAGGAGTCATCACTGGCCCTTCCAAAGTGAGAGCCAATTTTCACTCAGGGAAAGCAGAGCAAGAGTTAATTTTTCTCTGGCTGCTCAGACTCAGCCATCCATCCAGGCTCACCCACCGTTGAATAGGAAGGTTATAAATGGGTGGTCCCCGGCTCACTGCAGCTTGACAGCTGTTTTATAACAACCTGTTTGCTTTGGTTTCTCTGTTAAGAGAGCAATAGTGTAACTATATTTGCAGCCTAGGCAAACTGTGCTTTCTTCTTCTTCTATTTCTCCTCTGCATTTTGGGGGTTTGTATTTCTGCTGCTGTAGAACAGATCAAGCTGAAATCTGGCATGTAACAAACCCACAGGGGCTTTATTTTAAATGAAAAGGTTTAGATCTGTTAAACCATTTTTGTGTTATGCAACTGACAGGGAAAAAAAAAATCTTCTCAGACCTAGGGCTGCACGGGCTAAGCTCTGAAGGTAAGGAGAAAACAAGCTTTTAATTTATCCCATGACATTTGGCAGTAACTGAGCACTGAGGTTAGCCTAAGCAGCTGATTGATTTTCTAGTATTGGGAATCAGCCCTCAGATTTGCCTATAAAGGTAATAGGCCAATGAACTGTCTTTCAAGGGTATTTTTACTCCATTTATTTACTAATAACATTTGCAGAACAGCTAGGGGATCTTTTTCCCCAAGACTGCGTGGTGTCTTACCTGCATGCAGGAGCTATTTCAATAGCACCATAAAATAAAAAATAGTGTTATGGGGATGGATCACATCAGGTGCCAGTGCAGCAACTCAAGACCAGCACATACACGCACTGGGAGGTGCAGGGAAGTAGCCTGTAGTTCTCTCAGTTATAGCTAAACCAAAACATCAATTTTAATACCTCAAAACACTGAAATAGGATGCAGTCTTAGATTCACAGGAATAGCAAGGACATCTGAGTAATGTCAGATGTGAAGGACTGCACCTGTATGTAACATTGTAGGGTGGAAAGGCGAGTGGGGCAGTGAGGAGAGCAGCCCCTCTCCCCACCCTGACCAACCTGCCAAATATTCCACACAGCCTTGGGAGTCTTCTCTCCAGAATCCCCCTCTGAGCTTTTCCTATGGGTGGGTTGATGATGTCTGCAAGCAACAGTGGTCTGGCAACTTAAAACTTTAACTCATGGCTTAATTTTGATTCCCCCTGCAATAGAGATGCTTTGACTACCCTGATCAACGAACGACCCCTCCCTGGATCTTTCCTTTCAACAGCATCAGAGAGGCCGTTGTTTTCTTCCATGAACAGCAAGGGTACTTTGTTAGGGCTTAGTCTTCATGCCTCAATTCTCTGTTCACAAAATGGGGGTTGTGATAATTCCTTAAGGAAGGGCGTATTACAGATGAAAAGTGTCATTATTAATGATGAGACACTCAGGCACTATCGCCCCATAATCATTTAAGACAGATAAAGTGATCCACTGGCTTTTAGATTACAAATCTCTTTTCAAAAGGCTGGAGAGGCGAGAAGCATCCTTTCATCTCCGGGACAAAACCATCCGCATAAAGGAGCAGCTTCCATGGGAACTGACGTTTTAATTACATCTGCTTCATAGAAAGAGAAATGTCTTTCAACATCTCATGCTGGAGTCGATAGAAGTGTTCCCGTTTGTCAGGCAATTATCCCAAGCATCCTGAACAGAGCATTTCTGGTTCGTTCTGGGGTGCTTTGTTCTTGAGCCGCCTGTACCCAGTGTCATTCACATGCAGCACTTCTCTTGTCCCTGCGTTGGTTCGCTAGATGTGTTTATAGGCAATAACTCCATCCCCTCTCAGAGCTGACTTTACCAGACCTAAAAAGGCATCTTTTCCTTGTGGTCTAGAGACCATCAGCTCTAACTTGGGTGAGCTGGATGCTCTGACTGTTTTGTCACTCTTTCTGAGTCAATTCTTCCCGAGTGTGAATGGCATGTGTTGTACACAGCAGTTCACGCTAGCATCAGGCCTACATTTCTTGACCTTGATGCCTATATTAGACACTCAGCTCTCTGCTATTTTGCAAGTCACTCACCCTCCAGTTTAACAGGAACACGTGATACCACCATGCTTCAATACCCTACTCCACTTTAATTTGATTCATATTTAAATTAAGTCATGGCTTCCCTATAACAAAAAGAGAGAATAGCTGCTTCTTTTTACAGAAGTCAGGTGTTTCACCTTTGTGAGAGCATCCACTTTTAGCTTGGCAAAGTGCAGAAGCCCTTAGCATGGTGGGGTTTTCTTCCTGCCTTACAGCTGTGCCCTCCGTTTTTATTCTGTTCACGTGAACAGGAGAAATTTGAGGAGAGCAGAAGTTTGTTCTTCTATAGAGCAGCCTACGGGGTTGGGTTTTCTTTTGCTTTTGTACTTTTTATTCATTGAAAAGGAGCATTTGCCAGAGGTAAAAGAGGAGCTATTTGTCAAAACTAAAGAAAAGTTGTTGGTAGACATAGGCATAGCTGAAGCAATGGGATGTGAGGGAGCTGCACTGTGAGGCTGAAACAGACTCTTTTGCTTGTGTGATCTCCAACATAGTCCCTCCAGCATAGCCAGCAGACATGGGGACACCTTCCTCTTCCAGGTCCACATGCAGGGTGACACGGAGTAGGGCATACAAGGCCATGTTGCCTATGAACTTCATTTTGTGGCACATGTGTCCCTCTGCGGTTCCCAGCCCTAAAATCAGACAGTGCCTGTCCATGAAGTACCAGCTGTGCCCTTGGGGTTGCTGAATCCTTCTCGCTTTGGTGTGGAGCTGTTGGCAGAGCCACCTGCCTTCAGTGTGGTTTCATACCACGGCATAGCTGTTATCTGAGAGCCTCAGGCAGAGAAGGGGGCTTCCACATTAACACTAAAAATGCCTCACTAAGAGCCATAAACAATAAGGGAGGGTATTTAACTGTATTTATGAGCAACATGGTTTTTTGTCAGAGGATTTTTATGGGACTCTTAGAAAATTACTTCCTAGAGCAATAGAGCACATTGCAGGGAAAGGCCAACCTCCCGCAGAACCAGCGAGCCTCGAAAAGCAGCCAAGTGCCTGACATTCCCTAGGCAAACAGGCTGTTTAATCTTGCAGCCAAGCTGCTCCAGCAGCGCTGGAGTCCAAGGCGTGTGCGTGTGCACCATGCTCTCCTGGTACGTGAAACATGGGAGAAAAGCATGCCAGCAGGCAAGCCTCTTTTAAACAACAACAAAAAAATTCCAGGGCTTTCCAGATTTTCCACATTTGTGTCCACAGTACAGCCCATGTGGCAGCTGCAAGCCACAGTTTACTTAGTAACAGAGCAAGCTGCAGGTAAAGATAAGTTGCAAAAGACATGACATTACAGCCTGAAAGTTGGCTTTACAGACTGTAACTCTTATTACCGGTTCCTGTGTCTTGCAAACTTCACCTTTGTACCCCTGGTGGTAGATCTGAGATGGTAAGTTTTAAAAGAAAAAACGTAAATGGAGCTCCTCTTTGTATCTTTCCCAGGAGCCCCTTGAGCCGAACTGTTTGAGCAGAATATATTGCATTTAGGGACTATTTCTCTATATTATTTGTTGGATCTTTAAATGAAATTAAATGAAATTAATTAAATGAAATTGTTAAAAAAGACATATAGAAGCAGAAATCAAACCCATAGCTACCAATGCCAGACTTCCTCTGTTTTTCGGGCTGGATATTACCACCATATGTTAGGATCAGAAGAGACACCATTCATGAGCTTTTTGAGCCTGCAAAGAGGTAAGGATTAGAAGAAATATCAAAAAGGAAAATACTGCTCCACCAACTTTCTTTATTATCATAAAACAGCAAAAAAAGGTCAACAAGCCTTTGGTCTCTGCTAGTGAAAGTCCAGCTCAGCTGTTTACACTGTGTAAGTTGTTTATACAAATCAGAAGGAGTTGAAGAGAAATAGCCTGGCACAGGTATAGTTGTTCAAACATTAGGGCGGTGATAAGGGGTCCTGCTGTTGGGCTCAAAGGAACCTGCGCGGTCAAGGTTTGGCTTGGCAGCAAGCTGGGAATGCCGAGGAGCCGGGAGTCCTGGTCTCCAGTTTATGACCACCAGCCCTGAGGAGCTGTCTTCTGCCATGGCCCGTGCAGGCAGCTGAGAGCCTTGCTGTGATGCCTGCTGCCCCTTGCAATGCACCACGATACAACAGCCACCCCTAGGCTCATCTGGGAAACTTTTCCAAACCTACCCAAAAAGGGCAGTTCCAGACCCCACTTCCATCCTGGGCAGCTCTCGTGTTACTGCAGGGCTGCCATTTCGCTCCTTACACCCCTTCTTGCTCGACTCTTCCCACCACCTGAGAAGGGTTGAGCTGAAGCAGCTTTCAGAGCCTGTGACCAGAGCATGACTGCAAGCAACACCTCAAAGAGCCTCATGCTGGTGTGAGTTTGTCAGGCCTCATGCTACACAAGTGACCGATACTTCTCAGTGAGGAAACAGCCTCAGAACAAAATAATCCCCCCTAAAAAAGGCAATTAACAGGGTAACATCATTGAGATCTACGTCACAAGCATCAGCAAAAGGAGGATGGTGTGAGAGGAGATGCTCTCCCTGGAATTTTCTAAAAGGAAAAAGAACCGAGTTCAGGCCTGAACCTCCAGAGCCCAGGGTTTGCAGGCAGAAAGGTGAAGCCTGAGGACTGCACCTGGATTTAACCAGTAATGATGGCAAAACAGCCAGGCAATGCTGGGAGCCAGAACTTATATGAGGGAGGACGATGGGCCATGTGTGGGAGACACTGCAGCCATGGAGTGGGGCATGGGGCAAGCCAGGCACATCCTGGTACCCTGGCAGAGTTTCTGCTCATAGAAACCACACGGCCCACTGACATAAGCTGGTGGGATCATGTCAATGACGTCCACCAAGGCGCTACTGGTGGGAGTCACCATCAGACCACCTGGACTTCACAGTGCAGGCATCCAAGGCATATAGACGCCCTGACAGACAAAACTCTTCCCTTTGTCAATAATTGGAGGTTCCAAGAAATAACCTACCTGAGATGAGGTTTGCTCAGCCTGGAGCATCCTCAGGCAGTGCCAGTCACGATTTCTGCACCCAAGTTATAAAGCCAAGGTCAAACGTGTGCACTCAACAGAGACCCTACGGTCCCTTCCTCAGGGCAGTGCACTTAGTCCCAGAATCCTGGCCAAATTCCATTTGGGTAATTAGATCACAATTAGGTAACTGCTTGCATATGCCATTCCCCTTCCCTGGGGGAGCCCAGCTCTACATTACTCAATGCTTTCAGGTCTCCTAGTCATTAGCAAAGCTCTTTCCTCTGCCAGTGGGAATCTAAATGCTGCCAGAGCTTGGAGGGTGGCTCCATTGCATGTGGCCAGCCTGTGGGATGATGAGTGCTTGGGTGGCCCAGGTATTGGCCATGTCTGTTGGGAGTCCTCCTGCCTCTGGGGTAGATACTGATTTGAGCTTGTTCAGTAAGCTGAGATGTGAGCAGCAACACCCCAACCTGAGGAAATGAACCAGTGACATTGTTCTGCTTGGTGGATAGAAAAAGAAACAGACTGGCAAAGTCGTTTATTTGGGTTAGGCATCATTTTGTGGTTTGCAGATTGAAATTCTTAATGACACTCTTTATAAGTTGCTTGCTTCCAGATGCTGTTTGCTTTCATGCTCAGAGTTACATGCCTTAACATGGATAATTCTGTTTGGAAAAACGTTGAGTACTGGCAAGCACATAAGTCTAGAACAAGTCAGCAAGCAAAGCATGTGAATTTTTAGACAGATACCATACTTTTGTTGTGTCTTTTGATCCATGAATGCCAGCCATACTCCTCCACGGAACAGTTGCACACACCCATACAAAACTGCTGCCTGCTCACAAAGAAACCAGCTACAGTGATTTTTCCTGTCATCACAGGATTCATCATCTGTCTGTCCCAAGCACCCAGTTCCTTGAGAAGAGCCAGTGGGAATAAGCACAGGGAGAGAGCACTGGCTGCTGGTGACTGTGACTACCAGTCACCAGTCTCGTCCCAGCACCTACCACCTCGTGCTCCTGACCAGCAGTGCCACAGCTCTCTTTTGCGCTCAGAAACCCTTAAAAGACAAATCCCTTGGCTGATACATTAATGGAGCAGAGGCCAAATCCTTGGGCTGGTCACAACCTCCAGAATCCACATCAAGCTTTAAGGATGGCAAAACGCCAAATCTTCTGCCACCATGACCCTATGATGTGAAGCAAAGCCAATGTGGATGCAGGAGGAAAGGCTTCGCAGTCTGAGTGCACCTTCCTAGAAGGTAGCCGAGCTTCTCCAGAAGTGTCCCATGAAACATCCAAGCTGCCCACGCACTGCTCGTGTGTGCAGGGTGCTGCTGAGGCAGCAAGCAGGAGCCCAAAGCACTCAGTTCCCTGCAGCCTGGCCTGAGGCTTCTGGGCAGGGGTTGCAAACAGCAGAGATCCCTGCCGAAAGCCACAGGGCAAACCAAATAGGTCCTGGGGGTTGTTGGCAATCAGAGGGCTTATCAGAAAGCTGACGTGTCTTGGCAGCTTTATTTAGGGAGAGTTTCTCCCTGTGACCTTATCAGTTCAGTGCTGATGGAGTGACTTTGTTCTGCACAAAACCCGAGGTGCAGAGTGCTGCCAAAGCAGCCTGCATGTTCCTTAGGTAGCGTTTTAGCAATTACACCTAGGTGTAGGAATGTAGGGATGGGGGCACTGGCATTTCTACCCTATATCTGCTTTCTAGAAGGGAAAGCAGAGCTTTTCTTGAACTTTGGGCTTATGCTGCACTGCCTGTCAAACTGTGAGCAAAGCCATTCTCCACAGCAGGGAAAACAGGAGAGCAATACACACCAAGTGCAGGCAGCAATGCTGGGAGCAGGCAGCTCTCCTATAGAAGCAAACTGAGCCAAAAAACCTGCACATAGGGGTTTCTCGGAGATCATCCTTGCTGCATGCTGTCAGCACAGTTATTTCTAAATGCCTGCATGTTCATGACACAGAGGGACAGGTTCTCTGCACCCTTAGTACCACCAATAAGTTTGTGCAGTGGTGCAGTAAAACTCAGTAAAACTGCACCACTTCCCAGCAAAGCTGCTGCCCAGGGCATTGTCTGGCCCCTTCTTGGGCCTGTCACCATCCTGATGTGGAGTTGGAGGCTGAGCAGGCTCTTTGTCCTCCCTGGTTTGTCACCGCTGGGACACTGACCGCATTTTTATCATTGAAACCACATTTTCCTTTGACTTCTGTGTCCTGTGCCCTCTCTTGTTGTTTTCTTGGGGCGTCCTTTGGAACATGCATCCTCCTCAGCTTGCTCTGACTTTCCCTCTGCTTGTTCTTCCACAGTCTGTGGGAGGATTGAGCTGGCTGGGATCAAGCAAGGGTCTGCAGCATGGTTGCTGTATCTGAGCTCCTCCCCATACGTTCCCCTTTATAATCAGTGGAAACACGCCACAGGCACAGTTCCCTTCACCCTCAAATACGTATTCAAGCTAGGCCAAATGCCCTGAAAATACTTATTTCTCTCCTTTGACTGTGAAGGGAGCCAGGGGTTCCTAGCTCAAAGGAAGGAAAACATCTGATGAGATGAATCCAAGGCCTGACCCGGGAATACAAACACCACCAGCTCCATGTTGAGGACCCGCAGATCTGCCTCCCTGCCTCACACTCAGCTTTGCCTGTCCAAAATTAGCCCGGCCCTATAGTTTTCCTCCCAGATCCATCCCATGGCCTCAAGCTCAACCTTGCTAAAACAAAGATCTTTACACCTGTCATTGAGTCCTTCTGTCATGGAGTACTGCACCATCATCCTAACATTTTTTTCAGGTCCAGCTGAACACTTGAGCTGTCTAGCTAATACTGTGCTAAAGAGAAAATATTTGTACTGCCACATTTGTCACCGGGCTGCACTGGCCAATTTCCTTTCTCTTTTTGCCAGCACCCCTTGAAGTTGTCTCTACCTGCTGCCACGTTCTGGACTGTGGGTGCTCAGAGGCAGGTTTGTCTTTTTATTCCAAGCTTGCATGAGAGCCAAGTGAAGCCCAGCCACCCCGGAGCCGAGAGCTGCAGCAATAGCCCCCACCGCAGCCACTGAAATGCTCTCTTTGCCTGATTAAATCTGAATGGGGATTAGTGATGGAGGAGGAAAGGGCTGGAACAGTAATTCATGAATATTATCCCCTTTCTTTCCCTCATGCATACATAGCAGGAAGGTGGATGCACAGCTAGAGAGCAGCACTGTCATTAGAGATACAGGGACCCCCCTGCTCCCCTGTGTGTTTATTCCAGCATACAAAGATGAAACACTCGCTCCCATAACCTTGCTTCTATAGCCACCCTGCTGATGCCACTAAGAGATCCCTTTTGCCTCAGTAGCATGAATATGGTGGCCAAAGAACACACTAAGTGGTATTAGCTGTGTCAGCAGGTGACATTCATCAGCACTGCTAAATCACTTTTAGGGTATATATATCATTTTCTTCTCTGAATTAAAACCAGAACAATTTTGCCAGCAGGGCTTTGTTGGGCAGATCTAAGAGTGCGAGAGGGTGGCCTTTTGGTCTGAAAATTGCTTAAGAGAGCCTGAAAACACTTTCCATCCACTGCTCTTACCACCAGCATCCCTGCGGCATCCTCCACTGTGTAACACCAAGGGAACCTCAGTCCCCGATGAGGAGGCTCCGCTGTACCCAGCTAGGGGCTCCTGATGCCCAGCACTCCCTCTCCTGCCTTTGCAGCGCTGGGATCCACTTTCCGATGGAGGCTGCCCTGCTCCGGCGGCTCCCAGGTTTGGGAGCAGGAGGCCGAGGCCCTGCCTCCCGCCGTGGCGGTGACCTGGTTTTCTTGCGCACCCGGCTGCGCAGCGCCCGTGAGACTGATCCGGGAAGCCCTGGCGTGGGCAGCTGGCAGGGATTTTTGCGCTGTTTAATTCCAAATCCTTCTGAGAGCCCCACGAGGGATTGAGTGCCCTCGCCGCAATGAAGGGCAGGCACAGAGGGCCGAGCCCGACGCTGGGAGCCGCAGCCGCCCTGCGAGAAGCACTTGCTCCTAGAGATGTCCCGCTGTTCCCCAGGTGGGGGAAGCCAGCACAGAAATAAAATCCAGATGTGGGCCAAGCAGCCACCCAGCTCCCATCCTGGCTGCAAGGTGGGACACAGAAGTGGGGAGCCCTGTGTGAGCAGTGCTGATTCAGGATGGGAGGGTTCATCTGGGCGCTCTGGAGGAACAGGAGCACTGAGACGCCTGCGCTGCACACACAGTCCCTTGCTGCACAAGTGCAAGTGGCTGGGCGCTCAACAGGGATTTTCTGGATGCAGAAGGGTGCAGCAGTTTTCCAGATGCATTGCCTGGAAAGCAAGGGCCTGCCTTGTAGGAAAGACCAGGGTGCCTGGCTCCCAACCCCACTCCTCGCTGCAGCTTTGCCACCAGCATGTGCTGGTTTAGAGTGGCAGCTCTCAGAGGCTTCAGTTGCTCCAGCACAGAGGCTGCTGCTGCTTCATCAAGTGCTGAGCCTGCTTGGATTGTGCCAGAAAACAAGAACAAATATTTGATCCAAGGCAGTCAAATTTCAGGCTTGGGGATGGAAACAGGGAGCAAACAGGTGCAGGAGGAGATTCAGTAAATCCAAAGGAAAAGCTGGCTGGTACAAGCCTCTCTAATTGGGTCTAACACACCAACAGCATTCCCACATATCCTTGTTAGAGATGAGCAAACTGATGAAGGGAAAGGGACTGTGTTGAGACACACCTGGGAAGGGAACTGCAGCCCTGGCGGTGCAGACGCACCCAGCAGCCTCTCCATGGGTGCAGGGAAATCCCACATGCCTGCCAGGAACCATCCTGATGATGCCACTGCATCACCCCATGCCAGGAGCTCCACGAAAGAACAAAAATCCACCTGCAGAGGATGGATGGAGAGTGGGAAGCACAGACGGAGCAAGGGAAGAGAGGAGAGCCTCCTATGCCTCCTCATGGTGGTCTTACTGAAAATATTTGCTCAGAAAGGCTCTAGAAGGAGGTCTTGGTAGCCAGCGCTATGTACCTCGTGCTGGCTTCCCAACAAGGCCACCCCAGCCCAGGTGCTGCAGGACTGGAGCACATTGGCAGCAGCTGGTAGGTGCTGGCTCCCTGGGTCCCCTTGCAGAAGGGAGATGTGGAGCTGGAGAGCCACCACAGCGCAACACACGGGTGCCCATGGGCTCATCCTCCAGGACGTGACATGGACACAGCCCTTGGGCTGCTGCCCAGCTGCCTCCTGCGTGTGCAGAGGAGCCCTCCAGTTCCAGGGCATCAGGTCCCTGCTCACTTGGTGCACGTTTGCAGAGAGCGTGGGCCATGGAGCGCCACAGAGGCTCGCAGGGGACGCGCTCCCTGGCAGTCCCCATGGCCAGCACTGCTTTGTGGCACGCAGGCTGGTGCGGCTGGCCACAAAGGTCTCCCTGGTGCGCGCAGGCTCCGTCAGCAGTGTCTGCCCATCCTGCAGTGCTGTCTGTGCCATGCCGGGCTGGGACAGCACCCTGCGAGGGTGAGAGGATGCACAGCAGGCCAGGCCGGGAGGAGGCACAGCCCTGGCCCTGGCACCAAACCTGCCATGGCAGCACAGGCCGGAGACCGGCCTTCCCTGCCGGGGAGCCCAACCATCCCTGTGGAGAATAAGCGGGGCTGGACTGCCACCTTGTGCCAGGAGGCAGCATCCGCTGACCTCGGGAGGCATGGCGAGGGATTTTGAGTAACCCGAAAGGATGGGGCTCTTCCCCAGGGTCTCAGGTGAACCCCCACCGACCTCAGCACCAGTGCGGCAGCAGGGAGCTGGGAAGGGGCTTTGCTGTCCCACCGCCCCGCAGCACAGGGAGCAAAATCCCCCTCTCTGGCCACCTGCTGCCTCTCACTGTGGCAGGGCAAAGTTCAAGGCTTCCTTGCAATAGCTGTGCCACAGGAATAGCCCAGGTGGCAAAAGCTGGTGGCCCCCCAGGCCACCCAGGCTGCCGGATCCCTGCGGGCCCAGCTGCGGATGCAGAGCAAGCGGCCGAGCTCCAGGTTAGGGCTCAGCCAGCCCAGGCAGGCGTCTCCACCGCCCCGGCGAGGTGACGTCAAGGGAAGTTTGCCCTGCGCTATCGGCCGCAGCACCTGGCAGCGGCGGAGGCCGCCGGCCTGGCCGGACGGGCAGGGACGTCACCGCGCGGCTCCAGGCAGCCCTGGCACGCGCTGGCCCCCGCACGGCCCGCACCAGCCAGCTGCTGGGACAGAGGCTATCTTGGCTGGTAAATAGAGTAACAGAGTCTATCAGTTCCTACATGTTATTTAGTTATCTTTTTTTTTCTTTTTTCAGGCAGGTGCAAAGGAAGCAGAAAAGGTTTCTGTGAGGAAGCTGCTGCGGGAGCAGCACTGACGCAGGACAGTGAAGGGGGAACGTGCTCCTGCATCCTGGGACATTTCTCCCAGGGCCAGCATGGACAACCAGCAGCCTGTCCAGAACCTGCTCCTCCCTGGGGCTGCCCTAAACCTGCACCCCATTACCCAAATCACTAAGTGATTCCCTAAACCCACAACCGTTACCCGAATCACCAGGGAGCAGTAGGGTGCACCTGGGAGCGCACGTGTGGGGAACGAGGGCTCCCAGGCTATGACACGGAGCAGCACTACAGCCTTGGCCCTCTCTTTCCTGGCTGTTAGTCAGATCAGGCACAAATTGCTTCCTCCTAATCACCCAGGCAGCAATCAACAGCAACTGACTCTATGTATCTTTTGCTGGCTGCCCCTTGCCTTTCCAGTGCTATTAAGTTAAGCTAAGTTGGCTGGGGTCATGGCAAAGCAGCAGCAGCAGGACTGCATTGCCTTGCTGCGCTGCCAGATTTAATTTTCCCTAGCAGAAAACACCAAGGCTGCATCCCAGGCATGGAAGGGATCCTATCTCTCCATGGATTCATCCCGTGGCTGGTCACCCTGGAGCACCACTCACTGTGACAGGCGGTAATGGTGGGAAGGGAACCTGGAAGCCCCGAGTCTGATTCCTATCTCTGGTTTTACAGCCATTTTGGTCAAACAGGTACATCGAGCGTGTTGCTCAAAGCGAGTTCCTGCAGGTCCTGCAGAGCCAGCGCGTGTCCTTCCAGCATGAGGTCACCCCACATGCCACCAGGGCCACGCTGGGCACCGCGGGGCCCTGAGGTGGCTCTTGCCCTGGGAAAACCCTAGTGATGGCCTCACATCAGCTGGGGAAGGCGAAACCGAGGCAGCGTTTCGCCTCTGGCTGCCCACTCTGCGAGACACCGCAGGGAATGGGAGGCACGAAGAGCCGCGGCGCGAGGAGGCTGTGCCAGAAGGTGACTGGGGGTCCCTCAGCCACTTGCAGCAGGCCACAAGGTCACGCTGTGACGTGCAGAGGCTGCAGGAGAGATTGAAGGACAAGCCCTTCCGCAGCTGCCCCAGGAGCAGACGCCTGCGTGCGCTGCAGAGAGAGGGGAAGCGACACCCAACGCCTCCCCCTTGGGCTTTCCCCTCCTCCTCACCCGGCTGGGATGAGGGCCTGAGTCACTGCTCTGCGTCCAGGGCCTGGCCCAGCCTTGCTGCCCAGCGCGGCTTGCAAGGGGCCTCAGAACAGCTGATTCCTACCCACTCCTCCAAGGACTGTAAAATTCCCCACAGTGTCTCCCTGGCTGAGCTCCAGGTCTCTCAGAGCTCCTTTCTTTGCCCTCTCCTTGCTTTGTCTTGCCCATATGGGCCTGGGCTGGGTGAGCGCAGCACAGTCCAGCCTGCTGCGCGGGAGGAGGGTGAGTGATGCAAGGGAGCCTGTGGAAGCATGCCGTACCCCACAAGGAGACATACGTACTTGTATACAGCACTTCTTATGGTTGTGAAACTTACACCCGTGAAACAAGCTTGTGAGTGGTGAGGAAGTCACCTTTCCATAACCATAACCTAACCATAACCCACAGCAGGAGCCTCATTGGTGTCGGCCTGCAGAGCTCCGGATCCTATTGTAGATCTGTGGCTCAGAGCCTCTCCAGCAGGAGCCACCGGAGCAGCCAGCCCAGCAAACTGGCTGAACGGCCCCAGCACCGCGCACGAGCAGGTAGTACTGGCAGCCAACCCATCAGTGACCTCAGCGGCACCGAGTCACCTCCCTGCGCACCCTTCAAAGGGAAGCCCTATGGGCAGAAGAGCTCATCACAGAAGGACCTTGTTCCACCGCGCGCTGCCCGGGACACCTCATCTTCCTGGGAAAACACCGTCCTCCCGGCCTTTCCAGCAGGCAAGCCGCTGGAAGACATCCAGTGCCATGCAGATCCCTGCGTAAAGCACGTCTAAACCTCCCTGCCTTTCAAGTTGTCTTAGTGCTAGGGACCCTCTGAAGGAGTTTGCAGGTCTCCCCCGGGGTTTGCAGAGGAAAATCGCTCCCTGAAAGCCATGGCAGTGCTGCCACTGCGAGGAAGCAGCCGATGTGCTTGTGCAGCAACTTCCCTCCTTCCCCATCTCCTCTGAGCTTCTGGAGCCTTCACAGCCGCTCTCTGAATGGCTGCTGTCTTGGGCCCCTGTTTCTCTTCGCCAGCAGACAACCACAATCGAGTTTGTGGATAGGGAATCAGATGGGAACAGAAAAAAAAAATCAAAACCAAACCAAACCAAAAAAGGCAGTGCATGCCCATCTGGAAAACAACCCAGAACGGTGAGCGGAGAGGGACCTACTGGCCTAGATCTGGTGCTACAGGAGAGGCGATGAGCTGTCCGGAGACAAGGAGAGGAGGGAATATTTGGCCCCACCTAGCCTCTTAAAGTGAGCTTTTACATCCTGCCTCTTAATCCTGCTTTTGGAACTGGAGCATGTTTCAAAAATTGGGCAAGGTTGCTAAGGGACAGTGTACTCAGCAGGGACGTCGCTCATAAACCCTCAAAAGCGAGAGGTAAGAAACTTGGGATGTTATTAATCCTTCACTGCCCACACGATAAACAGAAACGTATTATTCTCGTCAAGGACAAAGGAGCCCGTATTCCCCCGCAGCCAAGGAGCTGAACCAGCAAATCTGCTGGATTCAGCTCCATGGCGGGCTCGGCTGCGACTGAAGTCGTTCCAGTTCAGTTCCTGTCCAGGTCAATAATGGCTTGTTAACCATTTGTTAACCCCAAAATCATTTCAGGCAGTTTAAGCTGGAAAACATGGCCTGTACAAGTGGCTGCGGGATGAAGACTAAACATCTTTCAAACCTTTGTTCCCAGCTGGGCACTATACGGGTGCTGCAGAACTACTCTGGCTAGAAAGGCAGAAAAGCTGAATGCTGCCCCAGGAGTGTGCAGGAAATGCCCACCGGGACAGACGAGCAGAAGACACAGGAGACCTGCTGCTCTTCAGAGGCTCCTGCTCGCCAAAATGGGCACCTGCATGTGCAGACGGGCGCATCCACACACCGGAGCGTGCAGGGGCATCCACTGGGTGCTTCTGCCGGCCATGAGATCTCCTCTGCGGCAAGATCAGGTACCCTCCGAAGCAGAAAGGATGGAGGTTTCTGCAGCTGGGGGCTGCTGCTGATGCCTCTTCACAAGCTGTAGTGGGTGCAAATCCCTTGTTTTCATCAGTGCTGTGAAGGGCTGTAAGTTTTTTTCGCTAATGCAATTTTGATGTGATCACTGGAAAATTAACGGAGGGGTTCTCTTTCAATAGAGGCTTAGCACAACAGCCCAGGTTGTGTCCAGTGTGAGAAAACACAGCAACAGTTCAAACCAGCATCCAGCCTGGGCTGCTCCACAGCATAATCTGTTTCTCACACACATTTCCATGCTGAAAGGAAGAAAACGTGCCATCTCCTCTGAGGCGGTGGCTCCCGAAACACCAGGAACTAAGTCCCACTGATGGGTGATCTGTTCCTGCCATCACACTGGAAAGGTGGGAAGGCAATGCACACCCTTGCGGAGCCAGGGTTTTTGAGCTGCTGAGGAACGCTCCTCCTGAACCCCCAACCTGAGGTGCCCATGTTTGTGGCTGCCTCCAGGCCTGTTGCTTCTTTCTGCAGGAAAGCAAGAGCAGAGCAGGGTGCGGAATGGCCGGCCGGACTGCTGGCTCCTTCGGCACGGCTATTCCTGGAGCGTGCTGAGGGCAGCTTTGTTCATGGCAGCTCGTCTGGGAATGACGCCCCTGCAAAGGGAGCGCGCTGAAAGGGGTGGCGGAGCTGGGTAGCCAGCATGCTGTCAATCCGCATCCAGCTGGCATAGTCAGAAAAGAAGATCTTAGTTATATTTGTCATCTGACAGTGCTGGTCTCAGCTATTTTTAGAGCAACGCTGCATCTGTGGCTCACGGAGAAGCGAGATAAGCCAGCGATGGGGCTGGTTTTCACAGAGTCTGAGCCAAACTGGCTGAAGCCAGTGAGACTTTCCAGGGATCCCAAGAGTCCTCGGGGAAGGTTTCAAGCTAAGCTGGACCCCGAGAGCTGTTCTCTGTCCAGCCTCGGGTCACCTGCAGACGGTGGCAAATGCCTGCGGCCTTAACGCTTGTTCCCTGGCTGAATATTCCTGACTATTCGTATTTTAAGGCCACATGTGGCCATGTTCACAGGGCTGAGGTCGGCTCTGTCTGTGGGGCTGGATGGAGACAGTGTCCGTGGGAGTGGGGGGGGCCGTGTCTGTGGGGCAGGGATGTCCATGGGGGCTATGGGGGCTCTATGGGGGGAGTCCCCTGTCTGTGGGGCTGGACGGGGGATAGAGCCGTGGGGGGGGGGGCACTTGTAGACATGGCCCCCCCATCCCAAAAGCGGACGCTGCGGTTGGCCCCGCCCCTTTTCGTCGTCGACCAATGGGGAACCGCCGTGCGTGAGCCCGCCCCTTTTAGCCGCTGTCATCACAGTCCCGCACGTGGAGGGGGCGTGTCGGAGGCGGGGCCCCTGCGCCGCGCGTCACCGCCGCGGCGCCTGCCCATTGGCCGCGCCGCCCCGCGGCTCGCCGCGCCCCGTGCCCCGCCCCGCCGCTCTCGCCAATCAGCGCGGAGGGGGCGGGCACGGGGGTGTGGCCGCGCGGCCACCCGGAAGGAGCGGCGGCGGCGACGGTGCCGTCGGGCCGAGGCGGCGGCGGCGCCGGTGGGTGCGGGGCGGGCGCAGGGGTCGCTGTGCCCCGCGCTCCGCCCGCGACAGCGGGGCCCGACGGGGAGGAGCCGGTTCCCGTGCCCGGGGCCGTGGCCGGCGGCGGGACGTGGCGGAGGCGCGGGAGAGTCTAGGGGCTCCGCAGCAGGCGGCGCCGGCGGGACGTGGCGGGGGGCGCGGGGGCTGCGGGCGGCGCTGCGGCGTGAGGAGCTGTGGCCGGGCCAGGCCTGCTCGGGGCTGTCCCCGGCTCGGCAGCCTCGTCCCGCCGCCCCGTGGCCGCGCTGCCCGCAGGCATCCGCCAAGGGCGCGTTGTGCCCGCGGCGCCGCGGCCGGGACCGGGCCCCTTCCTCCTCCTCCTCCTCCTCGTCCTCCTCTCCCTCCCCCAGGGAGCGGCTCGGACCCAGGCGGGCGTCGCTCCGGTGCCCCGCGCCCTGGGGGGGCCCGCGCGGCCGGTCCTGCGGCTGCCGCGGGATGAACCCCGCGCTGGGGGCGGGCGCCGCGGCGGGGGCTGCTGCCCTCTGGTGACGGGGCCGCGGCGGGAGGGCGCTCGGGGGGGACCCGCGCTCATGTACGGGAGCAACGGGGCGCCCGGCACCCCCAGGGCTGTCCCTGTGCTCCAGGCGCTCGAGTCGAGCGGGAGGCGCAGGGTGGTGCTCGGGGTGCGCTGGGAATGTTGTTTTTGGAAGGCAAAACCAGGGCTGCTGCTCGCTAGGAAAGACATGGGTGACGTCTGCGTGCTGGGAGCCGGCGGCAGGGCGTGCTCGCTCCTGAACCCCGGGGGACGTTAACCTCTGCGGTGACGTGTGTGTGTATCAGGGCCATGGAGGTACTGTGTAGATTTCCAAGCTTTTTTTTTAGATTTTAATTATTTTCTTTTAGAGGTGTGTAGAGTTTCCTGATGCTGTGGAATGGTGCACAGTGTGCCCTTTGAGAATGCCGTGCTGCTTTTTAGACTGCTTTAAAAGTAATTCCCCTTCAGTGCCTTTGTGAAAAAATATCACACGAGCCAAGTCCTGCTGATGGATGTGTCCTCAGCTGCCAAAGCTGTTTTCAGTAGCCTCAGCAGAGAGGGGCAGCTGGGGCCCTGTGGTTAGTGTGGCAGTGCCGAATCCTGGCGTGAAGGAGAGGTGGAGCAAACTCGGTAATATCTAAGGCAAAGAGGTTGTGGCAGGTGAAACCAACTCAGACAGCGCCAGCGTTGCTTTTGCTTGAGCGCTGCTTTGGGACCCGGGCAGCTGAGCCCTGCTCGCTGCCTCCCCGCTTGGTGTCAGCCCTGGGAGAGCCGCGGTGCGAGGAGGGCGCCAGGGCCCTGCCGGGACTACATGTCCCAGCATGCAGCTCCCGCACAGCTGAGCAGCCAGTTTGGGCAACGCCGCTGCACGCCGGGATCTGCAGCCTCCTGGCAGCCCGGTGGGGCGGAGGGTAAGGCGGCCGCGGGGGCTGCGTGGGAAGAGGGTTAAACTTCGTCCGTGGGGACAGGGTCTCGATGCCACAAAGTTTGCCTCGGGGAGGGGGGGTGAGAGGGGGGTGCTGGGGACATCGCGTTGTCGCCGGGGCGGCTTTTGCGGAGGAGACGGAGCACCTGCGTTTGCTTCCTCTGCAGCAGCAACTCTGGTGACCTGCTGGCAGTTTCCTGGGGCCCTGCCGGGCTCTGAGCGCGTCCCTTCCTGTGGGCCCCGCGGTGGCCAGGGCGTGCGGGGCTGGCGCAGCCCTGCGGTGCCGTCCCGGCCGGGAGGCTGCGCGCGGGGCTGCGGCCGCGTTCGGGCCCTGCCGCTGACGCACCCCGTTTCTGCACGGGGGAGCTTCCGCGCCCGGGCCCCCCATCCGGACCCTGCTTGCTCTCCTCGGCTCCCTGGGAGGAGCTCTCTGTGCTCTGCTGTTCCCCCTCCATCCCTCTGGCACAGATGGGCTTCAGGGGATAAGGGATGATTTTAATTTCGCTGTTAGGGTTGTTGCTTCATTCCTGGTAGCCTCCTTAGCAGGCAGATCCAAGTGTGCAGGCCCTATATACTCCTGACATGGTGATGAGCTTTCCCAGTCTGTGTTTTTTGGGCAATTTCAGGTCTTGCTCCTTCTGGGCAGACAGAGCAGGAGGGGGGAAGTTCCCTCCCTGAGCTCTCCTGCCCTTCCAGGGCAGGAAGAACATCTGCCCCACTCGCCTTCCTCCCTTTTGTCTTGTACCAGCCTTCGCTCCTGGTACCAGCTCATCCCTGCCCTCTGCTTCTCAGACTGGGCACCCAGACCTCTTCTCCTCTCGGGGCTGTCATTCTGCTTCCCCGTCTCGGAATACCCCCCGTTCAAGGGGTTGGTTATTAGTTGGACTTCTGAGAGTTGATATTTGGGAGACCCCATAATCTACTTTGTGCCTAGAGAACCAGGAGTCTCTGCATCTGAACCAGGACGACACACTTTTTGTAGTCTTTAGGTATGGGATGGCAGATGTGGGAGGGAACATAAGAAGCCATGCTGGTTAGAAAAATGATGCCCACAGCATCCCTCCAACATAGCTTTTCTGAAATTTATCAAAGACATCACAGCTGGAGGAATTAATGAGTCAAGTTTGATGCAGGACAGGTGTGGAGGGCAACAAGAGAGAATTCCCAAAGGGAGTCATTTGTACATTAGCAGATGGCTTGTGGGGGATGCCCTCCTCAGGTTTTGGCAGTGTGGTTCTGGTGTGGGGGGTTTTGCCTGTTTTTTCTCCACCTCACATCACATTAGAGGGACCCCCTTCCTTTGCTGGGCTGTCTGGGCTTGGTTGTTTCTGATCCCTTCTGTCTGCAACACCTGGCACTTCTGCTTCCTAAAGCCCTGTTATTTGACTGAGTCTTACAATTTCTTTTTTGGTTTTGTCTGTGACCACACACAAGTGAAGCAGGTGGCAGTAACCTCTGATAATTCATTTTGATCTCTCAAAGTTTAGAGTTTGCTTTAAAACTATTGTCCTGAGCTGGGAAACTTCCTTGCAAAGCTTTGTCTTCCCTTTTCCCCTCTCTTTCAGTCCCATTTGCTTTGTCTCGTGAGCGCTTAGCTGCCAGTGAATATATTTCCCTGTGATTCTGCCAATGTTCTCAGCTGGCTGTGAATCTTGAATGAACAGCAGCTGAACTCGTCGTCCTGTGTTTCAGGGAGCTTTTGCAGGACTGGCTGGTGGTTTGCAGTCGTACTCGCCCCTGTTGTGTCCTTAACACCAGCCCGCCTTGCTCCCAGCCGAGCAGTGTGATGGCAGAACAATATCTGGGTGGGAAGCCTCCAAAGAAGCCCTGTGTGCCACAGAGAGTAAGGGTAGTGATTCAGCCCAAAATGCTTTTCAGCAATGAATCCTTGTCCCAGGCCAAGGCTGATGTCAACCCTGTGATTCTTGTTTTTGGAAATTAGCAAAGATCGAAGCCTTTAATGCAAGAGCTGAAGTGATAATTCCCATCTCCTGGCCTCACTCTGTTTGGAGTAAGTGCTTCCTTCCCAGGGTGCGTTTTCAGCCAGGCCCTGCTGGATGGATCACAGGCCCCTCCTGGGCAAGGGCACATGAGGGTGGCAGGACCTCTGTGGTGACCAAAGCAGTTCTTGTCACTGGGCTGCCACAGCTTAGAGCCTTCAGAGAGCCCTGCCTGAAAGATAGCGTGTCAGAGCAGGGAACCGATGGAGTTTCTTTAATACAGGCACACACTGTGGGCAGCTTGTGCACGGGGTGTCTTTCTGCAAGGCCAGTGCTTTCTGGGGGCCGCACACGGTTTTGGGGAGGTTGTTATTGTCCTGGTTTCCAAGGCCTGCTGGGCACAAGGGCCTAGCGCCCACACAGTGTGATCTCCAGTAGGCTGTAATTACAGCGCCGGGGAGGAGTTTCAAACGTCTTTGTGGCAGTTCTGGCAGCCTCGCGGAGGTTTCTATTAAGCGGTTGTCGTTTCCCCGCTTCGCCGTAGCCCGGGAGACGCTACGGTGTTGGGTTTGGCTCCGTCTGTGGAGAGTGTCGAGAGCTCTGGCTTAGCCAGCAGCGGAGTTTGGCCCTTTCTACCCTGGCTCTGTGTTGTGCAGTCTGATTTAGTGTGGCGCTCCTGGGGACCATAGTGAGAGTGAGCACTAGCAGCCAAACCATATGCCAGTCACCCACCCAAGGACAGGCCGAGCCTTGTGCAGTGGAGCCAAGCACAGCTGCAGAGGGTGGGAGAGAATAAAGCCGAGAGAGTCAAAGTCCTTTACTTCCTACTTAATTCAGTGAATGTGACCATAGCAGCCCTCCCCAGGGATCCTGCTCTGGCTCTTTGGGGGAATCGCATGTTCACCCAGAATCACTCAGAGAATAGGGGTGGTGAGGTGGGAGAAACAGGGGGGCTGTAACTAGAGGGGGGCTCTTAGCACTGGTGATGGATGCAGAGGGTTGTTAAGGTGCTGGGATGCTCAGGGTGGTGCATGGCACTAGCCTCCCTGCCCTGGGGTGTGAGCAGTTAGTGTCTGCTGTCCAGGGGTCTCCTTGTGTGGGCCGGTTATTTCCCAGCTGTGTTTAACCCGTTTCTCCGCACTGTGCGCTTGTCTTTGCAGGCATCCCAGCCCAGCCGGAGCAAGAAATTCCCAGAGCACGGCGTGGCCACTGACAGCTGAGAGCAGCTTTTCCAGCCTGCACCAAGGTTAGGACCAGTGTGGTTGTCACCCGCTTGCCTTCCCTCAGCCTGGCAGTGTGATGGTCACTGGGAACGCTGACCTGTCCTCCCTCTCCTCAATGCTTGGGTCAGCTCTGTGGGGCTGGTGTCACTGCAGCAGGTGTTGGCAGTGCCCAGTTGCCTGGATGTTTCTGCTTCCTGCCCCGCTGGCAGTGTGGCAGGTGTGTGACCTATCCTGTTAAGACTGTTGAGCCCTGCATGCAGTCACAAAGTCCAAAGGCAGTACCTTTTAAGCCCTTTTAACTCTAGAGCGGAGGCCAGGCCTGTGACCAGGGCGAATGAGGTTCAGAAGCATTTCAGAAGAGCTGGTGTCCTTTTTGTTGCCGCTGTCAAGGAATCT
Source organism: Tinamus guttatus (assembly GCF_059628265.1). Classification (NCBI taxonomy): domain Eukaryota; kingdom Metazoa; phylum Chordata; class Aves; order Tinamiformes; family Tinamidae; genus Tinamus; species Tinamus guttatus. The sequence goes on along the minus strand of NW_028288626.1, from coordinate 184,840 downwards.
GGAGATCAGGCCTCACTGATCTGAAGTGACCTGAAGGAGCAGGTTGTGATGGGTGTGAACTTCCTTCCACATGCCTGTGTCTGGATGCTTGCGTGCAGTAGGATGCAGTAGTGCCCACCGCCCCACACAGTGTGCTCCCATTGAGAAGAGAGCCTTCAGCAGGATCTCACCTTTGGAAAACTAAACTGAGCCCTTCTTGTACCTGAATGCTCAAGCGCAGTTCAGCCAGGAGAGGTTACATGTGGGAGCTGCTCTTTAGGACACATGACAGGACTGTATGTTGGGAAAGCAAGCCCAGCAGATGGCAAGAATTCCTTGCTTTTTCCCTGTGGTTCTTCCTCTGACTTCTCTGGCAAGAAGGTTAGGGCCAGGATACAGGGCTCTTTGCTAGGTTATTCACTCCTTGGGCCTACTTTGCAGACACTTGGTTAGATTTTTGGTGCCTTTGGCAAAAATGATACATGATGCTCTTGTTTACAAGCTCCATAGACCTGGTGAAGAGGGGGTTATAACCTCACCCGAAAGTGGTCAGTGTGACACTGTTCAGTTTGTTTTTAGCACTTTCTGGCTATTATTGTCCAGCCTTACTAGCTGATCTAGTACTAGGTCTCATTCCACAGGAAATGCCAAAGAAATATTGCTGCCCCTTCAGAGATGGAGATCCAGCTTCTTCATGGGTGCTGACGAGAACTATGTGAGGAATCCGCTCTTTACCTTACTGTGCTTGTTACCAGTAGGCTGGTAACAAGTTCTTGGGAGTGTTGGGACAGCTGAATCCTTGTTCAGTTCTCCCTGCTCCTAAGAAAGAAGTAGAGAATCATCTGCTGAGGCTAATTTTAGGCCTCTGAGTGTTGCCTGTGTCCCTCTGAACTCCTATTTGTGTTCTGTCCTGCTGGCTTTTAGAGCTGTGCCAGTCCTGTATCCCAGTGTGCAGAGGTTTTGCAGGTCCATAGTGTTTCAGGCATTAGGAAGAACTTGGATTTTGTGAATGACCATGCATTGCACAGAAGGAAGCTGGCTATGAGCTACCAATTTCCTTGCCTTTGCTTTCCCAAAGATGCAGCATCCCTCCTGTCACAGCAGTTGTTTCCTTTTGCTCTCTATGGATGCATTCACATGGAATGCAGTCTCCCACAAAGCCTTTGGGTGTGGAAATACCCCAAGACCCACTACAGAAAGAGATGTGAGCACCACTCTGGCTTTTTCTGCATGGCTGGATGGCAGCGTGGCATCTGCTACTGACATTCTCCAACCAAGCACAGCACAGGGTGACGCCTCCTGGCTTCTCCCTTATTTATTTACCCAAGAGTTTTGGCCCCTCTCAGCGTTTGGGTGTCCACCTGCTCATGTTATTTTTGTCCCAGCTGAGCTGAGGTTAGTGCTGAGCTTTGCTAAGTTTCACGTTGAGGCAAGACACAGCTCTGTAGTTTTAAGTGGGCTAAGAATAAAGTTGGGCCAAGACATAGTTAATGGTATCAGAAGGAAGCCGTATGGTCTCCTAAGTCCCATGACTCGCCCAGAATCAGGACTGAGGCTTTGCTCACTTCTGCTGTAATGATCAAATGATGTAACCATTTGTGGTGGGCCTTCCTGGACCTGGGGAAGAGCAAGGGAGGGGGCAGCATTGGGGAGGGAAGCTGAGCTTTTCAGAAATATATATATATATATATATATATTTAAATCCATTCTGTTAAGTCATTAAAATAATTCATCAAAGATGTTGGCAGGTATCACACTTGAATGCGGGTTACCAGGGTCTTCTGTCTTTCCCTTCCATCTCATGCCTCTGTAGGAAAGGAAAGAAAGAGGTGAGCTCTGCTAACACGCTGTGTTGGATAATTGTTTGACAGCACATAGCAACAGTCGACAACAGTTTTTAGGACAGGAAGTGAAGCCGGATCTTGTCTCCAGCTCAAGCCACAGCAAAGCTAAGTGCAGAAGAGCAGATCTGCCTAATGCGGGAATGGGCTGGGACAGGAGACATCTTAAGAGATGTCTGCTAGGCTGCAGCAAGAAGAATCTTGGATCTCTGCTTCCCTCAGGTCTGCCCCGGCACAACGTGGAAGAGGTGCGTGGAGCTTTCTGACATCCGGAAAGGCCTCCTGTGCCGCGGGTGACAGCGCGAGGGGGCTGGCTGGGCTGGGGGCTGCTTGTCACTGCATGGCGTAGGCAGGGTGTGAGTGCTGGGCTGGACGGATGGCAATGCCGAGTGGCAGGACATCCCCCCCGCTGTGATGCACTGCAGGCTGAGAGGAGGCGGGTCTCTGTGCCCCCTGGTCTGCCTGCCCAGGGATCCCAAATGGCGCCCTGGGAGCAGCCCAGGTTGGTGCCATGCACTGGGCCCGGTGAAAGGGAAGGGAGGGTGGCACCTCCATCCCATTATGCTCCTCGGGGTGATGTGGAGCTTTTGGGGCGCCGCGGAGCAGGTGGTGCAGAGCGAGCGCTGCGCTGGGGACAGCGACGCGGGGAGCGGAGACAAAGCCGGGAGGCAGCGGGACGGCCGGGGGTCGCTATGGCAACCCGCCGCTGGCAGCCATGTTCCCTGGTCCCCGCCGCTTGGGCGAGCGGCCGGGCCGGCCCGGAGCTGGGGGGATCTCTGCGTGCCGGGGATCCCGTCCTGCCTTGGGAATCTCCTTCCTGCCATCCCGCCTAGCTGTGTGCTGCGTTCTGGGCCTTCGGGCTCCTTGCGTGCTAACTTGGCGTGCAGAGCTCCTCAGAGCTCTTCTCCCCAGGCCCCTTGGGAGCCGCCTCGGGGTGGGAGGGATGGGTTGCCCAGTTTCTCCTCGCTGGGCAACAAGGAGGCAGCTCCTGTTTGGAGGCCTGTTCTGTCTGGAGCCTGGAGTTGCAGAGCAGGCCCAGCCCGAAAGAAGTCGCTCTCCTAAACCCGCTCGCTGAATCACAGGGACTGGCTTGTCATGTTGCTGCCCTTGCTCATCCTCAGGTGATCGGTGTCAGTGGATCCATCCATCTCTGCATCTCTCAAGGATGCCTGGCCCTGTGCCGTGCTGTCCGTCCCATGCAGCCTGCTTGCCTTGCTCCAGAGTGTCTGTAGGCTCATGGAAAGCAGAAGCTCTAATTGACTGTGTGATATGACCCTGAGACTCACGCCTAGAGCAGGTAAAGGAAGAGTTAAACATTTCTGAAGCTGCCTATGGGCATACCCTTTACCAGACCCTGGCAGGGGTCCCCATTCCTGTTACCAGGGACCATCGTCCAGGTCCATTCAGAGAGAGAATAAATCAGGAAGCCGAGCTGCTGCCTGGCTACAATGCGAGCGTAACTGGGACCTGATCTGTCTTCTGCAAAGTGCCTAAAGCCTTGAGTGTGAGCTACAAAGCTGGAAGCAAGCAGAATTTGTTCATCTTGACACGTACCAGGGTGGGAGCTGTAAACCTCTCTCGCTGCCCCCCTCAAGGTCACTGCTCGCAGTGTATGACCACATCCTGCCCCCAGCTCTGTCCTCAGTCCTGAATGGTAAAGAGCATGTGTCGCTTTCAGAGGATGCTCTGAACTTGTGCAGGTCAGACATGTGGGGCTGTTATAGGTGTAACACAGACACTGTTAGAGTGTCTGTGATGGGATTTCAGCTGGGATTAGGTGTTCATGCTGAACTGGAGGATGCATGTCTGGGCTGCCTGAGTAGCCCGATATTCACAAATGTCATGATTGTTTGCCTGAGCTGTAAGCCCTCCTTCCACCCATGACTCACAATACAAAACCTCAGGAGTGCCCATGAAAGCTGTTTCACTCTTTGCAGTCTGCCATAGAGTCTGCAGTGGTTGTAGGGTGATTTTAAGATGTGTATAGACTGCCCAACTCTGTCCTATGCTACAGTCCCAATTATCGTAAACTCCCAAATGTGTTAGACTTGTCTGCAAAATGTCCCCTGGACTCCAGACCTGGTGCTCCCAAGGGAGGACAAACAGGTAGATGGAAACTGGAGCATGGAGCCTAAGTGAAAGCTGCTCGTGACAGACAGCTGTGCCCTGCCTCCAACTTCCAAAAACATTCCTGTTCTTTACAAAGGGGAACAGCTTGCTTGCTCTGAGCTGGCCACTCAATCTCCCTTCTTTTGGGGGAAGCTGAGGCTGACATTAAGAGTATTTTCGAAATGACAGTTCAAAAATTGCTCTTAATGAATTTGACTTTCAGCACTTGGTGCTAGAACTGGCATTACAAAATATTATGGGCACAGTAATGGCAGTATGTGACCAAAATTAATCCAGCCAAACAGTAGTTCCCTCTGAGCGCATTTCTGCAGCCTGGTGTTTCTGATTCTGCCTCCAGTCTGAGGCCGCAGGTGTGCTGTGACATACCACCGAATGGCAGCAGAGCCCAGTGGAGAAGGCTCTGAAGTGTGTGTGTTCTGGTGGACTGATTGCTAGCTTTTAGGACAGAGATTAGGGTTTGAGAGGTGGGTGTTTTTTTTTTTTTTTTTTTTGTATTTATGCATCACTTAGCATGCTGAGATCCTTGTCTAAGACTGGAAATCCTGAGTGCTGTGACTTGAGTTACAGTTGTGTCATCTTTTGAGTGCTGCTCCCTCTGTTTCTGTTTTGCCTGCTCATTCTATACATTTTTAAGCATAGCACAAAGGAACAGAAAAGCCCAAAGGCATTGGGGTCACGCTGTCAGCTACCAGCTCGGGGAGGAGCATTTAGGGAGAGGCAGCCGAGAGAGATTTCCTTCTGGCTGAGCTGTCCCGTTGGAGTTTGGAAAGTTCTGTGCACTTACGCGCCGCGTTCTGCTGTTGCCCTCTCCTAGGCCAGTCTGGAACATGCATATCTGTTAATAGTGAGCTGGGGACACCGTGCTGAACAGCGTCGCTCTAGCTAATGTCCTTCTGGGCATCGGCAGCAATCCTAATGCTGCCTCCATTGAAACAGTGCTGAGGACTTCGGTAGAGAAAACGTGAGTCTTTGAGCCCAGAAACTGTGGCCTGGTGGGTGTTTCTACTTGCATTCCCTGAATTGTGATGAGGTAGTTGAGCGCAGCAGTGCTCTGCAGCCATTGCTGTCTGCTAGATGCATAAAGAATAGTTCATCAGAGCCAGCTCTGTGCTTTTCTCGGAGTTGGGGAATATCTGCGCTGTCTGTACTGAGGTTTTCTTACTGCCAATCAGCACTGCTGGAGCTACACAGGGAAGAAAGTAGCACAGACAGATGAGCCCTTCCCTTGCATCCTTTCAGTGCCGGTGTTTCCATCAGTGGTCAGATGGGAGTAGTTGGACCAGTAGTGGGCAAGAGAGTAAATCAGTTCTTGTGGCCCTCTTTGCTTGGCCACCAGTGAAAGAAAGTGGTTGTGGCATTGAATAGTAGGTCTGAGATATTCTTCTTTTACAATTCCTCTTCTAGGAGCATGCAACAGTTGAAAATATTAACAGATTTGAGAAACAAGCGTATTGTTAGTTTTTATCCTGGGCTGGCCCGCTTACTTCTCCCCTAGGCTTACCCCCTGAGATCTAAAGGGATTTGCTGTGACCTGTCCTGGCCATGTAATGAGTTTTCATAGAGAGAAGACATGAATTTGTAGGATCAGGCTGCTTTTCTGAAAGCGCTTCGCTTACTGCTGTGCCTGTTTCCTGTAGCTGAAGGGCTACTTAATGGGCTTGTATTGGTTGAGCAAATAGGCTTTGGATTTGGAATAGCTCTCTCCTTTCTCCTCTGCAGCTCTCTTCCTGGCAGTTGAGTAGGAATGATTTATTACAAATTACAGCTCTCTTTAATTGTGTTTCTCTACAATATCATACTGCCAGAAGAACTGAAGAAAACCCAGTGATGCTTCCGGTAGGAAGGCTGATATCAGAGGCCTGTCTTGCAGTAGAGGCTTGAAGCAAGGAATAACAGTGTGCCAGGAAGTGCCTGTATTCTTCTGCTGCTTGCTTTTGGATAAGAAAAGACATTTTGCCCTTGAAAGCTTCCCTACAAGGCAGCTCCAAACACTGGCTTGCTGATGGTGCAGCACCAATACAAACAGCGGTGAGAATGTTGCCCTGCAGAGCCTGAGAAAGGTGCAATCAAAGTGATGTCTGGAGGGAAAAGTTGAATTCTGTCATAAAATGAATCCCCAAATATTTTTCCCTAAGCACTTAAGAGAAAGTGTGTGACTTCTTGTAGGAATCTTTGCAAGGGAAAAGCAGGGAATTACCTTTTGAGTGAGCCTGTCTGGAACTTGATATGTCTCAGATGTATATTAAGAGTGAAATGAAAAGACAGTGCTGTGAAGTGATAGGGGATAATGAATTTAATCTAATAGGTTGTGTCCTGGGAAACAGAGCTGGGAGAGGGGAGGAAGGGAATGTGGTGCTTCACATGGTAGTAATAGGAAATACCACCCAAACTCACTTTCCCAGGGGGAACTGGAAGAATCTGTTCTTCAGGTGTCCCTAGGAAGATGGAACCAGGCAAATGAGTGACCTGAAGCTGAAGAGAGATCCCATGAATGTGTAGGTGAGCAGTGCACAACTGTTCCACAGCCTGAGTTTTGCTTTCCCGTTCAGTGATCCTGCTCAACCAGACAACAGCCTGGGACTCTTAACCTGGTTGTGATCACGACAAATGCAGTAGAGAAACAGTAAACCTTAATAACGTTAGTGAATTGTGTGAACTGGATCCTACGTGAACAAGCCTTCATCAGCAGCCTCTTTATCTGGAAGGTAGGTGGGTGGTGATTTGCTCCTGCCCTAAATCTGGACATCTTAAGGGATGCTGATCTCCTTGGTGTGCCCCCTGAGCTCAGCGTTGCCTGAAGAACAGAGGCTGCACTTAGGACCTTGTTTCAGGAAGCTCTAACAGGCCTTATCTGATGGGCCAGGCCCCAAAGAGCTTTTGGAGGTGTGTGGTGAAAATGCAGAGCCAAACTGAGGCCTCTACATAGAACCTGTGGTCCAGCTTTGTTAGCTAAGGATGTTTTTCTAAGCCTTTACTGGAAAATGCAAAAAAAAAAAAAAAAGAAAAAGGTGGGGGGAGTGTGGGCAAGTCCATGGATAGCTTTAAGACCACAGTAGTGAAAACTGGCACTGGATCTTGAGATGCATGAGTATTTTGAGTGTAAACATGGGAGCCAGGAGGCTTGGATCATGTACTTAGCTCTGACTTTGTGCCCAGAGGTTTTCAGGTGAGTCACAGGACTTCTCCATATCTTGCTCCTTGACATGAAAACAGTTAAGCTGTGCTCTGCCATTCCTGTCTCTGCTGTTGGGGCTGTTGGTTAATCTGTGGAGTGCTGTGGCAAATACTGTGAAGAATCACCCTTTTGCAATGCAGAATAATTTCCCTGACCTGGTTAGGCTGAGAGGGGACACACAGTCCCATTAGGACAGTCTGGTAACACTAGCTGGGAGATAAGAACAGATGGCTGTATTGATAAGGGCAAAGGAAGTGGGAGCTTGGGCCTGGAGGAGGAGGGGGCCTGACGGTGAGATGGAAGAAACAGTCCTGGTGGGAAGGATTCTTGTTGGAGGAAGGGAGGAAGAAAGAGCCTTTTCCTGCTGGAAATGTCCCCTGAGGAAGAGCATAAGGCTGTCTCACCTGAGGGGGTTGGCAGAGGGGGCAGACAGGTGTTTTGTAAGAGGTATCCAAGTGCGGGGTGAGGAGATGCCTGCAGCTGCTCCCCCATGGGTTTGAGCAGTGCCAATGCTGCTGGCACTCACTCTGCTCCGAGCTGGTGGAGGCTGCGTGAACAGAGGCGAAAGGCCCTGCCCCAGGGAGGGCACCTCCAAAGTGCAGAAGAGGCTGCAGCCTGGAGCGCCTGCAGGCAGGTTCCGCTTTGACAGAAGGGGGAAGTTGGCTTTTAAAATGACCTGCCCAGGCTAGGACTGGATTTTGCATGTATAGTTAAGCAGGAAAGCTCTAGTCTAGCTGCTTTCCTAGCCCTTGTGCTTAGTGCTGTCTGTGCGGGTTGCCACGTGGGGCACAGCAAAGGAAAGAGGGGAGGGATGGCCGGCTGGAAGCTGCGTTTCCCTTCCCACAGCAAGGTGGAAAGAGGAGGTGGCGAGCTGCCACCCCGAGCGCGGGGCGGCGCGAGCCAGCGGGGCAGCGCGCGCAGGTTGTGCAGGAGGCTGCAGGATGTGCTGAGTCAACGTGCGCGGCCCCCCCGCCGGCGGGTTGCACAGGGCTGCCAAGACCATGGGGTTTTCCAGCTCGCAGGAAGGGCAAGCGCCAGCTGCGAGCCACACGGCATGCTTTCCATTTTTAGCAAACTTGAATTCGTGTTACTGACCAGAAAAGGCAATTTAATCCTTAAAACTCTTCCAGGTTGGGTTAGCAGACACTTGGCCATTCAGCTTCATCCTTTGCCGCAGACATGTGCTCCCCAATCTAAGCTTTTATTTAAAGAAATTCCACATCTGGTTCTTTCTGTTGGAACAGACAACCTTGGATGTGATTTTTTTTTTTTTTTTTTTTTTAGGAACAAAGGGCTGGTGCTTCAGTGTGGTCTGGTCAGGAGATTAAAAGTGCTCCCAGGAATATTCTATGAGTCCTGGGGACCAGCCTGCCCATTTCCCTAGGTCCTGGGCAGAGGCAGAGACGGACACATACTTCCTTCCAGCCTCTGTACTTTTGCTGAGCAAGTCACTGCAGCAAGTATGTAAGCTAGTGGCATTGAGGTTTTTCTATTTTTTTTTTCTACTCCCTGGGCAGGGAGAAATGTAGGCGGCAAAGAGCTTCTGTGAAAAGGACAAGCTAGCCAGGAGTTCCTGGAAGCAGCAACTTCCTCTGTTCACCTTGGTAGGTGGCTCTTTCTCAAGCCAGTGATGTGTGTGCCAGTTCCTGTAAGCAAGAAGTGTTTCAGCTGAAGCATCAACTTCATGTACTTCTTGCAGCCTAGCAAACTACCCTCATCCACAATCAGACTGAACTTCTCTTTCTGTAAGTGTAATTCTGTAATTCTCCGCTGCCAGTTCCCAGCTGGCTGGCCTGAAATGTGCTCTCTGCCCTGTCAAGGGATGCGCTGCTGCTCTTTTTTGCCCCTTGGGCTGTAGAAGAGGAGTACAAGGAAATTGCAAGGGATCCTGCTTGGTGTGGGAGAGACCTCAAAAGCAAGTGCAGCTCAGCTAGCTGCTGTCTGTTCTTCCCAGAGCCTGGGTTGAAGGAGGGTATTAAGGGTGCTGTGTTAGGTCTGTTATTCACAAATGCAAAGCTGATCCTAGGAAACTGTTGCCATCTGTCTCAAATCAGAGCAGTTCCCTAGCTGCTCTGGATGTTGGGCACAACAGCCCAACAGGGTTTGCTCTCAGCCTCCCTCTTCCCTGGGGCTAGAGCAGGGAGCCAGCCTGACCTAGGAGCTTGCAGAGGTTCTCTGTTGTCTCTCACTCCCAGAGCTTGTGGGGAAGCCCATCTATTTTGATACTGACAGGTTGATTCAAGTATGTGCATTTTAATTACTGCCCTTGTCCCACTGGTGGCTGCTGAGGTTTGTTCAGGAGCTTACCCAGCTCTGTGACCTTGGTGACGCCGTGACCATGGTGGTGGCTCTGGGCTCGCTGAGGACATGCAGAGAGCAGTATAAAGCTTTCGTGCCACCTCACCAAACGCGACCCTGGGGACTGAAGCATTCTAGCCAAAGGATGGGTGGTGCATGGAGGAAGTCACTAGCTCCCTGTGTGACCCTGGTTAAGATTCCTGGTTTCTGTTTTGGTTTTCTGTGCCCTGAAAAAGGAGGAAGGCTCTGTGAGTGTATTGTGAGGATCAGGAGGCAGTGGGTACTGCAACTGTGTCATACATATAAAAACCCTGGGAGATTCATTAACTGAATCAGCAGCTTTTTGCTTATAGTGCTGAACCCTGATAGAAAATCATGCTTTGTCCCTATTAAATACGTGACCTTGCAGCCTCAGACGTTGTTCTGCCTCTGTAGCCAAAGCAGGGGTTTGGTCTGGCCTCGCTTTCTCAGATATCAGGGCTTTCTGACCGACTGGGGCTCTATGACCCTGCTGGAGACACCATGCTTGGCTGCTCTGTCCTCTTGTCCTCAGCACTGCCTGTCCCAAGTCACCCACGTGTCACTGTAGACCAAATGCTGTAGACTAAATAGATATGGTCAGAGCCCCCCCATCAGCGCGTGTCTGACTTGTCGGGTGTGGGGCAGAAAGTGTGAAAGAAAATCTGATCCCTGTAATTTTTCTCCCTCATTGATGGGGAATGGATCCTTCAGACACGCGGCTGCTGCAAGCAGCAGCGCGAATCCGCGCAGCCGGCGTGTTGCGCAGACCGGCGTCTCTGGCGCGCGCCTGCTCCCTCACGCGGTCCCTGGCACGGATGGATGCGCTCTGGTACGCGGAGCTGCTCGGCAGCTGTGGGGCTTGTGCTGCAGCTCTCGCTGGACTCCGGCGTGGCGAGGAGCTGGGCTGAGGTGCGCGACGCTCCTCCTGTAGCCTTCGACTCCTCTGGCCCTTTCTAAGAAAGAGGCTGTGTTTAGAAGAGCCTTTGGAAGAGAGGCTGTGTTTAGAAGAGCCTTTGGAAGGGAACGATGCTGGGGCGAGTGTGAAGGGAGAGGATTTGGAGCGAAGCTTGTCTTATTTGAGCCACTGCCCCTAGCATTAAGGGAATTGCTAGTCTGAGAAGCTGTTTGTCGAGATGGGCTCGTCACATATGTAGCTTGTGCTGACTGGGCTCAGGGACTGGCCAAGGGCCCTGCAGGACCGCGGTGCTAGCTGAAGCCAGGTGAGCAGAGCCCTGCTGTAGGAGAAGGCTCTTCCTGCCTCGCAGGACACTCGCAGCAGAGTCTTCCTCTGCCCAAGCTCTGTGCCTGCTGCTTGGTCACCCCACTGCCCACCCTGTTGTTTAGCAGAGCCGAGTGGTCAGCTGAGGCCCCCCCTCTTCTCCCCTTCCCAGGGAGGCTCTTGGGCTTCAAAGCTCTGTCTTTTGCAGCCACCTGGAGACCCAGGCAGAGAAGAGGCCTGTCCTAGCGGGCAGGTGTTGGCCGTACCTGAGGTGGTCAGGGAGCGAGCGTGTGGGTCTGCCCGCAGCCCTGCGGGCGTATGGGTCTGCCTGCGGCCCTGCCGGGGAACCCACCCGGAGCCGCGGGTGGGGACGGGCTGCTGAAGGCCTGATAAAGTGACGGCCTTGTCTGGAAGGCGGCCTGGGAGCCTTGAGGAAACCCTCCCCCAGCCTCGCTCCTTATCTCGGCCCTGCTCGCAATGGCAGCGCCGCCTTGCTGCCCTGTCCCCGCCGCCGCAGACTTGAGCCAGCGGTGCCTTCTCTGCTCCTGCTGCCGCAGGAGACGGGGGGGCACTTTGTGCGGCCTGGCTGGTTTTCCTGCCTGCCTTGCTGCCTGCAGAGTTTGTGGCATTGCCCTGATGGCCGTGGCGCCGAGGGGTGAGTCAGGCAGGAGGAGGGGGTGAATCACGGGGCAGTGAGTCAGCGGGAAGCCAGAGGCAGGTGCCCTCCCAGGGCTGGGCTTTAAGGGAGCCAGGGCCTCGCAGGCCAGGCTTGCAGCTCCAGGCGATGGGACGAGGGTGCCGGGGGAGAGCTGGGAAGGCCTCAGGGTTTGGCAGGTGAACGTGGTGCCTGCGGCTGCCGCAGACACTGCACGATCTGGGCAGCGGAGCAGGGGGAATGGGCCAGGATCTCTGGGATTTGGCTTGGCTGCGTGCTGCCTGTGGCCTGGGCAAGTGCCGAACCCGCTCTCTGCTCTCGCCTTCAGTACGTGGCCGGCCTGGGGATCCTGCAGTGTGAGACGGAAGACAACAGGCTCCTTGAGAGAGTGACCAGGTAGTCCTGGTACACGGGGTGAGTCCTTGTCCCTGGGAAACTGTGGGATATGCAGCCAGCGCTGGGCAAACAGAGCAGATCTCTCTCCTGGTCACATCTTGTCCCCTAACCTTCCCCTGCACTCAGAGAGTGGGAGGAGGATGGGAAAATTAATGATCCCTGCTGGGACAGAGGAGGATAAATGGATAGTTTTGTAATGAGTGATCATGGCACGCAGGAAGAACTGATGTGAGATGATGCACCGCAGGCCTGCGGGCACAGGAGGATGCTGGCTGCAAAAGCCCTTCTGTGGTCTGGGCTCCGTGAGGATGCTTGAGGGGTCGTGAAGGGCTGCTTCTCTCATCTAGGGTCCTATTCTGGGCTGTCTTTTTTTTTTTGTCTTTCCTAGCTGGCCGCCAGTGAGCTTGGCTCCTTCAGAAGGTGCTGTCCATCAATCCTGGAGCCATATGGTGCCACAGCAGTACAGCTAAAGCTCTGTGTATTTAGGCCCAAACTTCTTGGAGCAGGTACTTGGAATTCACCTTGAGTATAGGCTGGCATGCACATGCTGTGACAGGAACTGAAAACTACACTTGGTGTCTCTTGGTATCTCTGCTTGGTATCTCTAACAAGCAGAGCTGTGGATCAAATTCTCAAAACAATCTCCACTGTTTTTTCAGTGTTGTGGCAAGTTGTGTCTCTAAGGTCTGTAGGGCTTAGTTGCCCAGGACCTGCTGTGTTCCGTGGCTATGTACTTAGCCAGGAGAGATGGAGGTTAAGAGGCTCCAGCTTTCCTCCCAGATGCCCCAGAAGAGCTGCCCTGGGGCTGTGGCAGGCTGGCCTGCCGCAGTGTGCTCTACTTGCAGCCTGTCCAGCTGAGAGGAGGACGCGCTTGCATGCGGTGGTGCATCTTGCTGGGTAGGACGTGGCAGAGTCCGTGTGCCGAGCCTGGCAGAGTGGCTTCCCTCCTGCTGCGGGTGGCTGCTCCCTCTTCCCAGCTGCTTTGCCTGCTGCAGCTTGTGAGTTTCGTTCTTGCAGGTTAACCCTCTGCCACTCCTCCGAGCGACAGGGTGAGTCGAGAGTGAGGTGCTCCCTTGAGGAGTTTACCTCTTAGCATCTCCATCAGGGCTGGATGAGGCCCTCCTCCAAGGTGCTGCTTGAAGTGGATGTTTCAGGAGAGACGGCGCTCTCCACGCTGGCTCTGTATCCTCATCTTGTCAACGTATTGCTGTTGCACGCATCTTCCCACCGCTTCCTTGAAATGCTGGGCCTCCCCCTGGCTCCCAGGGTCTCTGTCCCCGGGGCGGTACCTCTCCCACTGAGGCCTGCGCGGATCCAACGCTCCCAGATACAGTGCGTGACTAATTGCAGACTAATGCATTTCTCTCCCTTTTTGTCCTTCCCCACCCTGAAGCTGAACTGCTTACGGTGTCTGTGGAGGAGCTTTGGGGCTCCCCAGGGGTAAGTCAGATGGGGAGAAATGAGAGCGCTCAGCTGAGGTGCCAAGGGGCTGTCGGTTGGAGCGAAGAAGGGCATGCTGAGAGCCGTGGGGCTGGGCAGCCTGGGCAAGGGAAGGCAAAGCAAAGGGATCTTGCTGGCAGCTGCCTGATGGGGATTTGGAGAGAAGCCGGAACAAGGCTCTTCTGGGAAGTGACCAGGGACAGGATATTAGGCAATGGCACAAGATGCATCAAGGGAGATTCCTGTCAGATTTTAGGAAAGCAACTATTTTCCATGAGGGCAGTCAAACCCTAGAAGAGACTCAGACAAGAGGTGCAACCTTCAATTTTAGAGGCCTTCAGCCCTCTATGGGCCACTTGAGCAACCTGCTCAAGTTCAGCCTTGCTTGGAGCAGGACTGGACAGGGACCCCATGAGGTCCCCTCCTACCTGTGTCATCCCATAGATCTGCACTTCTCAGGGAAGTTGACAGTGTCACACCTCAGGGTCTGCTGGGCCAGCCTGCCTGCAGGTGAGCAGAGATTATCCCCTTTCCTGCATCTTGGCCCAGCAGGAACCAGCTCTTCTTGTGTGCTGGTTCCTGCTCTCTCAGCAGTGTTGGGGGGCAGGAGCACTGCCCGAGCAGGATTGCCCCCTGCATTGCTCTGCCTCCACCTCTCTTAGCTGGAGCATTCTTCTCTCCAGAGCACAGGGTTTTTGGTTTTGCATTTCTTGTTTTGTTTTTCACTACCTGCATGGGTCTGAACAGTTTGGCGCTGGCACAGAGGCAGTAAAGCACAGGGGGAAAACCCACCCGCGCCTCTTGGCCGGCGGTGCAGGGCTGTAATCTGCAGGGGATGCTCACGTTGCCACTGGTCCGTGGCCCTCCAGGTGGGAGGGCTCCGGGTTTGTCTTCCCTGGGGAGCCCATCGCGGGTGCAGAGGCAGCGGAGATCAGAGGGGAAGTCACCAGCCATCCTTCTAAAGGCTCCAGCTGCCTGACCGTCCCAAGCAGATAGGGAGCAGATGGAGGCTGAGATGAGCCCAGAGGACTGTCTGGAAAGAATTACGTGCTCCCAGTACTTTCTGTTGCTTTGCCAGACTTTTATTCTCATGGCTGCTCTTTTCTTGATGCTGTCCTTCTGCAGGGCTGGCTGCTGGCAGCCTCGTCAGCCTTGTCTTCAGAAACAACTCTGGTCTGCAATTTATTGAGTCTCCTAACTTTGACCATAGCATCTAATGCTCCAGAAGTACGTGTCTGGTGTGTAAATACTAAGATATTTTTTAGTGCTTGCCTCGTCCCCCTCTGCCAGGGTAACAAATCAGAGCAAAGGGGGTTGCGCATGGCCTGGACACGCTGACCTGCAGCAGCATGAGCCTCTCCATCTGGCAGAAACTGGAAGGATGTGCCCGACATTCAGGCTCCCAAGACATTTTTATATGGGTTTGCACTAGGAGGTTGCCATGGACCTGTGTTTGTCTGCAGATCCCTTGTCAAGTTGCTCATCAGCAAGCCCAAGGGACAGGCCTAGGTGCTGGGCTGCTGTGGGGCCACAGAGCTGTGCTCTCTCCCTGCCCCCGGCTGCATCTCCCCGCAGTCCTGTCGTTGCTCAATACTGCCCTGGGCACTGTTGCATTACTTGGATATCCCTGTTACAACACTCAAGAGCAGCAGGGTCTGATGGGCTGAGCCAAGAGGCCCCTGAGATCTGTCCCCGTGTGCATGGGTAGGTCACTGTGTGGCTTGGCAATAGGTGGTTCCTTGGAAAACTGTCAGGGCTTTTGCAGGCTCCATCTCCCTTTGAACATCAGAGTTGAGGGGTCTGTGTCCCTTGTGACATGACTGCCATCAGGGTTAAGGGCTTTTTTGGTCCAGTTGCCATGGTGGAGCTGGTTCCTGAGATCGCTGAGCTTACCTGTTCCTGCTGAAGGTGTGCAACAAAGCATGGCTTGTAGCAGTAACAGGGAAGTTGTCTTGTTTTGTGCAGGAAGGTTGTCTGGGCATGCAGCTGTGGCATGATCCCAGCCCTGTTCCCTATCGCTTCCACAAAGACGGAGGATGCTGATACGTCGGCATGGCCTGCGCTGCATGGTCCCTACAGGCTGCACCTTTCTGATAGCTGCGAGGGCAGGTCCCTTGTGGCCTCCCTCTCACATGAGGCACTGCTTGGGCCTTGGCTTCCTGAGTACTGTCGTCTCCGTGCGATATCTTAGCGTTAAGCCCTATGAGCAGCCCAGCTACATTGCTGCACAGAGCCCTCCCGCAGCTATAGGGTAGTGGTGAGGGTGTGGGGCAGAGGGCTTTGCTGTCTGCAAAACCAAGGAGCAATTCTGTGCATGTGGAGCAGGGTGTTTGCTGGTTCTGTGGGACACAGCAGGAGCAGATGCAGCGCTGCATCCTGCTGCCCTGCGTGGGCCCATGGCCTGGGTGCACCTCGGGACTGGAGGTGGACACACCAATTCCTCATCTCCCCTGTTCGCCTTTGAAGCAGTTTGTGCGCCCCTTCTGTTGCCCCCAGTATGGGGGCAGTGGTGACACCCACTCTTGCTGCCTCAGCAACTCTCTTCCTTCTCCCTTCCTTCAGGCTTACCGAAAGGACAGACCTTGCCCTCATCTGACAAGGTGCAGGACGTTGAACCTATGGTGGAAATGCACTTTCTCTGTGATAACACTTTACAGTTAAGCAAACATAGAGCCCAAATACCTACTCAGTATCCCCACTTTGACTTTTGCTAGGCTTGAGACTTTCTAAATCGCAGTTGGAAAGGGGCAAATGAGGTGGGTGGGTGTGCATGTGTATGTATATAGGGTACCTCCTCCCTCCTTACATGTCGATGTCTAGCATGGGCAATGGAAAAGCTGCCGAACGTCGCCGCTGCAGCCTTATCTGCAGGCTGCAGCTTTGAGATGCAGAGCGGAGGCCTGAGTGCCTGCGCCCAGCGCCTCCCTTGGAGGGCTCTTGCAGTAATAGGAAGTGCAAGAGGACTTGTGCTGCGAGGGGACAGTTCCCACGGGTAGACGCTACTGCACAATCCCTGCTGCCCTTCTCAGCTCAGTTCCCTCTTTCAGCGCTCAGCTTTGAGGCCTGCGTGGCAAGAGCTGCTTCAGGTAACACAGCACTGCTGGGGCCGTCCCCATTGCTCTGCAGTGCTCCTGGGATGGTTTAGGGGGTGTTGGAAGAAGGGTATTCCTGTGACTCTCCCATGTGGTATCAGGGACTGCTTGGTGGGTCTTGTGAGCTGTGAGCAAAGAGGCTTTGGTGAGGGTGGAGGTAGGTGTGCGGTGGTCGAGGATGGAGAAGATGCGGGCTGGTTGGAGCACTTCCTACAGAGATGAGGAGGGGACAGAGCACAGGTGAAGGACACTCCGGGGACATGTGTGGGGGTGTGTGTTCACAGGGCAGGGTCTGGTAGTTGTGGAGGGCAGGGGCTGGGCTGGGAGTGGGGAACAGTGGGCACAAACAGTGTGGATGATGATGGGGAGTGGGGCCATGAGAGGAGCTGGCTTGGAAAGGCAGGATGAAGGCGTTGGGAATGGCTGGGGCTGTGTAGGGTGGTGAGGGGTGAGAGATGGGTGCTGAGCTAGGGAGCAGAGCGCAGACTGCAGAGATCCCATTGCCACCAGCCGTTCAGGTTGTCCTGCCCTCTTCCCGCAGCACTGTGAGCATCAGCTCCCTCACAGGGCTCCTGCTGTGGAGCCCTGTCACCCAGCACACCCTGCCCCTCCATCAGTCCCTGTGAGGCTCATTGTGGCTGTCCAGTGCTTGGGTGCATGTCCACATGACTTGGTAACCACTAGCAATGGAAAATATCCCATCGGTTCCACTTGGCAGCAAGGCCTGGAATGGAGCAGCCAGTCTGTGTGGTTGTCTGGACACTGGGGCTGCCACCTCCGGAGGCTGGCAGAGAGCTGAGATGGAGCCCGTGGACACGTCGCTGCGTGGATGTGGATGGCTGGGGTCTTACTTTGGGCCGCAGAGCAAGTGACGGGCTCCTTCCCTCTTGCTGTGGTGCATGGGCAGCGAGCCTGCCACGCTTCTGCAAGGCCAGCTCTGTCCATGGCGCCCCGCAGATCGGCCTCGCCGTGCAGCTCGCCCGCGTGGCGACGGCCGCGCCGTCCCCTCGGGAGCGGTGGCACGCAGCCGTCACCCCGAGGTGAAAAGCCGCTGCTCTTCGTGAAGCACAGCGAGCCTGGAGGAATTTTCCCCTTGTGGCCAGCTGTTGTCCTGGGCCTGGCTCGGTCCTGCAGCACTTCCCACTCGGCCTTTCCTCAGGGAGGGGACCCAGAGCCGGCCCCCTGCGGACGCCTTGGCTGGGTGAGTGGGTGCCACCTCGGGCTGTCGGGGGTGAGCGGCGGTGCCAGAGCCCGGCAGCCTCCGGTTGTCTCCGCAGGGATCCTCTTGGGCAGCAGAGAGTTTTCCCCACCCCCAGCTCTGCCGCTGCCTCTTTGTTTTCTGGCAGAAGCCTTGGTGCCTTTTCATCGCTGCTGAGGCGCCGAGCGGGAGGCTGCGTGTGCCGGGCGCGCGCCCCGCGGGCAGCGCGACGCGGGCTCCGGCGCGGCGGGGGCCACCGGGGGGCTCCTCTCCATGGGCTGCTCCTCCGCTCCGGCCGGGCTTTGCGGCTGCCGCTTTCATCCGATAAAGCCTCTTTTCCCCTGGCAGCGTGTCCGCACCTTGCCACAAGTGGAGTAAGTTGGATGGGAAGGGGACAGTGCTGGGCTCGGGGCACGGGCTCTGTGCTGCAGTCCTCCCGCACTGTGCCTGTGCTGAGCGGATACCTGAGATTAGAGCAGTGCAAAGGAATGGGGGGGGGGACGGGAAGCAGGGGGCGGCTGCAGATCAGGATACAGCAGTGGCTACGGATTGTGCTGTGCCTGCCTCTCGGTGTATTTGATCTCTCGACTTCCAGCGGGGACTGAATTCCTGTGCTGGATTCTGGGCTCGGCTCTTGTGAAAGGATCCAATTATTGCAGAGCTTTGAGCATCTCCATTTGCTGCCCATATTTGCAGCGCCCGGGTCTGCGCTGGCTGGAATTCCAAGTGATTAACGTGACTGTGACATCCCTCCTAGGGGTGTTATCTTTGCTGGCTGTCCCCCACCGCCCCCCTCTTCCTCCTCCAGCAGCGAGCGAGCGAGACAGGCAGAGACAAAGGTCCGTCCTCAACCTGCGCCGTGCTCCTCGCGAGCGGCTGCTGCGTGGGATCCCGGTGCGCGGCAGCTCCCGGGGGCTCCTGCCCCGGGCTCGAGCTGCCGCCCGTGCCGCGAGGTTTGAGCTGTTGGGGCTGGGCGGGCAGCGGGTGCCGCCGGCTCCGTTGAGCCGCCCGCGCGTCCTGCCGCCTTTTCAGCCGCTTTTCATTCTCTGAGGGTGCTGCGCTGGGGCGAGGGGCGGCTGCGTGGAGGGGAGGCAGCGGCGGCGCGGGGAGCCCTGCACAGGTGGCTCTTGCGCAGTGGGTCTGTGTGCAGGGCGGCTGGCCCCCTTGCCGCCCGCAGGCTATTGTCAGCGTCTGGGTTTGCGTGCGAGGCGCCCCGGCAAGGTGTGCGGAGGGGACACGCGTGGGGCGCCAGGCAGAGCCAAGGCAGGCGCCAGGCTCTGCTCCGCGGGCAGCCCAGGAGGCTTCATTGTGCTGTCCCGAGCAGAAGGGCTCGGTCCCCGCGGGACAGACCTCAGCCGGCGGCGAGGCCGAGGAGCCCATGGGTGCGCGGTCGCCCGCCGGAGCTGCAGCGAGGCTCCCCGCGCGAGGGCTGCTCTGGCCTCGGGGCTTCCACACCGCGTCCCCTCCCGCGGGCTGCAGGAAGGGCAGCAGCTCCTCCCCGGCATGGGGAGTGTGGGCCTTGCGTATGTAGAGGCCATCTCTGATGATTTCTGGGTGCTGGCAGCCTCTAACGGGGCACTCCCTCTTGCCCCATCCTTCCCTTCTGGGCTAGGGCTTCCTCCCTGATGTCTGCACAGGGGCCAGCACTGAGCGAGGCTCTGCAGCTGCATAAATCTGGTACAGCAGGAGGAGAGCAGCACTTGCCTCTGCAGTGGGGCAGGGATGTTCCCTCTCTCTGCACCATCTTTTTTTTCCCCCTCCTCTCCCTTGTTTCCACTGAGTGTGGGCTCCTTCCCCGCTAATCCAAAGCTGGGGGGAGAGACAGAGCTGGATCTACTCCTTTCTTCTCTCCCTTCAGGTACAGTTTGCTGCTGGAGCATCTCCCTCACTCCAGGGATTGCTCCACGGATTGCCACCTCCGCCATGGACAGTGCTATAAGTGGTTCCCATCTCTGGCTGTGGTATAGCCGCTCCTGCAGGCCGCGGAGCAGACGTTCTCTGATGGCAGCGCTGCTGCTGCCGTCGTTTCCCGTGGGCCTGATGGAAACTTTCTGCCTGCTTCTCAAGCTCGGCCCTTAGCACGTGCCGAGGGCCTGTGGTTTTACACCTCCCCTGGCTAGCTTTCCTCTAATAAATATTTTTATTGGTCCAGATAGGACTGATGGAGCTGGGACTTGTCAGACAGACACAGTTTCCAGCAGTTTCTGTTGCGCTTCTCATGTCTTTATGCTCTGCGTCTACCAAAGCTCATCCTTTGACTTCTTGTCACGACCATCCCTCTCTTCTTGCTCGTGGCTCCTGCCTCACCCTCAAGTGAAGCTGGGAAGGTTTGGTTTCCTAAGCACTTCTCAGGAGAGGGAGTGGGAGGAAGGGAGGCAGTGAAGGTCAGTTCAGGGATTCATTCTGTGTAGCGCAAGAGGTGATGGAGCTGTGGGTTCTCTTCAAGTGGGAGAGAATCTGCTCCCTCTCTTCCTCGCACTGGGTTGCTCTGATAGCCTTGCCAGGCTTTGCTTTCCAAGGCCTCTGCCTGCCCTGTCCCTTGGCAGGGTGCAGTATAGTCAAAACAACAACAGATCCTTTTGCAGGTTGGAGCTCTTGGTTGCAGCCTGATGTGCAGCCCAGCTGCTGCATCGCCCAGCTGGGAACCCTTCCTGCCATCCTGCTCTCTTGCCACCAAATTGAAGCTGCAGTCTGTTTATTGTGTCCTCCCTGATGTTCTAGTAAGAATGAAGCCAACAGGTAATCCAGGTCCCTGACCCTCGGTCCTGGCTGGGTGGCTCGGGGTCTGGGAGCTCAGTGTCCCCAAGATCTCCCCAAGTGTCTCTGTGTCAGCACCTGGAACATGTTCCCTCCCTGCTAGTCCTGTGGCCTCAGGGGCTCCCTGGCCCTTTCTCCAAGCGGGCCAGGTGAGATGCAGAGAGGAAAGCTGTGTCCGACGCAGCTGTGGAGCCGGGTGCTGGGAGACCTTGGAGAGGACACAGTGGGCTTGTGTCCCTGGTGGCACGGCAGTGCCATGGAGGAAGATTGTTCCTTCCTCCTCACGGTGCCGCCTGTCCCAGGCTGCCAGGCAGCCCTGCAAGGGCACGTGCAGGGCGGCCCCTCACAGGCTGCGCTTGCAGGAGGAGGGAATCCTTCTGGAGCGAGGGCATTCCTGCCCTGCTCCTGCCTAAGGTCTGAACAATAGCGCCTGGCTTGCCAAAATGGGCAGCAGTGGGTGCTACTGGCTAGCGCTGCCGCCACCCATCCTGAAACGCAGCTGCCTCTGGGAGCAAATGGCTCAGCCCAGACCTCGAGGACCTGGGAGGGATGTGACCACAGAGGAACGCAGGAAGGAGAGAGAAATGACGCCAGTTGAAACCACGGCTTCGTCCCGGCACGGACACATGCGGGAGGATGTGGCTTTCTCCGGCTGTGCCGTGTGAACCCTTTTACTGTCTGTTGCTGGCTTCTCAGCGAGTGGCTGTGCTGTGCAGGTGGTGCAGATCTCTCCCGGCGTGCAGGAGGGAACAGCTACCACGTGCAGATAGAGGATGCACCAGGCAGGCAGAGGATGGTGAGTTAGCACCTCCACGTCCCTCCATGGCCCTCTGCTGTGGGTGTTCACTGGCGTCCTGCGCACCGTCACGCAGGCCCTGCACAAGGTGCTAGGAGGAGTGTTTTTATAAAACGCTGTTGGAGTTTGAGGTGGGACATTTGACATGTCCTGGAATGGATCTCCCTGCTGTGCGCGCTCTCCGGGAGCTAGCGTATCACTTCTGTGTCCTGGCTGGTCCCTAGCGATGCCCTTTCCTTGGCACCGCTGGCAGTGGCTCTCAGGTTGCCCTGCTCTCTGGGACTGGCTGCAAGTGCCTATTAATTACAGATGCCATCAGATGTCTGATGAAAGACTAGCTGGGGTCAGCCCCAGTGCTGCACCGAGCACTGCGAGTGACCTGCTGACACTAGGACTCCAGCTGGAAAGATTTTATGCAGAATTTGCCATACCAAAGTGCCAGAATAGGGGACATCTGGATGTTTGGTGTTTCTGGGCATGCCTTTGTGGATTTTGTTCATCTGCCTGGCCCAGCTGTTTCCACTCCTGTCCTGTGCTCTGGAGAGTCCGGCTGGACTGGGAAATGGGACATAAACTTCTCTTACCTGGGTGCTGATCTGCACCCTGCTTGGAGGGCAGTGGCTCTGGGGACACAGAATCTGCAGTGCCCAATGCCTCATAGAGGGGTGATCTGATGGGCTGGCAAGACGTGGCCTTCACACGGAGCCTGACTGGTGCCTGCTGCATTGTGGAGGGTTACGTGAGGCGAGGGCTGCCTCCAGGACAGCGCCTGCAGTCGGGACGCCCAGCTGGACAGGCAGCAGCTGCTCTCCAAACAGCTGCTGCACTGAAGCCCTGGGCAAGGGCTGCATGGCAGGAGAGGTGGGGAGTATGTGGGCCCAGCGACAGGCAGCCCTGCCTCTCTTTATCCCCCAGTTTCTTTATCCTCAGCCTCATCATTAGGGGTAGAGGTTCCTAAGGGCTTGTGCTCGCTGTGGAGGCCTCGTGCCACAGGTTGCTCCCAGGCTGACTCTTCTCTTTGCCCTCCCCTAGGCATCAAAGGCACGGTGCTGGTGGATTATGACTGCAGGGAAGCCGTGGCTGTGCCCAGGAAGCCGTGTTGCATCTACACATCCCCTTTGTGCATCAAGGGCATCTTTGAGCAGGTGAGTGCTGTGCGCATGAAAGGGCTGTTGTCTCTGCTCTGGGAGAGCTCGTGGGGAGCCATCACGGCTCAGCACTGTCAGATTCCTGGTTTCTGCCTTCCTGCCAGACATCACTCCTTAGAGGAAGGAAATTGCAAGCCCTTCCGCTTGTCCGTAGGGCCACAAAGTGGCGGGTGCTGTGAGTGAAAGGGCTGGGAGGTGGCCATGAGACCTGTAGCCTAGGGAAGCTGCTGATCCACACCATCTTGGATAGCAAACTGTGAAGTAGTTGCCAAAAACAAGTAGGAATCTGCCCAAATGCACAGGTTTTCATGAAGGTAAGCAAGTAAAAAAGAAAGCAACAAGGATTCACAGCTTAGCTTAAAGCATTTGTGGTTTAAATGGAGATCATGTTGATGATACTGCCTGAGGCAGCCTGTAGATCTACATGGTCTTTGGATTTGGGAGGTTGAGAGAGGCTGCACATGAATGCTGCTTCTCTGCCTGTGTGACACCACAGGCACGTGGTATCTTCCTGCCCTGCCCTCGGTGAGCTTCTGAGTCACTCTAGCCTTGCTTCTTCCTCTGTCCTTCCCGTCAGAGCCCCTGTGGAGCCCGAAGAGCTGTAGAGGACGGTGCGGAGGTTCGGAGGCGCACCGTGATGGTGGGAGCCAGTCCCGGGCAGCCACGCCGCTTGTGGGGGGTGCCCGGCTGGCAGGTGTCTTCAGCTAGTTGTGCCAACGACTCTGCGCTGCAGGACGGGGAGCCCCGCGTGGAGCAGAGTGGGGTCCTGCTGCAGAGGGGTGAGTGCAGAGCCAGGACAGGCTGCAGTGCAGCAGGTTGCACCTTTCATCACTACACCAAATCCTTGCTCAACTGCCTCGGCCGGTCACCCTCCCGTTTCCATCACCACAGCGGGTAAAATACCCGGCAGCACCAGTCCCCAGGTAGCCTTGACCCACTGAAGCATGGTTTTCCCTGTCACATACCTGCCTCCAAGATTTTGCTTGGTAGCAATACAGAGCTGTGGGGTCAGGCTGAAGTCAGAGCTGCCAAACCTAAGCTGTTTATCAGGCTCTGGAGCCCTGCAGCTTGATGGTGATTTTTCTGCAGAGATCCCATCTTCTTGGGTCTTGTGACTATTCCAGTGTTTATCATGAAGACTGTTTCTAACAGGTGGCTCCAAAACTGGACTTAAAATCAAAATTGGGGCCCCATGGAGTGTAGATGAGGCCAAGCTCTCAAGGTACATGGATGTGGGTGGTGCGGATGGGTAGTGCAGGGATCTGTGGTCAGCTCTGCTTCAACAGTTCGCTGATCGCAGGTTAGGATAGGCTGGAGATGCCATTAACCTGCAGTCCTCGGTACCAACAACCTGCTAGTTCAGGTGTTTGAGGTCCCTGCTCCAGCCAGCTCAGAGATAGCTGCAGCGTTAGGTGAGCCTCCCTCGGGATGCACAGCCCCACTGCTGGCCCCAAGGCAGGCTGGAAGCGCGTGGAGCAGCCTGCCTAGTTCAGTGTATGCGCCTGGGGGAGGCTTCCTTGGCGAGTGCTTGGAGATCCTGTTTCTCTTGCCCAAAGGAGTGATTGATTACAGGCTCGAGCCCCTGGGACTGGTCTGACCTGCCCAGCTCCTGTGCTGCGGATCAGCACGAGCACGTCGAGTCCCTGGCAGTGGGCAGGCCCCCTCCTTCCCACTCGTTCAGACTTGTCCCCAGTAGCCTCCAGCCTGGCTGGAGACTCCTTGTGCCAGGCTAGGAAGGAAGAGCTGATCCTGCAGGTGGGTGATGCTACCAAGTTCCCCAGGGAGCCCCACTGAGGTGGTTCCTCTTCCCATCCTCAGAGAGGCAGGTCTGGGCAGGGCTGTATGCGGAGCTGCCTGGGTCCCAGCATGTGCTCCACTGCCCAAAGGCTGCCTGAGGACCGGGATCCCAGGCTGATCTCCTTCCTCTTGCTCTGTCCCCGCAGATGCTGCGCTGCAGTGCACCCCGTAACAACAGGCTCACCTGGACATCCTGAACAAGGTGTGTGCAGCTTCCACCCGCTGCCTTCACACTGCAGCCCTGGGCACTGTCCCTCCTCTGCTGCTGCATGGGCTGTTTGGACTCCGGCTCCACTCGAGGTCCAGCCAAGTAAGGCTCCATGCGGCACATCCACGCAGAGACGTCCCTGCCCCCAGAGCGCAGCACGGACTCGGGCCTGTCCCGGCCAGGGGGAGAGGCGGCCTTGGAGCCTTCCTCACAACACTGCACTCGCCGCAGCATCCTCATGGGCTACAATGAGACAGAGATCAAGCGCCAGAAGGTTTACCAGGTCTCCATCTTCTCCCACCTCTCCAGCTCTTCCGAGAGCACAGAGCAACGGACAGGCGGCCGGGCAGCCATTAAGCGGGGATACCCTGAACAGCGAACTGTGGAAGGGACGCGGGACCCCAAACGAACTCACTGGGGTGGCGGGGGAGCAGAGGGCAAGTGGGATGGGGGTCCCGGGCCAGGTTCCCTGGATGATGACGATGCCTTTGAGGACGGTCTGCTGGTGGAGGAGCTGTCCCTGTGTGGCTCTGCCCAGCACTTCTCTCACAGTGGGCTGCGGGTGGTGGAGCACCGATGCGAGGGCAGCCCGAGCCACAGTCCCAAGGCCAGCAGAGGGGACAAGTTGCAGGATGCCTCATCCTCCTGGCCACAGCACATTGCTTGCAGTACTTTGCACAAAAGAGACAGTTGCCCTGACCTGTCAGGGCATCAGCCGGGAGACTATGGGGATAACGGAGAGTGGGCAAGTGGCCACCACCTACTTGAACTTGATTTGCATAATATTGCACAAACACCCCAGGCAGACTCTAGTGGGAAGAGAGAGAAGTCGGGGGACAGCCCTGCTCCTGGCAGCAGGACTGGCAGAGAAGGGGAATTGCCAGTGATGGGCAACGGGTGCCAGGAGCTGGCAGCTCCTCAGACAGCGCTCAGCCCCGAGCTGAGCAGCCCGAGCTCCTTGGAGAAGACGCCCTGCGGGAGCAGCCGGCTCTGCGGGAGCAGCTGCCCGGCCAAACGGAAGCTGCTGCCAGCCGGGGAGGTCGCGGTCGACTCCTGCTCTGAAGACGAAAGCCTGTCCCCACCGTCAAGGAAGAAGAGGGCCCTGCCGTGCCATCCCGTGCCCACGGCTTGCCGCAGCACCGATGCCAAGGGGGCCCCTTTCTGGAACCACCTGCTTCCAGCAGCCAAGGTGAGCATCACTCATGGAGGGTGGGGAGAGGCAGGGCGCAGCCTCGGGACACCCGGGGCTCAGGGAGGCGCTCGCGGGCACGCGGCCGAGGTGGCCCAGTGGCCAGGCCTGTCCCGGTGCCATTGCCCTGGTGCAAGCTGGGCACTGGCTGCTGGCCAGCCCTGAGGCAAGCGTTCTGCAGGGTGCTTAGCACTGCTTTGGAGATGGGTAGTGCCACCTGCATGGCACAGCACCATCCCTACCAAGGTGCCCTTTTGGGGGACTGTCCCCCAGCCTGCTTGCCCCCCAGCATTGCCTTCCCAGAGCGTGGCCCTCCGGCAGCTTCCCTCGAGCCTCCAGCTGGGTCATGCCAGGCGGCTCCGTCATCCCTTTGTGTTGTGCAGCCCTTTGTGTGGCTTCCAGAAGGAAAAATCCCTGAAAAGGGGACACCCTGTAAAAGGAGGCAGCGTGGCCCTAGTTCCAACACCCCCAGCTACTGAGTGCAGGCCAGTGGCTGTGGGCAGGGGTGGGTGAGCACAACCCTGCGCCCAGCAGCATTGCCATGAGCTGTGCATGAATCACTCAGCGCTGGAGGCTGACCTGGACTGGCCAGGAAGCTTCGTGGTATGTGGTACCATTTGCTGGCATGCGCAAAGGGGTGTTTTTGCCCGGGTCTGTCCGCCTGTCCCTGACAATGCGAGGGCACCGTTGCCTCCTTCCCAGTTTGCCTAAATGGGACTGTTTGGGAGACCTGTTATGCAGCGTGGGAGGCAGGTGGCTGAGCGAGGCCTGAGCAACAGCACCCCCTTCTCTAGCACAGCCCCTTTAGGAGGGTAAGGACCCGATCATGCAGCCAGAACCTGTTTTGGAAGCTCCGTATCCCCAGCAGGGACACCTGAGGCAGGCAGAGGCTGTGCATGGGAGCCCAGCTGATCCCGTGGGGCTGCAGGGCAGGGGGGCAACACCTCCTGGAGATGTGAAGCCCCTGGTCCCTGCCCTGACGTGGCTCTTGGTCTTGCATCCCCACAGAGCTCTGCAGGTTGCACCGCAGTCGGGAGGAGGCTGAAGAGCGGCCTGCGCCTCAAATCGTGAGTGTCCCAGCAACCCAGGAGCCCTCCCGACCTTGGAGCAGGGCCTTGGGGGCAGCAGCATGGCCTACTGGCACCAGGCTCCCACCACCCTACAGCCACGTGGGAGGATCAGGGCTGGGGTAAATCCCTGTCCTTTCCCTGCCCCAGGTGCTTCCCTGTCACAAGAGCCAGGACTGTGGGATGGTGGGGAGGTTCTGCTGCACCTTGTGGAGTGGGGAAGTGTGTTCAACCTCTGTTATAGAGAGACAGGGACCCAGAGAGAGGGACAGGGCTTGTTTGCTGGGTGAGGGCCCTTGTCCCCGGCGACACAAGGAGCACAGAGCTGCCTGCTTCCCAGTCTGGCACTTACATTCTCCATCTTCCCAAAGGCGACATCTCCGGAGCAGCCTCCGCAGGGGGACCCGCTCCTCTGCTGCCCCTTGGGCCACCACCACCGTCAGTCACGCTCTGCTGGGCAACTTTGAGGTAAGAGCTGTGACCCGGGCTGTGAACGCCCGCTGTGCAGGAGGGAGCACGTCCAGCCCTGGGGGCTGGGGTTGGCTCTGTGGAGAGGCGTCTGTCCCTGGCAGGAGAGCTCGCTCGAGCACATCCTGGCACGGTGCTGTGTGCTGAACTTGTCCCCCAGGCCCTGGGGAGAGGGCTGCTGCAGACCAGCTAGGCTAGGATGCTCGCACTTGTTCTTGGCGTTAGGTGCCTGGTTTCAGCCCCCCTATTCAAAGGTAGAGCACATCTCAGAAACAGGTGCCTCACAGGCAGTCCCGGGAGAGCCCAGAGCTGTGTGAGGACAGCCAGGTGTGCTCGTGGTGGAAATGGATGCAATTTCCAATATAGTTTGGTGTTGAGGGGCAGGCCTGGTGTTTGAAGATCCCTAACTCTGTAATGCTTCCCTCCTCTCTCAGGAGTCCATCCTGAAGGGCCGCTTTGCACCGTCAGGAAGGATCGAGGGTTTCACAGCAGAGATCGGAGCCAGCGGCTCCTACTGCCCCCAGCATGCCACCCTGCCTGTCGACGTCACCTACTTTGACATCTCTGAACACAGTGCGCCCTCGCCTTTCCTGGTAGGCCAGTGAGGAAGGGCTGGGCTGAGCTGAGCTGGGGCTGGACATGAGCAACGGCCATATCCCGGCACTGGGTGTCCTCTGCCATCGTTTCTGGGTTGCTGCTTGTTCCTCCCCCTGCTCCAGAGGCAGCCTGAGCTGAGCACCCTCTTGCAGCCTGTCCCCGCTTGCCTTGTCCCACCTTGTGCTGGTGAGAGGGGCTCTGGGCCCCATAGCAGCACCCAGCTAGGCTCTCCATGGGCCTCTGCCTTCTCTCACATGCTGTTTCTTTTGCCCAGGGAGTGATTGATTTGGAGGCCTTGGGAAAGAAGGGGTACAGTGTCCCCAAAACTGGAACCATCCAAGTGGTGAGTCATCCCCTAGCCTCTGGCAGTGCTGTGCAGAGGTCTGGGCGGGCTCCCGTTGTGTTGGAGCATCCCTGGGAAGGAACTGCTCTGTTCTGTTGTTCTAGTGGGGCGACTGCTAAAGATCTGGGTAGAGTGTGTGTAGGGTCACGAAGAGAGCACTCTGAATTGAAATATTGGGTCCCCAGGGAGCTGTCAGGGAGGCAAGGGGGGGGGAAACATAAGGATGAGGAGGGAATGGGGTCTCCACAGCAGAGCATGTGGGTGCCATGGGGATAAAATGGGAGCATGGGGTAGAGTCCATGTCCTGGGCACTTTCTAATCTGACTCCCCACCCCTCCTCCAATCTCTCCTCTCAGACCTTATTTAACCCCAACAAGACTGTGGTGAAGATGTTCTTGGTGACATACGATTTCCAGGACATGCCGGCCAACCACATGACCTTCCTGCGCCACCGCATCTTCCTGGTGCCTGTGGGGGAAGAGGAGGGGGCTGCCGCGGGCTCCAACAACCCACCAGGCACTGGCCAACCCCGAAGGGTCCTCTGCTACCTGATGCACCTGAGGTAGGGCAGGCCGGGAGGGACGGACAGCTGGTCTGGGGTCACTGCTGGACTCCCAGGCCCCTCTCCATGTGTCCTTGCATCCTCCTAAAATAGTCCTGCTGCTGTCATGGGAGGATGACTTGACTTGGCCACCATTGCCTGCTCTTCCCCAGAGCCACCATCTGCACTAGAAGGGCTACAGGGAGATTGGAGCTCCTGTTCTCCCTAGGGCAGTGGTCTCTGTCCCTTAGAAGGCAGGCAGAGTGGTGGCCACTTTGACCGGGAGCAGAAATAGGCAAGGGAGATGGTGGAAGAAGTTTCCCGAGTTGGAGCTGTGCCCCCTGCCCTACTCCCACTGGATCCCTCTGAGGCTGCCACGTCCTTACTTGCAAGTCTGAGGTTCCTCTGCTTTCCTCCCTGCTCAGGTTTCACAGCTCCAAGTCGGGGAAGATCTATCTTCATGACAACATCCGTCTGCTCTTCTCCCGCAAGTCAATCGAGGTCGACTCGGGGATCCCCTATGAACTGAAATCCTTCACGGAGATGCCAAGGAACCCTTGCTATTCACCCTGGGTCTGAGCACAGAGCTGCCTGACCTGTGTCGCCCAGGGCTGCTGGGGAGCATCCAGACAACGCTTCAGAGCGAGACGTGTAAAGGGCCGGAGAGCAGGCGCCACCTTGAAGTATCGCCCTACTCCCGAGGCTGCATTCTTCCCTGCTGCACCATGGACACTGGGGCCGTGCCCTGGGGCAGCGCTGGGATTTCCAGGGGGGCTTTGCTGGCTGGGGCTGGGGAGCAGCCCCTGTGCTCCAGAGACACTGCCAGGTCTTGCCAGTGCTGCTCCAAGCTCGGAGATAGGGCTGGGGTGGGAGCTCAGCCTGGAAGAGGGTCTTGGGATGAGGTTGCCTGGGCCAGGCTCTGCGTTGGGGAGCTGGAAGTGCAGAAGGGTTCATATTTATTAGTATTTATTGTTGCTGGAAGGATGGAAGAGGGTGAATATGGAGGGTGCTGATCTTCTCCCCTGGCCCTCCTGGCTAGGCAGGCCCTGGATGATGTCCCCAGGCAGGGGCAGGCACTGCGACACTGTCGGCTATGTGTCACCCTCTCCTCCCTGTCCCTAAATTGGGGGGGTGTCCCCTGCCTCGGGGCTGTGTTAAAAGCTGGGGGGAGGCTGGGCAGCCCCTGCTTGGGGCGGCTTGGACTTGCCCTGTCACCCTGTCTGGGCCAGGCTCGTCCCAAGAAGTCGGGGCTGGGAGGGCTGGGGCTGTCGCGCAGAGGGCTGGGACAGTCCCTGGAAAGGCAGGGGCAGCACTTCCATGAAGGGCAGCTGGAGGCTGCAGGAGAAGGTGGAGATCACCAC
This sequence comes from Tinamus guttatus, assembly GCF_059628265.1. NCBI lineage: Eukaryota > Metazoa > Chordata > Aves > Tinamiformes > Tinamidae > Tinamus > Tinamus guttatus. The sequence goes on along the minus strand of NW_028288626.1, from coordinate 155,124 downwards.
GGGCTCTCGGCCTGGCGCTGCCCGTGTATGTGTGGGTGAATCCTATTGCCCTTTCAGCTGCCAGGAACGTCCTTGGGGCAAGGACAGGCCAAGAGGGGGATCCAGGGTGGGCAGAGGAGGCCAGGCAGGGCTGGCAGAGCAGGGGCATGAGAGGGAGCAGCAGGATTTGAACCATCACCCTGGGGCTGGAGGGGAAGGGGGCTCCAGGCTCGAGAGAGGGGGACAGGGTGGAGGAGAGGCAGGTGCCAAGGAAAAGCAGCCTCGGAGGCCCTGGCCTTTCCCTCGAGGATCCCGGTGGGGCAGCCCCATCCCGGCTGCCCCCGGGACAGGGAGCGGGGCCGGGTCCCGGGCGCGGGCAGCGGGTCGCGTGCTCGTTTCTCGCTCAATAAACGCTGCTTTGGACACCGAGCCCCGCCTCTGCGCCCGCCTCTGCGCCCGCCTCTGCGCCCGCCTCCGCGCGCGGAAGCGCCGGCCGGGGCCGCCCCCGAGCGCCGGGCCCTTCCCCGCGGCTTCCGGCGGCGGCGGCGCGGGGCGATGCTGGCGCGGGCGGCGCGCGGGGCGACGCGGGGGCTGCCGCAGGTGCGGGCGGCGGCCGGAGCGGGGCGGCCGGAGCGGGGCTCCCCGCGCCGCCTCACGCGCCTCCTCTCCCCCGCAGCGCTGCCAGGGGCCGGCGCGGCCCGCGCCGCGGCGCGGCGCCTCGGGCCTGCCCGTCAACGTGGGCGTGCTCTTCGTGCCGCAGCAGGAGGCCTGGGTCGTGGAGCGCATGGGCCGCTTCCACCGCATCCTGGAGCCCGTAAGGAGCCGCGGCGCCCGCGCGCGCGTGGGGAGCCGACCCGCGCTTAACCGCTGCTCTCCCGCCAGGGCCTGAACTTCCTCATCCCGCTGCTCGACCGGATCCGCTACGTGCAAAGCCTCAAGGAAATTGTCATCAACGTCCCCGAGCAGTCCGCCGTCACGCTGGGTAAGGAAAAGCCCTGGCCCGCGCCTCCCCTCCTGCTCCGCGGAGAGCCAGAGGCAGCGCAGGGAAGAGCGGCACTGTCCAGGGAAGAGCGGCACTGTCCAGGGAAGAGCGTTGCTATCCCGGCATTGTACCCTCAGCCCCAGCCCTGGGGTCTGCGCTGGTGGCCCTGTGCCTATGGGGTCCCTTTTGCCCTCACCCCGGCAGCTGCTGCCTCCTTTTGCTGGGGTGAATAGAGCTGTGCAGGAAGCCGTGTGCCAGATCTGAAATGTTTTCCTGCCCTGAACCAGGAAAAGCATGTTCTCAGTTTCCATACATGTAAAAACTTCAAGTGTGTTTAATTGTTAGCTCTGTTTTAGTTCTAGTATTAAGGCTTTTGCTCTTCATATGTGTTTGTTTCTTTAATTTTTTAAACCATTTGCGGTATAAAATGTCTTGATCTAGAAACTTGAGACTTCATGCACTAAAAATATCAAAATGAGATATTTTGCAAACAACGATAGGGTCATTTTTACGAAGCCGTTCATACAAGGAGGTCTGTTTGAGCGGCCTCTTCAGTGTGTGCCACGCTGCTGACACTGGGAAGGAAGGGGATGGCCCTGGCCAGCTCTGCTAATCTGTTGGGGAGGAGGGTGTTTGCCTCTGCTTTTCCTTACTGCTCTAGTGACAGGATGTGCCTTTCTTTCCCGGCAGATAACGTCACCCTGCAGATCGATGGCGTGCTCTATCTGCGGGTCATGGACCCTTACAAGGTACCGTCGCTGTCCTGCTGAGTCCTGGACTGGGGGCACGAGGCGACTTTCAGCCCCCAGGAGTCCGGGGCTGCTCTGGCCGCCTTGGGCCCAGCACACAAAGCTCTCCTGGCCCCCTCTGCTGTGCGCTGCGAGGCAGGGGCCAAGCACCCCGCTCCCCGCGGTCCCTCTGCGAGAGGGAAGAGGGAAAGGCAGATCTCGGCCAGGGTTCTGCTTTTCCTGAGGGGGGTGTCTATGGTAGCATTTTGTCTTAGTGCTCTTGGTGAATTCTGCCTCTTTCGGAATCTGTTTCAGCAACTCCACGTTTTTTTTTGTTTTTTCTGCTCCTGCTGTGCAGGCCAGTTATGGGGTGGAGGATCCTGAGTACGCGGTGACCCAGTTGGCCCAGACTACCATGAGATCTGAACTGGGCAAACTCTCCCTCGACAGAGTCTTCCGGGTGAGCTGGGGAGAGGGATCGCAGAGCTGCCAGCATCCAGCAGCATCTCCTGGGCTCTGCGGGGCTTGTGCAGGCAGTCCGATGCACTTAACAGCCAAACTGCCTTTTCTTGGAGCGCTCCTGGCATCCTTTTCTGTCAGCCTTTGGACCTGGGTCTTGCTTTGGTGATTTTCTTTGATGGGAGGTGGTTTTACTCTTAGTCAGAAAAGATGATGGGTGATGTGCACCTGGATGCAGCTGTTTGGCTGCGGGACTCTGCCCCAGGCCCAGGGATTAGTGTCCTAGCTCCCCGAGCTCAGCCCCTTGTGCTGCGTTTGCTGGAGAGAAGCAGGAGCTGTTTGCCCTCCTGGGAAATGTTTGTACGCAGATGTTCACCAGGTGTTTGCTTCTCACCAATTGCATCTTTGGGCAGTGCTGCACTAGGGAGAATGTGACCCCTGCTCACATGAGCCTCAGGAAGGGTTGGCCCTGCCCTGTGTCTGTGGAGTTGGAGTTTTCTGACTGACCTTGGCCCATGAAGGGAGGAGTCTGACTGTTTCCTCTCTTTCCCCGGTGTTATTTCTGTTGTGTCTTGCAGGAGCGCGAATCTCTCAACGCCAGCATTGTGGATGCCATCAACCAGGCTTCAGACTGCTGGGGCATCCGGTGCCTGCGCTACGAGATCAAGGACATCCACGTGCCCCCTCGTGTGAAGGAATCCATGCAGATGCAGGTTTGGTGGTTTGGGGCAGGCCGGAACGAGAGCGAAGCCTCCTGTCCCATGCAGCATGGCTGGTCTCCTTCCAGAGTGTCAGCACGGGGCCCTCCTGCTGTGAGGGGAGCTGTGGGCTCTTTGACTGCAAACAAGTGATCATTACTATCCTTATTTATGCAGCGATGGCCCGTACCTCACACTCAGAGGCCTGCCAGCTCGCCCTGAAATCCCTAGGGCTCTAATGGGAAGCAAATCCCAGTGCTCTGAGGGTCTCCCTTGGGAAAACCTGGGAGCCAGACCCCAGGGCAAGTGTTGTGCTTGAGCTGCCAGCCTTGCTGGAAGGAGCTGGGGGGAAGGCCAAACCAAAAGCAGTTTCTTCTTGCTGTGAGCTGGTGGTGCCAGCACTGCTATGGGAAGCACCCTGCAGTCAGTCACCGTGGCTGACAGGAGGCAGGAGACACCCCTCAGCGTGGCAGGTTGTGGTCTGGGCTCCTCACTGCAGCGAGCAGAGCCCGAGAAGGAGATCCAGCCTGCACAGGCTCGCTCAGCGCTTCCTGTCCGCACTCTTGTCCCTTGCTCTGCCCTGCTTACCAAGGCAGGGCCATGGGAGCGCGTCCTTGCTGTGCTTGCACCGCGGATGTCCCCGGACTGGCCATGGCAAATGGACATCCAACCTGTGTTTGCAGGTGGAGGCAGAGCGACGGAAGCGGGCGACAGTGCTGGAGTCGGAGGGCACCCGGGAATCTGCCATCAACGTGGCCGAGGGGCAGAAGCAGGCCCAGATCCTGGCGTCGGAAGCTCAAAAGGCCGAACAGATCAACAAAGCTGCTGGTAGAGCCTCAGTGTAGAACGTGCCACAGGCTCCAGGGCCTGAGGGCCCTGTAGCCCTCGAGTGAGGGCGGTTGCTCTCTGGCAGCAGATTGTGTCACTGTGTGCTCTGCAAGCTGCGTTCTGCCCCGACTGCTGTGGCCTCCCTGCCAGGGCCCTGGGTCCAGATTCCAGCTGCTGGTGCTGCCCTGCAGGCTACGGCGGCAGGAGGGGGTTGCGGGGAGGATCCTTGTGCTGCTCTTCGAGAAGGGGAGACTTTGGGGGAGCGAAGCGGCGCTTCTGACACGTGCTTTGCTGTGCTTCCAGGAGAAGCCAACGCCATGCTGGTCAAGGCCCGGGCGAAGGCTGAGGCTATTCAGCTCCTGGCAGCTGCTCTGGCGCAGCAGGTGGGTGCAGGGAGTCCCACGTCCTTGGGGCAGCCAAAATATTGGTGCTAGTGAAGGGAGGGGTGGACGCGAAGCTGGGGCAGCGCCCAGCTTTCCCTGGTACCCTCCTTGCCAGCGTTTTTGGCAGCAAGGAGCTGTGCAGCCCTGAAGGCAGGTGCCGGGCACAGGTGTTGGCACATCCTCCCTGACGAGCCCTCTGTCCCCAGCACGGCAGCGCAGCCGCCTCTCTCTCTGTGGCCGAGCAGTACGTGAGCGCCTTCTCCAAACTGGCCAAGGACTCCAACACGGTCCTGCTGCCAGCCAGCACCGGCGACGTCACCAACATGGTTGCGCAGGTCAGTCTGCTCAGAGGAACCGCCTCCTTTCCCAGCGGTAGCTGGAGCCTGAGGGATGTGGAGGGCACAGTCCAGCAGCCCTGAGCTGCTGTGGAGCAGGTGGTAGTGCTGTTAGATAGTGAAGAGGAGGAATTTGGCCCAGATAATTAATTAATTTCCCAGCTGTGGGCTGGAATGTGTTTCACAGCCCTTGGACAACAGGCAGGTCTCTGCTCCGGCAATCTGAGGCTGGGCCTGAGAGCTGGTTGTGGCGATAGCAGACAGCTGGTTGTGGCGATAGCAGACAGGACCCTTCCCTCCAACCCAAGATAAGATGGCTGGAGGACAAGGCTGACTTTCTAGCTGTTTCTTTTGGATGTACATTTGCTGCTATCTTGTCCATCTCCCTGCCCCGAACAAGGGTTCAGGTCACCTCCTGAAGGCACCTTGGTGCTGTGGCAGGACGTGCTCTCAGTGGGGCTTTCTCACATTGCAACATAGCACGGAAACATCGAGGCCTTGAACACAGGCCCTTTAGAGGCTGTTGTGTCCCTGTCGTGTGCCTGTGTTGTCACAGTCCTGCTGCGTGTCCTGTCCCATCCCTGCCATTCCGCATGGCCCTCTCCAGAGGCAGGCTGCTCCCCTGTGCTTCTCCTCTCTTCCCTGATGGCTCTTTGACTTCCCGCAGGCGCTGGGCATCTACAGCACGCTGACCAAGCCGCAAGCCCTGAAGACCCAGGACGAGAAGCCTCCAGCCCCCAAGGACCCGCAGGTGCCCAGCACGGAGGTGCCGAAGGCGGAGCAGGGGAACTCCAGCTAGCAGGGCTGAAGGGACACTGGACGTGCTGCTGTGGCAGCCCCAGGAAGGGCATCTGGGCTCAGTGCCTGCCCAACTGCAGGGGATCCTGTTCTGCTGCTGCTTTCTCCAGTCAGACACTTTTCTTCCTCTTTTTGGTTCTTATTTTGTATGGGGATTTAATCATGTAATAAAGGTGATGGGTACTGGGGATACAGCATGTCCTCATGGCACTTGGGAACGGGACCTGCCCGTGGGCAAAATGCACAGGGTGAGACTGGATCCATCCTAATCCTGCCAGGGCTGCACAGGGAGAGGATCCCTAGTGGGGAGGGGGGCTCCTGGTTGCCTCCCAGTGTGTTCCCGCACATCCTGGCCGGTGCCCTCAGCTCCTGCTGCTGTCGCTCAGAGAAGCCGCAGGGACCGCTTCGCCTGTCAGTTATTTCTGTCCGGGGGCGCTGGGGCCGCTCCAGGCGGGAGCAGCTCGCTTGGACCGGGCCTGGCCCGTTGCCCGCCGCTCGGAGCAGCGCGGCCCCCCCGCCGCATGGGGGCGCCGCTGGGGACGGCAACGGCGGCCGGGAGGAACCGGGAGCGGGGCCCGCCCCGCCGCGCGCCTCCCGGCCGGCAGGGGGCGCCGCCGCGCGCGCCGCTTCCGGGCCGGGGAGGCGGCTCGCGCCGGGCCGCGGCGGCCGCAGGTAGCGCGGGCGGCGGCCGCGGAGGGGCCGGGGCGGCGGGGCCCGCGCGGGGGACGGCGGCGAAGGGGCCCCGGGGGGCGCCGCGGCCTGGCAGGGGGCGCTCCGGGGGTGGCGGGGCGCTCTGTGGGGCGGGGACGGCGCTCCGGGCGCGCCGGGGCAGGTGGCTGCGTGCCGAGCCCGGCCCTGCTCCCCGCAGGATGCAGCGCTGGCCCGTGCTGCTCTTCCTGGCCTGGGTCTCGCTGCTCTTCTTGGCCGGGCTCGGGCTCTTCATGAGCGGCTTCCTGCTCACGCGCATCGAGCTCGCGCACAGCAGCTCCTGCGCGGACGCGCTCGCGCCGCCGCCGTGGGACGGGCAGAGCCTCCCGCCGCGCTCCTGCTGGCTGCCCCGGCGCTTCGCCAAGGCCGTGCTCGTCCTCATCGACGCCCTCCGCTTCGAGTTCGCCTCCTTCGACCCGGCCAACGCGAGCCCGCTGCCCTACCAGAACAAGCTGAGCTTCCTGCACCACCTGGCGGCCTCGCAGCCCCGCCACGGCCGCCTGTACCGCTTCCGAGCCGACCCTCCCACGGCCACCATGCAGCGCATCAAGGGCCTCACCACCGGCTCGCTGCCCACCTTCATCGACGTGGGCAGCAACTTCGCCACCTACGCCATCCAGGAGGACAACCTGCTGGCGCAGCTGGTGCAGAACGGTGCGTATGCGCGCCGGGGGCCTCCAGCACCAGTCGGCGTTTGAGTGGGAGCTTTGCTTTTCTCTTTCCCTGGAAAGGGGACTATTTGCAACATCCCCGCCCTTTCAAGCAATTATTTGAAAATAATTACCATGCAGCTGGAGCATGGGTAGAATTTCCTCAAAGATGATGAGAAAACAGGTAGTAATGGCCGTGCTAGTAGTGACTGGCACAAGGCGAGCACCAGGAGTGGCTCTAGGAGGCCAAGGGCATTGCGGGTCGGTCGTGTTTGCGTTCCAGGGAGCAGCGCAGGGGAAGGTGGTGGCGCCAGGTACGGTGGTGGTGCTTGCAGCCGCTGGATTACTCCTTCGTCTCGTTTGCTGTGTGATCCGGCTCTGCGTGCGTGTGTTTGGAGAACGCAGCCTTCAGGAGCATCTGTAAGGAGAGGGGGACAGGGCGCAGTTCTTCCTGCCGGGGCTCTACGTGGTACAACCACCTGGGTTGGGGTGACACTACTGAGTTGTCAGCACCTCACATGCGAGGGGAAGAAGAGCAAATGCAGTAAATGATCCGTGGTGGAAAATGCTGGAAGGAGGTTCCGTGCTGTGGCAGCAGCTGCAGAGGAAACGGTTCCTGCTCCCAGGCTGCGGAGACTCTCTGGAAGCCCGGAGGGGGTGGCTGGTGTGGGATAGGGGAAAGCAGAGCAAGGGCAATTGGAAATATCAGCACTTTTCCCTTCTCTGCATTTGAAAAGGCACCACTGCTGTGGTCAAATTTTGAGCCTAGGACTCAAAGCTTCTGCTCAGCCACTCTCTGTCCATAGACCTCTTTTGTCTAGTGTTTTACAGTAGGATTGTGAGGCCTTTGGTGGGGACATTCAGACATGCTAACAACCAGTGGGAGATTTTAATTTTTGGTCACTCGGAGTGTGGACTGGAAAACAGCCAGTGCTCCAGCCCCTCTCCTGAACCTGCTGAGACTCTTTGCATTAGTTTGGCTAAGAGCATGACTCTGTTGTGCTCCTTGCTCCCGTTAATTCCTTCCTTGCTTCCCCAGGAAGAAGAGTGGTCTTCATGGGAGATGATACTTGGGAAGGACTCTTCCCCAAGAAGTTTTTCCGCTCCTATTTCTTCCCTTCTTTTAATGTGAAGGATCTTCATACTGTTGATGATGGGATCCTACAGCATCTCTATCCAACTGGTAAGTAGCTCTTTCCCCAGGGATCGGCTGAATCTTTATGTTGCGCTGAGGTCCTAGTGCAAGAGTTTGAAGTAGAAATGAAGAGGTTTGGGGTGTGGGTGGTTGTTTTTTTTGTTTTGTTTTTTGTTTCTCTGGAACGGCAGTGGACGCTCTTACCTGTTTGTTTGTTTGTGGCTGTAGCCCATGGACTACAGTGCTCTAGCTGGATTTCCCCCTCTTTTGGGAGTTAGAAACCATTTCTCTAAACACCCTTCTTTCATTTGGGAGAAGGCCTGGCTTGGTGGAATTCATCCACAGCTTAGGCTTCTATAGCCTTAGAAATGCACTGCTGGGGTGGAGCAGAAGGGCCATCTCTTCCTTCAAGCTTAACCTTGGATCAGTGGCTGCCTGGGCAGCCCCAGGGCCTTCTGGAGCAGCTACTGGATTTGGGAGACCCAGGCACCCAGCAGGATATTTGAGGCTCCCGATCTTGGGGAGAGGGTGAAGTTGCTCTTGTTCCGCAGTGGATGGTGGCGAATGGGACCTGCTCATTGCTCATTTCCTTGGTGTGGACCACTGTGGGCACAAACATGGACCTGACCATCCTGAAATGGCTAAGAAGCTCGTCCAGATGAATGAGATGCTCAGGTGATCATTGTGGTTGTGGTTGCCTCTGCTGGTGCCCAGGCTGGTGGGGGGTTCCTGGAGCATTTACAGGTACAGAAAGCAACAGGGAATGCTCCTACTTTGACAGCTGGTGCAAGGAATGGTCCTGAGCAGCAGCACAGCTGTGCCACAGGGCAATGTCAGTGCATGAATGTCCACGGGGGAACCGCAAACTCCCAAAAGATCAGCCTGGAACTTGTTCCTGCTGGAAATATCCCTCTGAATTGTATTTTGTATAGGCAAAAATAATAGCTGCCATTTGTGGGGGATCTGGGCAAGAACAATCTACTCTAAGAGCTGTGGCTGTTCAGTTTGTTTCTGAAACACGTGTTGCCCTGGGACTTGGGCATTCATTCTGCTGGATGCATCCACAGGGGCTTTTGTCAGTTTGAGTGGGGAAAAAAGGCAGATTCCTGCTTCCCTTGTTGTGGCTCTGCAGCAGCATGTAGTTTTGCTCACCTGCTTGTGCCAGCTTCACCTCCATGGTGCATGCAGGCTTGGTGGATGTCTTGTCCTCTCCCACCTCCCAGAGGCCTGGGGCTGACCTTCTTATCTTGGCAACAGGTCCTTGGTAGATCATCTGGGAAATGACACCCTGCTTCTGGTGGCTGGGGACCATGGCATGACGGACACTGGAGACCATGGTGGGGACAGCGAGAAAGAAGTGAATGCAGCACTGTTTGTGTACAGCAAAACACCCCTATTTGGCACTGCCCCTCCTGAGGTGAGAGGATGTTGGTCCTTGGAGGGAATTTAGCTCATTGCCCGAGGTGACCTCCAGGGAGAAAACTGCATTGTGGGGATACAGAGAATGATGGAGAGACTGAAGGCCAGGGAATCTGTTACCCTCCCGGAGGTGGGGGTAAAGTCGGGCACAGAGTACAGGTATTGTAAGTTTAAAAGACAGGAATATGACCAGTATCAGCTTGTTTCAAGCAAAATCCAACTTATAGGAAAAAAAATCACAAAAATCAGACTGCAGCTGGGATGGATGCCGGTTCTGTTGGACCATTTCACTTCTTCAGTGAATCTCCATGCCTTGTCTTGCTGCAGGGGCCGAGTGCGTGGCAGGGCAGGCAACTCCCCCTGCCTCCAGGGAGGAGTGGGATGTGGCCAGGGTGCCGTCCGTGCCCTTCCCAATGGCCTGGGTGTAAAGCCGTTCCTGAGCATCCCGTTCCTCCCATGTCTGTCCAGGAGCCCGAGGCCGTTCCCCAGGTGAACCTGGTGCCCACCGTGGCCTTGCTGCTGGGAGTGCCCATCCCCTACAGCAGCATCGGCGAGGTGATGGCCGAGCTCTTCTCCGGGGACGGCGACTCCGTGTCCGCAGCCTTGCAGCAGCTCTCGGTCTATCACGTCAACGCCAAGCAGGTACGACCAGGCTCCCACCGAGCTCTCGTGTGGGTGGGTGAGACCCAGAAGGCTGAGACCTGCTGGCAGCCACGGGGCAGTGCCAAGGGCTGGCCTGTGGGGTCCTGGCTCTTCTGGGAATTCGCTGTCTGCTGGTTCTCACATAGGGGCTCTCGGACAAGCTCTGTGACGCTGGTTGATGGCAATGCTAGGTAGGACCTACTGCAGGCCTGTGTGCTGAACGAGAGGGCAAGGGGAGATTGAAACCAAACTTTTTAAGTTTGTTTAGTTTCTTCTGTTCAATGGGGATGAGACAGTTATCTTCATGGGGAACTTAATTAAGAGTTTCTTCCTTGTGCAGTTTGCTCCAGCAGAAGGCAGCACTGGTCTCCAAAAGAGATCTGGGAGATCCAGTTTCGTACTTGGTGATGAGCTGTGGTTCAGGAAATCACTGGCCTGGGCACCCATGTGTATTTCTGGATAAGGATTGGCCCCAGCTGGTCAGAGGTGGGTTTGGTTATTTGGGAAGGCAGGTTCCTCAAAGCTCAGGAAGATTATGGGCAAGTTTCATTAGTGGAGATTCAAGAGTAAAAAGTTTTGATTCTGCTTCAGAATTTCTGCTTCAGAAATGTTTTTAGCTGAAAACTGTTCCAACACAGTGACAGAAGGAAAACAGCAATGAAGGATTAAATAAAACAAACACTAAGTAATAGCAGAGAATAAATCGGGATGATAGACTGGGATCAGCTTGTGCCAAGTGCTGCAGAATATACAACCCCACAGCTGAATGTCATTTGGATGGCTGGAAGGGCCAAGATTTTTGAGTGATTTGGAATACACTAGGCATGAAAGAAGCCCGAACAATGGAGCAAAGCCATGTGCAGGTCTGCCTGGTTTTGGGGAGCACTGCCTGGTGCCACGCCAGGCTTGTCACAGCAGATCTGCTGCACGTCCTTTGCGTTATAGAGCCTGTTTCTCAGGTAAGACCCTGCCTGCCTTTGAGAGACCTCTGCATTGCTAGAATCATGCTCCTGGCCCCAAAATAACTCCTTCAGCCCCCAGGCAGCTCCCTGCTGTACCCGGGGGCTGTGCAAAGAAGAAGCCAAACCAGTGTGGGCCCTGTTTTGGGTCCAGTAGCTTGGATACAACCTGTGATGTGTAGGTTGGGCGTTACTGGGGCAAGGTAGTGAAGAGCAGAAGACCATATGATTGCTGGTGCGAAGGCAGACGTATTCACCATCTCTGCTGGGTATTTATAGAGGAAAAGGGTGCTTTGTCATTTAAGGATGATGCCAGTGTACTCTCCTGTCTATTAGTCACCACAAATATTGATTATCATGTGTTAGAAGTTAATGTCATCCAGCCCTGCGGGTTTGAATGTTTGCACTTAGTCATCTGAGGAGGTTTCTGGCTTGGTGGCCTTGGTTTTGAATGCAGCATGGCAGCGGGCTCGTGCCAGCCTGAGGGAGAGCTAGAGGGTCTGTCTGGTGCATGGGCTGATTCTGCCTGCGCTCTGAGGCGGCGGGAAGGCACATGGACGTGTAAGGTTTGTGCTGGTGTACGTTGCTAGATGTTTGTGCAGGTGCTGGGCTCTGGTAGTGCCCGTTGCAACATCACGGCTCTGTTCCTGCTGACTTGAAGCAGAGGCAGAATTAGCTTTTCTCAGCTTATGGCACAGTGGGTTAATGCACCCGTGTTCAAAAATAGAGAACAGTCTGGTTTGATCACCTGAAAGCTGTTTAATTTGCTGTATGTCCTCAGAAAAATAAGGAAAAGACTAACAGAGGATTCAGATTAACAGCTAGTAATGACTTAAACTTCTTAGAGAAGTTTCCCTCATTGTTACTCAAGACTCTGCCAAAACCCCTTAGCAATGGGTACTGTTAACAAAAATGCCCCCAGCAAGTTAAGAACTGGGTATCTGAGAAATGTGGATGTATTTGTCAGGGTGGATACGTCAAGGTGAGTTCCCTTAGCCAGAGCTCTACTTCTTGCTGGCCACACGTTGTGTTTGGCTGCTCAGCCCAGGCCACACTGCCAGGGACAGGGCAGGGCTTGGCACATCAGGGCTGCCTCCGTGCTGAAGGGCTCTGCAGGGCGAGGGGCAGTGAAGTTCCTTTCTCAGCGGCCCCAGTGCTGCCGTCTCATCTTGTCCCCTGTCCTGTAGGTGGACCGATTCCTGCGCTCCTACTCGCTGGTGGCCCAGGACCTGCCGGCGGAGCAGCTGCAGCACCTGCAGGGGATCTTCTCCAGCGCCGTGGAGGAGCACGCTCAGCTCTTGGCCCGCGTGCGAGAGGCAAAGCCGGTGTCTCCGGAGCTGGAGGCCAGGCTGGGCGACCTGCTGGGTCGCTTCCAGCGCTACCTGCGGGAGGCACGGGCTGTGTGCGCCCGGAGCTGGGCCCGCTTCCACCCGCTGCGGATGGCGGCGGGCTGCGCCCTCATTGCTGCTTCCTGCCTGCTCTGCTACGTCACCTCGGGGCTGCCCACGGCGTCGGACTCCTTCTATCGCAGCTGCCTCCTGTACCCGCTGCTCTGGGGCCTGATTGCGGCCGTGCTGCTTGGGCTGGCCTGTACGTTCATCCAGGAGGGGCTGGATCTCCTCCTGGTGTCGTCATGGGCAGCTGCAGTTTCTCAGGTGGCCTTTTTCTGGTGCTGGTGGGGCCGGCAGCCCAAGCGAGCCCATTTAGCAAGTAGCCATCCCCCCTTGGCCAGCATTGGCCTGAGGCAGCATCTGCAAGCATGGCTGGGGATGGCCTTTCCTATGGGGATCCTCCTCTTCCGCTGCGGAGCCATGTTCTCCGATAGCTTCGTGGTGGCCGAAGCCCGGGTTGCCCCATTCCTGCTGGCCTCACTGGTCGTGTTGCTGGTGGGGAAACTCCACTGGGACGGTCGCTTGACGGTTCCTGAAGGCCCCAAGCAGCAGCTCCTCGGTTTTTCCTCTTACCGTAGGGAGAGCTGGCCCCTGCTGTACTTCGTGGCCGCGCTTCTGCTCTGCGTGCGCCTCTCCGCTGTTTTCCACCAGTGCCGTGAGGAAATCCCCCAGTGCCGGCCCTCCCTGTTCCTCGCCCCCCTCGCCAGCCTGCGCAACGCGCGGGCCAAGAACCTCTTCTACCTCGTGTGCGTGGCCTCGCTCGTGGGGCTGGTGTGCGCCGTGCGGCGCTGGCTGCGCCACCACGGCAACCTCAACAGCGCCGGCCCCGCCGTGCTCTTCGTGCGCTGGGGCTTCCCGCTGGTCGCCGTCTTCATCGCCTGCTACTGGGCCGTGGCCTCCAGCACCGAGGACTCGCTGGGCAAGCTGCAGGAGCTGGTGCACGTGGCGCTCGTTGCCTTTCCATGGGCCGTCTACGGGCTCGTGGCCGTGGGGCTGTTGCTCTTGCTGTGCAACCCCGTGACAGTGTTTGCGAAGGACACGCGGGAGTCGGCGGGGCCCATTGTCACCCCGTACCTGGGTGTTGCTGGCTCGGAAGCAGAATTCCTGCACGTCATCCCTCAGATCTACAAGAGGATGCAGGAGTCTCTGAAAAGCCGCCTGGAGCGGGGCAGCTGCAAGGCCACGGTGGCGGCCTACGGGCTGGGCAGCGTGTACTCGGCAGCCTTGGTCATAGCGCTGACCCTGCTGGGCTTCCTCTTGCTGCTGCTGCACAGCGAGCGGCTCAGTCTCGCCTTCCTGCTCCTCTTCCTGGAGGCCTTCGTGCTGCTGCACATCCACGCCCGTGCCAGGAGCCTTGCTGGAGACGCGGGTGAGTTGGGGCTCAGCAGAGCATGCTCTGGGTCTGCCTTGGGCTGTGGCCTGGGCTGTGTCTCCAGTGGCCTCTTCCTTTCTCCATTGGAAGTGGGAGGGGGCAGTCTCTGCTCCCAAGGAATGGGATGCACTGATCGCTCCTGTGTTTACAAGAGCTGCTTAAATCCCCTAAAAATGCCTATGCAGCAGGGATGCAGTGTGGGAGGGGAGCCCCTTGTGTCAGGAAAGGGACTTTTTCACCCAAATCCGCTTGGGAGGAAGAGGAGTCCGGTGCGTCAGGGAAGGGATTTTTTATTCACCCATTTCCTCTCCCTACACTGTGAGAAGCCACTGAACCTCAGTGCTGCTGACAGGGCCCTGGGAGCAGGGCAGAGCGTGGAGGGGATGTCTGACTACCTGCCATTCCCTGTGCTGGGAGCCTGCTAGGTTGTGTGGGAAGGGAAACTGGGAAGAAAGACAATGTGCTGTTTTAGACTGTGGATCTCTTTGTTTCCTCAGTGCTGATCTCTCTGTGTCTCTCTCTGTCTTTCAGAGCCTTTTTTGGTGCCCTGGTATGCAGTCCTCTCCTGGCTCCTTGCTGCTTCCCAGTTCTTCTATTCCACAGGCCACCAGCCCATCTTCCCAGCCATCCATTGGAATGCAGCCTTTGTGGGCTTCCACCTCGACCACAGCACTAACATCCTGCCTGCTGTCCTGGTGGGCGCCAACACGTTTGCCTCCCACATCCTCTTTGCAGGTAAATCAATTTATTCCCGGGCCACTAAGCCTAGGCTGGCAGAGCTCCCACCTTGTTTTTGGCCAGCCCAAGAGCAACATTTTTACTGTCCACTCCTGTGGCCACTGTTGCCTGCAGGCTCCGTGAAACTGGGTTAAACTGGAATGGAGTATGTGCTTCCTGCATGCCCAGAGCGCAGTGTCTGAGCACTCCTCACCCTCGGGCTCCCTGTAACTCCCTGTGCCTTTGTCCTCGAGGCAGTTGGCTGCCCTCTGCTCCTGCTCTGGCCCTTTGTGTGTGAGACGCCCAGCGCACAGAGGAAGAAGTCCAGGAAGGAGCCCCGGGAGGAGCTGCTGGAAGAAGAGGAGCACATGATGGAGATGAGGCTGCGGGAGGCCCCGGAGAGGTTCTCTGCAGCTCTGCTGCAGCTGGGACTGAAGTACCTCTTCATCCTGGGCATGCAGGTATGGGCAGAGGCAGATGGGAAGGACTGCTCAAGAGGAGAGGGGTGGTCAGAGCCCAGGGCACCTCGACATAATGAGGACTCAGCCAGAGCAGAGAGAGGGCCAGGGCTGACGTGTCTGGGTGCAGGTGGAAGGGCAGCTGCACAGATCCTCTCCTCAGCAACACCTTTGCTTCAGGAAAGGTTCCAAGTGAAAGCAGTGGTGCAGATTAGGCTGCCTTTCAGATCCATCTTTGCAGAGTGGGGGCATCTGCTCAGAAGCTGCAGAATTGTAATCCTGCTTCCCCTCTTCCCGACCTTGCACTAGCTGACTCATCTGACTAGCTGACATTTGCACTAGCTGACTCATCTGACCCATATTGTGATGGTGTAGATAGCTAAACAGCAGAAAACTTATCTCATGAAAGATGTGAATAGCTCTCAGGGAGTTAGCCCATCAAATCATCTCTCTGAGTGGTCATTCCATAACCAGTAAAGGGGAAGGGGCAAGCCCTTACAGCAGGAGGGCACCAGTGCTCCTCTCAGTGAGCTCAGGGCAGCTTAGCTGTTTTGTCTTTCCCCATTTGAAGCCACAGTGGAAGAAAATCCTCTTTGTGTTGCCTGTTTCTGATGTGTACAGTTCTAGCCCTTCAGGTGTGCGTGGCTTAGTACTCTTCAGATGTGCATCCGTTGCCCAGGAGGTCTCTCCAGAGTCATTTGTAACTTGTTTTTCCTTGTCTTTCCCACAGCTTCTGGCCTGTGTTTGTGCAGCTGTGATCCTCAGGAGGCACCTCATGGTCTGGAAAGTCTTTGCCCCAAAGTAAGTCCCAGGAGTTGCTCTGATGCTGGATTAGGGCTCTTATTCCCAAGCTGTCAATTAGTGTGCACAGACAGTAACGACAGAGGACCGTGGTCATTCATACTGACTTCTTACTTAGCAGAGGCCATAGGACTGTCCCATAAATTCCAGTTTCTAGCTGAGAACCTGGTCTTGAACTACTGTGTAGAAATTTCTCCTAATCATGGTTTCTGCAAAACATGCAGAGTTACTACATACCAGCTAAGCTGCCCAAGTAGGAATAGCCAAAGTATCCTGGGATCCCCAGACCGGCCAGGACGGTCCTGCCAGGCCAGAGCAGAGAGCAGGAAAATATTCAAGGCAGGGAGCAAATGCAGAGCTACCATCTCAGAAATGAGATGGCAGTAGGCATGGGCTAGCAGGGCCATGGGAAGTCCTTGGTGTCTTAAAGTTTTCCAGATTCCTCCTAAGTGTCTTCCTAGATGGTTTCTAGACCACCAGGGAACTTTAGGCCTGCTCGACTTCCAGGCTGCAGGCAGCATTCGTTGCTGGGTAAATGTTATTAGACTTTCGGATGTGGGGTGTTATCAGCCTCTTACTGTCAGGAAAGTCAGTCTGCTGGGAGTGAGGGCAAAACAACTTGTCCTTGCAGGAATGCTGGATGACCCCTCACCGTGTCTGTTGTGCCCCCAGGTTCCTCTTTGAAGCACTGGGTTTCGTGGTGAGCAGCATCTGCCTCCTGCTGGGGATCTCCTTGGTGATGCGTGTGGACTGTGCAGTCAGCACCTGGTTCACCCAGCTCCAGCTCAGGTAGCGTTGGAGATGTGGGGAACCTGACCTGCTCCTCGACCAAGGCTGTGGTTGTCTCCTTGCCTCCTGGGGCCTGGCGGGATCCTAGAGCCACCAGCAACGAGTGCCTGTTGACAGCAGTCAGGGGCCGTCCCCAGCGTGCAGCGGGGTGCCCGCTGTTCCCTGCTCTTGGCAGTGCTCTGCGGGATCGCCTTTCCCAGCAGCTGGGCTCCAGCTCCTGCTGGGCATTTGCGAACAGCAGAGCTGGCTGCTGCCGGAGGCCAAGACACAGGAGTCCTGAAGTGCCCCTCTGGAGCAGCACTAGCCAGGGGCTTTGCTGCTGCTTCCCTCACAGCTCTGCCCACCTGCAGCTGGAGGCCTCATGGCCAGCACACTGCCCGGGATGTTACCTTGCCTGTGCCAGGACAGGGACCTGCTGGACGGGACACCTTCCAGTGCCGAGGAGGGGAAGGAGGGCTACGACCCAGCTGTGTCACCAGGGCCTGCACCCACCATCTCTTATCCTTTCTTCCTGCGTGCTTAGTTTTCACGCTCGAATCCAAGTGCACGTGGTGGTGTGTACACTCGTTCATGGGGTCTCGGTGGCAGCCGCTCTGCTCCAGCTGTAGAGCCTGCTGGTTGCTCTGTGGTAACCTGTGTTCACTACCACATTCTTGGTCTTTCTCAACCCCTTTGTCTTGTGCGGTCTGAGACAGGCTCAGCTTCTTGGAAGGGGGACAGCATAGGCCTGTCTGGCTGAGAACCCCTGCACGGGGACTCGTCCTGCTGGCTCTCTGCACACACTGGGCTCTAGCAGCCCGGGCTCCTGTCTCTTCAGGAGCTTATGCTGGCTGTTGGTTGGGAATGGTCAAATTGCAGCAGGATGTAGTGATCATAGAATCATAGAATGCTTAAGGTTGGAAGGGACCTCTAGAGATCATCTAGTCCAACCCCCCTGCACACACAGGGTCACCTAGAGCACGTGGCACAGGACTGCGTCCAAGCGGGTTTGGAAGATCTCCAGAGAAGGAGACTCCACAACCTCTCTGGGCAGCCTGTTCCAGTGCTCTGTCACCCTCACTGTTAAAAAAATTTTCCTTAAGTTCCCCTGGAACTTTTGATGCTTTAGTTTCTGGCCATTTCCTTTAGTTCTGTCAGTGGCCACCACTGAAAAGAGGCCAGCACCATACTCCTCACTGCCTCCCTTGAGGTACTTATAGACACTGATCAGCTCCCCTCTCAGCCTTCTCTTCTCCAGGCTGAACAGGCCCAGCTCCCTCAGCCTCTCCTCATAGGGCAGATGTTCCAGGCCCCTGATCATCATTGTAGCCCTGCGCTGGACTCTCTCCAGCAGCTCCACATCCCTCTTGTACTGTGGAGCCCAGAACTGGACACAATACTCCAGATGTGGCCTCACCAGGGCTGAGTAGAGGGGCAGGATCACCTCCCTCGACCTGCTGGAGACGCTCTTCTTAATGCACCCCAGGATCCCATTGGCCTTCTTGGCCACAAGGGCACACTGCTGCCTCGTGGTCAACTTGTCGTCCACCATGACACCCAGGTCTCTCTCTGCAGAGCTGCTCTCCAGAAGGTCGGTCCCCAGCCTGTACTGGTGTCTGGAGTTATTCCTCCCCAGGTGCAGGACCTTGCACTTGGCCTTGTTGAATTGCATGAGGTTTTTCACCGCCCAGTTGTCCAGTCTGTCCAGGTCCCTCTGGATGGCAGCGCAGCCCTCTGGGGTATCAGCTACTCCTCCCAGTTTGGTATCATCAACAAACTTGCTGAGGGAGCACTCTGTGCCTTCATCCAGGTCATTGATGAATAAATTGAACAGGACTGGACCAAGGACTGACCCTGGGGGACCCCGCTAGCTACAGGCCTCCAACTAGACTCTGCACCGCTGATCACCACTCTCTGGGCCCTGCCATCCAGCCAGTTCCTAATCCACCTCACTGTCCACTCATCTATCCCACACTTCTAGAGCTTGCCCAGGGGGATATTGTGAGGGACGGTGTCAAAAGCCTTGGTGAAGTCGAGATAAGACAACATGCACCGCTCTCCCCTCATCTGTGCAGCTGGTCATTCCATCATAGAAGGCTATCAGGTTAGTCAAGCATGATTTCCTCGTGGTGAATCCATGCTGACTACTCTTGAGCACCTTCTTGTCCTCCGTGTGCCTGGAGACAACAGCCAGTATGAGCCGTTCCATCACTTTTCTGGGGACGAAGGTGAGACTGACTGGCCTGTTTTTGCCTGGGTCGTTCTTGCCTTTTTTGAAGACTGGTGTGACATTGGCCTTCTTCCAGTCCTCTGGCACCTCCCTGGTTCTCCAGGATCTTTCAAAGATGATGGAGAGTGGCTTAGCTATGACATCTATCAGCTCCTGCAGCCCTCTGGGGTGCATCCCATCAGGACCCATGGATTTGTGGGTATTAAGTTTCCTTAGGTGCTCTCTGACCCAAATCTCCTCTACCCAAGGTGAGTCTTCTTCTTTCCAGGCTTCTTCTCTTGTCCCTAGAGCCTGGGACTCTAAAGGGCTGCCCTTGGTACACACTGAAGCAAAGAAGGCATTCAGCAACTCTGCTTTTTCTGTGTTCTTCGTAACCAGGGTGCCCATTCCGTTCACCAGCGGACCCACATTTTCCCTGATCTTCCTTTTGCTGTTAATATATTTGAAGAAGTTTTTCTTGTTATTTTTATCCCTTGCCAGATTGCTTTCCAAACGTGCCTTTGCTTTCCTTGTCGCATCTCTGCATTCCCTGGCTATGTTCTTCCCAGGAGGCCTGTCCTTTTTCCGCATTCTGTACACCGCTGCCTTCTGCTTGAGCATTGCCACAAGCTCCCTGCTCACCCACGCAGGTCTCCTGTCCCCTTTGCCTGACTTCTTACACACAGGGATGCACTGCTGCTGGGGGTGAGGGAAGTGCCGCTTGAAAACTAACCAGCTCTCTTGGGCCCCCCTTCCTTCTAGAGCTCTAGCCCATGGAATTCTTCTGAGGAGGTCTCTGAAGAGGCTAAAGTTGGCCCTCCTGAAGTCCATGGTTGCAAGGCTACTTACAGCTCCTCCTTGTTGGATCCTGAACTCCACCAACTCATGGTCACTGCAGCCGAGGCTACCTCCTACCCTCACATCTCCTACAAGTCCATCTCTACTTGTTAGCACAAGGTCCAGTAGCCCACCTCTCCTTGTTGGCTCCTCCATAACCTGCATCAAAAAGTTATCGTCAGTGCTCTGCAGGGACCTCCAGGACTGTTTGTGCCTTGCAGTGTTGCCCTTCCAGTTGATGTCAGGTCCATGAGAACCAGGGCCTGTGACTGTGAGGCAATATCCAGCTGCCTATAGAAGGCCTCATCAATCTCCTCATCCTGGTCAGGTGGCCTGTAGCAGACACCCCCCACAGTGTCTCCCACATTAACCTGCCCTTTAACCCTTACCCACAAGCTCTCAATCACTCATCATCCACCCCCACGTTGAGCTCCATGCATTCCAGTTGCTCTCTCACATAAAGAGCAACTCCACCACCTCGCCTTCCCAGCCTGTCCTTCCTAAAGAGCACATAGCCTTCCATGGCAGCGCTCCAGTCGTGTGAGGTATCCCACCATGTCTCTGTGATTCCAATGAGATCATGATGCTGGGACCGCACACAGATCTCCAGTTTGTCCTGCTTATTCCCCATGCTTTGTGTATTGGTGTACAGGCATTTCAGGGAAGTAGTTGAGCCTGCAGGTCGCCCAGGAGGGGTGAAAGAGGACCCTCTATAATCGTATCCTGTCCTCACTTCCCCACTACCATACTGTGATGGAGCATTTGACCCATTCCCATACTGACCCATGTCAGCAGGAAGGAGAAGGCCAGAGTAGCTGTCCTAACTCTGCAGGAGTAGGTTTGTTGTGGGCACTGATGCCTGAGGACAGCTGTTTGAAAGCCCTTAGGAGGGAAGAACTTTTCTTCAAGGTGGCTTAACCCTTTGGTATTTGTGCCTGGAGTTATGTCCCCTTGAAGGGAGCCCTGTCATTGCAGATTGCAGCATTTCTGATCCCATAGATGATGCTTCTCTCCCTCTGGATCTTGGTGTTCTGCATGGGATTCAGTACTGCAAGGGAATTATCCTAATTCTGATCGTGACTGCTTGCAGTCAGGAGGGGTTGTGTTTCTTTCTTCATGCGCAGAGGTAGAGGATGGTGACCACAGTTCTTGGCCACATTCCTGTCAAATTTCCCCTGCCGTTTTGATGGTGTTGGAGTTCCTTGTTCCCTACCCTGAACCACTCTTTGGCATTATTTGGTGCTATGAAACTTTTCATCTCTTTTCCTGGGGGAAGGCAAATTACCTGCACTGCGTATTAGAGCCACTCTCTGCTCTGACAGACCTAAGCACCATATGCTTAGGACTACTGCTTCGATTTATGTTCCCAGTCCCCGTTGGATTTTTAATGCATGGTCTCTGAGTGTCCCTGTTTGAGTTTCTTGTTGCAGGTCTCTTCCTCGTCTCCGTCACCAGAATTGGGGAAGGCTGTGGAAAGTGTCTCTTAAAGGCAGGTTTATTTTTGTGTTTAGCCCCTGCGGGTGGGTAACATTAGCCCAGGTGCTGGGTGCTGTTCAAGGGAGCCTTAAACTGCTCCAACCTTCAGCTTCCAGGGCTTGACCACTTCATGATCCACTGGCTGTGCTCTCCCACCACTGCCTTGCATCTCCCCTGCCCCGTGGACCCCTCTTGCTTCTTTTAGCTGATGAAAGCAGGACTTAGTTTGCAGCTGGCTCCCTGCCCGGTTCTGTGAGCAGCGGTGCTGGTGTAAGGAAGTGGGTAGGAGCGTGTAGTTGGGCACTGTGCTGAGAAAGAATGTGGTAGCCTACGCTTGGCTTAGGCAATCCTACCTTTAAAATGGTAGTGTGCTCTAAAATGGGTTGTGTGCTCTATTTTGGGTCTGTTTAGTGGCCAGATGGTTCTCAGGTACTGAGTGGGGCCGTGCTGATGAGTGAGGGAAGCACTTGTATGTAGAGAAGGGACGTGCGCTGAATTTTGATTTAACATGCAAAGAGAAGTCCAAGTAACACCCGCTGCCAACCCCTAAGACTGTGGCCCAAATAGGCCTTGTTGTAACCTCACAACCTGGTCAGGAATTTGCTGCTTGAATGTGTTTGTGCTGGCAGAAATCCTTACTATCACTAATACTGTGATGCTGGCCCGTGACGTTGCTGCTGCTGCCACCCAGGCCCCTGGGCGCCGTTCTCTTCTGTCCGGGTCTAGCTGCTCTTTACATGGCTGCTGTCGTGCCGAAGAGCCTCCGGGCACCCCTTGTGTGTGGTCAGAGCACTTGGCCAGCACTCAGGCATCCTTTTCCCGGGTCTCCGGTCTCCCTCTGGAGACATTCCAGGCTGGCTGTGGGTTCGTAAAGCCCAGGGATGCTGGGGCAAAACAGAGAAGAGAGCTCTACCTCTGTGAAAACACGCACACATCTCACCAGAGACTTATGAGGCAGTGTTGAGTCCCCACTGCAGATTATAAATTCTGACTTTTAAAATCAAAATTAGCACTCTTTTTTTTAACCATTTCCTGCTCTAGTACATCTGGACCCAGATTGAAAAGCTACAGGCTTCTCTGGGGGACTTCAAACACTCGTTCTGCCTACTGATGCCTAAGTCTCCTCTCTGGAAATAAGGTAGTCTCGTCCGCCCAGTGCCACCATGGGGATCTAGCGATGCAGGTCGCTTCTTCAGCTGAATTTGTTACCACTGCAGTCATGCCAAGGAGCAAGGACTGGCTCCTCATTGCGCTCGCTGCTCTGCCAAGGAGCCTAGCTGCTACACCAAAGAACTTAGATCCAAGACGACAAACTGTCCAAGGGCTGGGGATGCTCTTTCTTTCTTTCTTTCTTTCTTCGACATTTTTAGTCTTCAGCAGCCATCCCTGAACTGCCTTCAAGCCACTTGACTGCTGTTCTTCTGGATGTGCCGGGGTGATCCTGAAGTGGCCACCAGAACCTGCTGGCTCTCCCTTGGCACCCTGGTGAGAGCTGCGCACTCGGACACAGTCCTGGCCTCCCTTCTCTCCCTGCTCCCAACCACCTTCCCAGGGCTTCACTGCTCCCTGAGCAAATCCAGGTTGGATGCCCTTGAAGGTGGTTGGAGAGTAGGCCAGGACTCTGGGGCAAGATCCAGTCTCTCAGGCTTCTCTCTTGGTGTCACGGTTCCAAGACAAACCAGCCCTGGAGGCAGATGCTCCAGGTGGTTTATTTCCAGTCTGTGTCTCCTTTGGGTACACATGACACAGGAGGTGGCACCCTCAATGTGCTCAGTGGAGAGGTTTCCATCCCGCGCTCCTCAACAGCCGCTGCCCCTCCTGCGAGCGTCGTGTCTGCGCTCCTCGACAGCGGCTCCCACCAGCCAGCAAGGAGAGAAATCTCCCCCGGGGTCCTTCCTGTGCCAGGCCGGGGCCGGGACACTACGCACCTGGCGTGGGGGAGCGTTGGAAGCGTTTGTGTCTTGCTTGCACTGCCTGGAAAACGTCCCCAGAAGCCCATGACCACTGTGAAGGGCTGGGGCTCCTGGAGGCTGTTGCTGCCACCTGTGAGGCAATGCCAAGAGATGCCACTGCTTCAGGCCATCAACGTGGTGTGTCTCAGTCCCCGGCCGTTAGCATCTGATTGCTTGTCCTTTGCTTCATCCTGTCTATTCTTCCCTGGTTGTTTCATTTATTTACTCCAAGGAACTGTCATGTTCTTAGCGTTCGTGGCTCCCCTTCCTCTTGGGAGCAGTGCGGGCAGTGGTCGGGAACAGGCTGCTCTGTCTTCCTAGGGCTGACTTGACTTGCTACCCGCATTGCAATAAGATTGTTTTTTATTTTATCAACCTCTCTGTGCCTCGGTACCCGCTTTGGGAATAAAAAAGGTAAAAAAGGGGGGAAGGACCCAGTTCTTGAAAGCAGTTTGAGAGCTTTGCATGCGAAGTGCTCTTAAAGGTGCTAAGCTCTCCTGTGTATCTGGTTAACGCTTTCATTCCCCCGTCAGCAATGAAACCCACACGGTGGAAGTGATTCTTGAGTTTCTGCTCCCGGTGGAGCCTCTCTTTTCCTTAAAAATAAATGAATAAACAACCAAACACTGAACAAGTTCGTAACGTTTATTCATCTGACAGCAAGGGACGGGCAAGCTTCGGTCTGCACAGCTGCAACACCCCTCGCTGCAAACACCCGGTGAGAGCCGGAGCGGACAGACTTTATGTGGGGAGCTGGAGGGGGCCGGCTAGGCCCGCGGTGTCGCTGTCGCCTGCAAGTCCTGCTGCTTCGCCCAACGAGGCCTTTCGGCCCCCCTCGGCCACCGCCTCGCCTGCTGCCGCGCGCTTGTCCGTCGCCTTAGCGACCGCCGCTTCCCGCCCGCCCCGGGGGCCAATAGTAGCGGCGCGGCGGCGAGCGACAGCCAATCAGCGATGAGAGGGCGGGAAGGCGGGAGGAGCGCGGCGCGGCGCGGCGCGGCGGCGCCATGAAGCGGCGTCGCGGCCAGGAGGCCCCCGGGCCCGGCTGCCTCCGCGCCTGGGCGGCCGAGAGCGACGCCCTGGCCGCGCAGTGGCGGGTGCGGCGGGGCGCGCTGCCCCTCGTCCCCCGGGGCGCCGGGGCGGGAGGCGGAGGGCGCGCGGGGCCCGGCGCTCAGTGTGTCCCTTGCAGGGCGGGCGCGGCGGCGCGGCGGCGCGGCGGCAGCGAGACACCTCTGCGGAGCTGCTGCGGAGGATGCGCGGTGAGTGGCGGCCGCGGGGGCTCGCCTGCCCTCCGCTGCCTGGGGAGTGGGGCAGGCCCAGCCCTGGCCTCATCCTTTTGCCGCGGGTTGTGGCCGAGCTTGGGGTGTTTGGAAGACAGGAGGCGATCCCAGTTCGGCAGGGAATGGCAGCCGCTGGGAAGCTGCTGGAGTGGGCTGGCTGCCACCCCCTTGCTCTGAGAGGCCGGGAAGGGCATTCCCTGCAGCAACAGCAGTATAGGGGAAAACAGACTGGAGAAAGATGCTTCATGGAGCCATAAATAATAAAGCAGAGCTGCTGACTACCTGGGTTATCCTATGGCTGCAGTTGGGGAGTCAAAACGTGGGAAATCTCTGGAGAAGGATGGATCTGTAGTTGGAGGAGCACAGCCTGCTGATGCTGTATTGGAAGACTGAAAGAGTTCTGGTGCCTGGAGAACTGCAGGATGCAGATACCAAGCCAGGTGGGAAGACACGAGGGATACAGAGGATGGGATCAGTAGTATCAGCCTCTGGAGAAGTAACAGGACTGTGTAGTGCAGTCCCTGAGCTAAAACCCCACCACCACGAAAGCAAAAGCCTTGGCAGGAATATTCTACTGTCACCACAGGGTGATGAAGCCATAGCATGATAGTGGTTTGTGGAGTTTTGTCTAGCCATGCACCTAGCTCAGTCCATTCTTGTGTTGGTTTTGATTACAGGACT
Source organism: Tinamus guttatus (assembly GCF_059628265.1). Taxonomy (NCBI): domain Eukaryota; kingdom Metazoa; phylum Chordata; class Aves; order Tinamiformes; family Tinamidae; genus Tinamus; species Tinamus guttatus. The sequence continues at coordinate 130,482 of NW_028288626.1, read as the reverse complement.
GCCAGCTGCCCTCGCCACTTTGCCTCTGGAGCTCACGGTTCTCTATAACTCCCTGATTTTTGCTGTGGGAACATCTAACTGTGGCATTAATGGAGAAGCAGAAGAAATACGACAGGGGCTGCTCAGAGGTGAGGAGGACGTTCCCTCTGCTTTGAATATGTCAAATGACTGGCCAGGGGATGAGAAGCCTGTGTAAAACAAAGGCTGGCTCTGTAGAGAATGGCTGGAGCATGGAGCAACCCGAGGACATGGGTGATATGTACATGCTGCAGGCCATGCGGATGAGCCAAAGGTTTTAAATGATAGAAATGAGTTTTCAAGGCATAAAACACCAAGCTTCTAACAAAGTTTTTGTTAATTATAATGTGCTGGTTTCAAAGGAAACTTGCTGTGAGTCAGACCTGCAGTGTTAGTGCTTGCCTGCTTTTGGGCTAGGGGCCTTAGGAGGGTGTCAGTGATGGCAGTGAGCAGTGCCGCCTGATGTGGGTTAGTGCACTAACTGTGCCAGCTCCTGTGAGACCGGGCAAGCTCTGAAACCCTCTCCCATCCTTCGCTAGGGAGAGCCTCTGCTTGCTTGAGGCTTCCTCCTGCTCTTGGGGGTATGTCTGTTCCAGGGCACAGACCTGTTGCCTCACGGTTGTTTCTTTTCCAGTCCTGGAGGCCTGCGGGGCCGCTGGGCAGGATCTCAGCACTGAGAAGCTGTGGCAGAAGGTGCTGCAGGAGGTGACTGTTGAAGAGCTGCAGGCGCCTTTGCACCGACTGGGTGCCCTACAAGGAGCGTGGTGGCTGGCGACCAACCGCCTGGGAAGCGTCACCAGCCTCTTCCGACTCCTGAGCAGTGCTGAGGTGACCAGGCAGCTGCAGGATGTGTCTTTCCTTCACCTTGGGGGGCAAAGTCAGCTCTTCCTCCCCCCCGCGCTGGTTTTTGCAGCTTGATCTGCTCCGTAGCTGGTGCTTGATGCTTTTCTGGATGGCCTAAAGTTTAGCACTGAGCCAAATTGTCTGGGCATCTTGTGCCTTCTGCCTTAGGACAGTATCTGAAATACTTGTTCATGTCAGGAGACCTATCTGGCCTGTGGCTAAGGGGCTACTATTTTAGCTTTACTCCTGTCACTGGGGGTTTCCCAGCAGTCTCAATGTGCACCCCAGCTATATCTGTGCAGATCAAAATAACCACCTGCAGGTTTGGTAAAGGACACAGAGCTGGCAGAAATGCTGTGTTTGTCATAAAACCTTCTCCAAAATGCTGCTGTGGCACTTGGAGACTCAAACCCCTCGGTGCTTCCCATTCAGCATGAGTAATCCTGTCCTGGCGGCCCTGCTTAGCCTAGCAGGTCCCAGAATAGCTCCTGCCTGCCGGGGCCATCAGCCAGCAGGCGCCAGCGAGGCGGGTGACTTGGCTGGAAGGGGGCTGCAAGCAGAGCTGCAGCCTCTGCAGGGAGCAAGCTCTGAACAGCATGACTTAGAGCAACCTTTGCTGCTCATCAGCAGGACCAGCTTCCATGGGGGCTGCTCTGCCAGAGGTCCCAAAAGGGCCCCTCGGTCTCAAGTGGGAGCTGTTGCCCAGCAAGAGGAAGGAATTATTCCCCCAAGCAGGTTGTAGTTAGGGTGAGGGGGATGATAGGACATAGCTCCCCAACGTGCTGGCAAAGAGCTTCCCTGCCCCCCTGCTTCCCTCTGTCCTAGCACTGATATTCCCCCCTCTCTCTCTGTGTTTGCAGGACCCAGGGAGAGCTCCCTGCAGCAAAGGAAAGACCCAACTGCTCTCCCTGCTCAGGGCATGGAAAGTACCTGCTGAGGGGGCCTCTGTGTCCCTAGTTCAGAGCGCCCAAGACTTGAAGGAGATACTGTTCACAGCGGCTGCCTTCCTGCAGGGTTTGTGTGGAGGGGACCCATCCCTTCCTCCTGCCCCAGGGCCCTTTTCCCCTGCTGTTATCCCAGTTTTCTTCCCAACCTCGGGATTCCCTTGGGAAATGACCAGGCTGAGCCTTTGGGTGTGCGGGCCTCAGTCTTGCATCTCCAAAGAGTTCCTTTGCTTTTTCCCTAGCTGAGCCTCTGCTTTGCCACAGGGCTTCTTCCACCTCTCTTTGGCTTTAGGTAGATGACTGGGTCCAGCGCGTATCCTGCTAGAACTGGAAGGCTGATGAGGGGTTTCTGAGGATTTTTCTTCCTTCTGTCTGTCTGCTGGTGCCTGCCTGGTTGCAGATGTGCAGGTCCTGCTGGACTGTAGTGCTGTGGGAGCCAAGCAGAGCTGCTGTCCAGCCGTGCAGCCTCGTGGGGCAGCATGTGCTTGATCTCATCTCCGGCTGTTGCATTCTGTCTGTCACACATTTTTTTCTCGCTTGTTGTCTTGCTGCACCTGTAGCTCCTGGGGCAGCCAGTGCTGCCTCACTGTGTTCAGGCTGGCCCTGGGGCTTTCTCTGGATAGGGAAAGTTGGAGTTTCTCATGCACAGACCTCTCGAAAACCTCTAGGGTGGCGATAACACTTCCAGCGAGGAGGCAGCACATTGAATGTAGATGTGACTTAGGCATGTGAGGGTGTTTTCAAATGGAAGCTTGAAATACAGATTGAAAGAAAATCAAATAGCGTTTACAATAAATATTAATAAATTAATATCCCAGAGCATCTTGCTGAGTAATGGCCTGGATGTGCTGGAATGTTTTTTACCACGTTTCTGTGCGTGCTTCCTCGCTTGCACTGTCTCTGCTGATCATGTATGTGCGCTGGGGCTTGCTTATCACCTTCCTGTGCTCTCTGCCTGGGCAGAGGTTGGCATCTCGGTATCCAGGGCACGGAGGCTGCGTTTCTTTCTGTGAGAAACTTCCAAAGGGCAGGTTTTGCTTTTCCAGGAGTGCTGAATAAAAGATGGCAGCTTGGGCCGGTCCTGCCCTGTGCTGCTGGTGTAGAGGGGCTCCTGGGAGAAGGGAAGGAAAAGGGTGGATTGGGCACAGCACAGGCTGACCTGTGGGCCTGCTCCCTTTGCAGACTTTGCAGCAGGGCTGGGGTCTACACAGACTTGTTTGTAGGCCAGGACGTGTGTTGGATCTCTCGTAGGGCTTCAAGAGCTGGAGGCTGGAAACCTCCCTGTGGCCCTCTCCCTCCTCCAAGAGGCTGCAGGCGGATTCTGCTCCAAGAGGCTCCTGGCTCAGATCTACACCTGCCTCAGCTGCTGCGCTCAGCGAATGGTAACGGCCAAGCCTCTCCCTTGCCAGCAAGGAGAGGGGAAACAGCCTCAGTGTGCAGAGGGATCCATACTCTGGCAAACTACAAAGATGTCAGCAAGATGTCTTTGCAATGTGCATCTCCTGCCATTTTCCTAGGGCAAGCCTCAGACAGCCCTTCAGCACCTCAAGCGGGCCCTCCAGGTGGACTTCCAGTGCCTTCCTGCCCTGTCCCATGCCGCAGCAGTGTACCGCGAACTGGGGGAGGTGGATGCAGAGCTGCAGGCCCTGGCTGTGCTCTGTGAGGTTTGTCTGCTGCCCCCAGTTTTGCAGAGGGGTGGCTTCGGGGTCATTTTTTGAGCTTGGTCAGGACCCCCTGCCTAGCACCTGGCTGTTTGCTGAGGCAGCGCTTTTGAATTGGAGCTCATGTTCTTGATGGCTTGCGAGTGTACGCTTTGGTGTTGGAGGACATCAGTGTCTTAAAGTGTTTAGTAAAGAGGCCTTTAAAGGACATGTTGTGTCTGTGAGAACTGTGTGTTCGTTGTGGCAGCCTTGTTCCGCCTTGCAGGAGCAGTAAACACCAAGTTAGATCGTCTGCCTTTCGAAATTCCCTAACCCAAACAGAGCCAAGAGGGATCTCTGTTGATGCTAACAGCACAAGAGCTGATCTAACTAGGTCCATGGCTGTGAGGAGAGTTGCTGTTCCAGGCAGTACAGAGCACCTGGAACTGAAAGCCTGAGGTTCTGTGTGCTCGGGATGGCCTCAGAGATTTCCTGATGCTACGTGGAGAGCAAAAGTCTGCCTGTCTCTGTGATCTTGCTTGCTCTTCCTGGAGGTGGCTGTGCCCTAGTAAGTGAGATCTGTATCTACCAAAGTCTCTGTTCCTGTTTTGCAGGCTCTGGAAAGAAACCCTCCAGCAGCTGCTTCCCCTGCTCCCTGTTGTCTAATCCAAACAGAGCACCTTGTCCACACACCAGCTCTGGCTTCTCTCCTCCGCCACCAACACCTGTCCGAAGTGAAGTACCTGCTGGCACAGAGGTGTCTTGAGGACGGGAGGTAACGGAGCTGCCTCTTGTCTTCTCACAACAAGCTGCTCCTTTGTGATCTGCAGTTTTATTTGTGCTCCAGTTCAGTGTTGCTGTTACAGGTCTGCTAGACATGGGCAGCACAGACAGAGCAAGTGCAGGGAGGGGAGGGCCTGCAGGCTGGTGACTCAGGTTCCACTTGGTTCCTGGCACTTTGTGGGGTCCCCTGCTCCTTCCATGTGTCCTGTCCCTGTTGCAGAGTGGCTGATGCTGTGGAACATTACCTGGATTTTCTGTTGCTGCTTCAGGATGGGCTGCAGCAGCAGGTGGGTGTCTTGAAGAGCTGGCCTGCTGCCTTGAGAGATAAGGTTTGGATCCCCACTTGAAGGACTGGTATCAGGCTTCATACCTGGACTCCCAGTTTTGCTGTGTAGCTTGAGACATGAAGGAAATGAGTAGTTAGCGGCACGGGGCCAGTGAGAGCTGTGAGCTGACTCCTCTGACCTGTGGCACATCTGCCTCAGGGTTGGCACTACTGGAGAAACATTTTCCCATTATCTTCTGAAGCAGCTGTTGGCCCAGTTTTGGATGTCCTTCACTTCAGGACTAGGGCTTTGCCTCCCTGGCTCTGCTGAGCGTTTGCTGCTCCACAGCTTTTGCCTCCAGCAGGCTGCAGTTTCTAAGGGAGTGGGTCTGAAATTTGCTGAGTGCCACCTGTGTGTTCCCAGCAAGCGTGGGGCTGCACTGGGAATTGTGCAGTGCAGTGTCTGAGCACTTTTCCATGCCAGGTCCCCCTGGATGGAGGATCAGCTCTGCCCAGGCTGCCAGAAGTGTTCCTGGAAGCTGCATCTGCCCTGCACCAGGCAGACAGGCCTCAGGATGCCATAACCGTGTGCGAGGAGGTCGTGAGCCGCACAGCCAACCTCATCCCACATACACTGCGAGCCGAGGAGAGGCTGGAGCAGCTGGAGCGCCCATCCCCAGAGACACAGCTGGCTGGTGGGCCCCTGTCCCAGAAGAGGGAGAGTCTGTCTTGCCTTGTGTGGAGAACAGCTGCCTATCTGCACCAGGGCTGGGCCTGGGCCAAGCTGGGCGAGACCAAGGAGGCCGTAACGCAGTTCAGCAGGTCATGAAGATTTGAGTGCTGGGGCACCAGTGGATGACAGGGGCCAGCCTGACATGACGGCTAGTGTGACTGCTTGCAGCAGACAGCACTGAAGTTCCTCTGTCCTCCCTCCCTCAGGTGCCTTGGTGACCTCTTACGAGTCCAGCTTCATCAGCCTGGTGTTGAAACAGCAGGTATGACAGGGCCTGGCTCTGCCTGGATCTGAGGATTTTGGCATCGGTGAGAACAGGAGCAAGGCTCCAGGCTCAGTATCACCTCTGGCAGGGGGTGCCTGTCACAGTGTGCTGAGCCCCATGTCCCACTGGAGCCTCTGAAGGGACCCGCTGGTTTGGTCAGAGCTGGGCCCTCAGCCCTGCCTTGTCCGCATGCGCTGGATGACAGCTAAGTGGGCTTTGAACAGGGAAGCTCCCTGAATCCATGATCCAGGGAATAGATTTAAGCCAGTTGTGCTGCTCCTGGTGTTTTAAGGATTTTTCTCCACCCCTCTGGTCTTTCTTGGCAAATGTATTTCTTACCATGGAGGTGCTGTGGACACCGTGAGCACCAGTCTCTTAGGACAAGCACATCCATCCCCACTGCCGATGGGCAGCCAAGCCCGGGCCAGGCTGACACTGCTCTCTGTTCTCACCCTCTACCACCTCCTGGCCTATCCTCTTCCAGAAGGTCCCTTGTTCCTTGATAGTCTCTTGTAATGTTATTGCCATCATTTTGGGATGTGCCTGGGAACCAGCAAAGAGGCCGGGCTCAGGCACTGGCTGATCATGGAGGAGCAGGGCAGCTGGAAGATGAACCAGGCCAGGCAAATATTTGGCTCATCTTGACTGCTAACCTGCCTTTGCCTCACTGGGAATGTCATCTCCAGGGTGTGAGTCTTTGTCTTTCCATGCTAGGGAGTGTCCTACCAGAAGTGAAGCTGCTCCAGAAGATCAGGTTGCTGTCCCTTATTGGGCGAGGTACCCAATTCCTGGAGCTGGGGAAGCACAGGGAAGCCTTGCTGGATTTCCAGTACAGCCTGCAGATCTCACCAGGTGAGCAGCTCATTTTTGAGGAACAGAGAGGATAGCCACAAGTTGGGTTTCCTTTTTTTTTCTCTCTCTCCAGGGCTGCTTTGCTATTTTCAGTAGGAAGGTCTCATGTTTCAGACCTTACATTCAAATGACAAAGACTACAGCAGGAGCTGGATAGCTGGTATCTTGCTTCATCCTAGGAGGCTGCATGTCCTTGCCTGTCAGCCTGGAGGCTGTGGCATATTGGGAGAGAGGAGAGTGCAGCTGCATCTGAGGAAGAATAAGAAATGCCCGGAGCTGCTTTCCAGGGTGAATCTGTAGCCGTTGGATGCTACAGTAGCACTGACACTGTGGGTCTGTGGGGTTTGGTGGGACCATTGGCAGTCAGGGCTGCTCTCCGAACGCCATCCCAGTCGCGTCTGAGGCTTTTTTCCCCACACCCAGCCAGGGCCTTGCTTTGGGGTGCAGACCTGCTGGAAAAGCAAACCCTGGCCCATGTCTAAACAGAGGAGCAGCTGCCTATGCCACAGGACTGATGGCATGTGTCCGGGCTGCTAGGCTAGGTTAATTAGAGCCTATGATGTAGTCAGGAAGGTCTCCTCCCTGTGACCTGCTCCTCATGCTCAGCTCCCTCATCTGGCTTTTCCGCTTCCCTTGCGACAGCCCGCAACGCACAGCAGCACTGGGAAGCTGCTCCTCCCCTGCTCAGGGCTGAACTTCCCCCTTGTGTCTTGCAGGTGACCCTGCTGCTGCCTCCTACCTGGTGCAGGCCCTGTGGAAACTGGACCGGAAGCAGGAGGCTGCCATGCACTGGCAGAAGCTCTTGGAGAGCCCCGCTGAGGAAAAGGCGCAGCAGGAAGAGCTGGGAAGGTGTGTGGCGAGGCAGGTGCAATCACTGCTGGGCACCCGAGAAAGCCCCATGACCCTCAGCTTGTGTTTTAAACTATTTGGATGGTTTAGCTAGCGCAGCTCCTGCCAGCCTGGGGCTGCAGCACAGCTGTGTCAGAGGAGCTTCCCCTCCTGCTGTTTCTGATATTTGGTGCTTAGCCGGGCTCTGCAGGGCTCGCTCGGGCACACGAGAACTGTCAGGGAGCCAAAGTCAACCCCACTCTGCAATAGCAAATGGGAGAACAAAGGCTGGGGACATTGCTGAGGACTGTGCAATGAAAAAGGAATGAACTGTGAGAGTCTGGCAAAGAAATGGTCCTTACTGCTGCAATACCCTTTTTTCTTTCAGGCCGTACCCTTTGTACTTGGTTTCGTGTCTGAAGCAGGCAACCTTCCCGCAGAATGAATCTCTTGCTGGAGACATACAGGATTATCTCCAGACCATGAACAGCTAACCCAGCATGGCATACCTGCTGAAACCTCCCTGCCTGCACCAGGATGACATGAAGCCTTAACGGCTTCTCCAAGACTCCAAATTCCTCTTGGATAAAGTTCAGTTCCTAAAGAACTGAAACAGAAGGAAGTTGCTTTAAAAGTTACTAATAAAAGCCTCAGATCTAATTTATAAGTTTTTCTATGATCTTTTTCCTGGAATGGTTCACAAAACCAAAGCATTGCAGGTTCAAAAAACAAAGCATTGCAGGGGGGACAGTGGCCTTGGCTCTGCTTGGAGCTGCTGTGAGCCTGTGGGTTGAGCAGGGAATCCCATGCTTCTCCGAAAGGAATATCCTTGCCATCTTGAAGTCACCACAGGCTATGCAGCTCTATCAACGGGGGCCAACTCTGCCTTCCCTGCCCCAGGGAGCTATGACATGGATTAGAGTGTCGCTCCTACCTGTGTTTTCTACCTTGGCGTTTCACGTGGTTGCTGTCAGCTGGAGCCCGGGAATGGTTTTGGCTGAAGCCCAGAGTGCTGAGGTCCTGCTCTGCCAACGTGCTGCACCAGGGCTTGCGAGCCAACGGAGGCAGCAGGATCGGGATCTGTCCCGGAGGAGCTGTCTGCTGCACAGCTCTCTCTGAGCCCCTGCTATGGCAGCGGGCTATGGTGAAGGGGCTCCTGCTCCTGCCCAGCATCTGCTGCAGCTCATCTGGGGACAGGAAGGTGCCTCAACTCCCATCAGCCAAGTCTGGCAGGCTACATCTCCCACAAGAAGGAACAAGGGACTGAGACCTGCAGAGTAAGGGGTGAGAACAGCAGGAGAAGAGTGATCTAGGAACAACTTGGAAGAAGACTTGGAGAGATCACTCTCAATAAAAGTGTGTTTCGGCCTACACCTCCTTAAGGGAAATATCCTGAAGACTGAGTTACAAAGTCACATGCTAGAGCGGGGATTGAGAAGCCTGCAAGAGCCTGGACGGCTCAGCTGTAGGCTCAATAGGGCCTGCGGCCCCAGAGGAGGAGCACCAGGAACGGGACGCGGAGGGAAGCGTGTCAAGGCCCCACACGTGCATGCCCAGGGCCCTGACACGGCGCGTGTCACCCGTAAGCGTGGCACGAGTTGGGCTGGGATATCCGGGCTTGGGGACGACGCCTGGAGCCTCGGGACAGGGGTGCCTCTTGTAAGTGCTTTTCTTCAGTTCTGCTCTGCAACCTTCCCTCACTTTAAAAGGAAGGGTAGGAGGGAGGGCACGAAGGATTAAGTACGAGCCAGACCTGCATCAAGAAGGAAACAAGGGAGCGACTGTCAGTGTAGGCTGCTGGAGAGCAGCTGTCAATTGCATCTCTTTTCCTCCTCTGATGTAACTGCCACCAAAAACTGGGAATAAACCTCTTAACACCAAAGTAGTATTAAAACCAGACATTCACTTTATTGCAGCGCTGGGTGCACAGGGGATTGCTCCAACCTATTGCGCACACCCTAAGGTGCGTTTGTTAAAATGTTTATTTCTCTATCATCTATATATGCATTAAACTCAAGGAATGATCATACATATGCATTCTATTTCCCCAAACTAATTACAGTCTACCCCATGCGCATGCGCTCTCTGTCCCTTTGGTGGTCTCAGGTGGATTTTTGAGACCCGCTGGTGGTCGTCTCGCCATGTCCACTCGATGACCTCCTGGAACTCACTTCCAAACATGGCCCCATTTTGATTCAGAGGCCCTACTGCCCAGTCCCAGACAGTTCCTTGAAGATGCGGCAGTCCTTATCTTTGTCTTCAACCACACTTTGCTGTTTTGTCCATATCATCTCATGATGTCCCAGGAACATCTGCTGTTTTGTCTGCATTTTCTAGCAACAACAGCGAAAATATGTCCTTGGGTGCCTTTTCTCCTGGGTTTTCTCACAGCATTACGGGAGGGAGTCAGTAGGAGCCGGGAGCTGCAGGAAAAGGAGTGGGCAAAGGGGCTGGAGAGGACCTCACCGCTGCGCTCCCCGGTTCCGTCCGCATCCGCGTGCTCGGAGCACGTCCTCGTCCTCCTCCTCCTCCTCGTTCCCGTTCCCGTTCCCGTTCCCGTTCCTGTTCCCGTTCTCGCTCCCGTGTCCCGCCCCGCGGCTGAGCCCTGTTGCGCTCAACGCACTGGTGGGCCCCCCCGGGCCGTCAATCAGCCGCCTTCCCGCCTCCCCATTGGCTGCGCTGCTCCTTTCTCCTTCCTCGGACACAGGCCAATGGCGTGGCGACTTTGGCTGGCCCGCGGGGCGGGCCATCCGCGCAATTTTCCCATTGGTCGATTTTTTCCATTGGCTACCGGCGCCGCGTTGCCGGGTAGAACCCCCGCGGCAGAGGCGCTGTGATTGGCTCCTGCGCTTTTCGCTTGGCTCGCGACGATTGGGCGGGCAGAAGAAGGGGGGGGCGGAGGGAAAGCGCTCCCCCCCCGCCTCGCCTTCTCCACGGCCTTCGCCTCCCGATTGGCTGAGCCGCCTGCAGGGTGGATTTTCCCATTGGCCGCCGCACGCTGTTGCTAGGCAGGCTTGCCCGCGCGCCGGGCGGAGCTCCCCCCCTTCCGATGAGTCGGCGCTGAGGCCCCAGTGAGCGCGAAGCGTCCGCCGCCGCCGCCAGCCCTGAGGAGCCGCCGCCGCCCCTCGCCTCCGCGCCATGGCCTCGGCATCCGAGTAAGTGCGGCCCGCCCTGCCGCTCGCCGCCCTGCAGGCCGCGGCCTGGGCCTGCGCTTGGGCCGCGGCGGCGGTGCCGGGCCCGAGCCGGGCCGGGCCGGGCCTCCCTCCGCGCCCGCAGCGCCGCGCCGGGCCCGCGGATCCCGCTGTGTCATGCAGGCCCCGGGGAGGCGGGGCCGCGCCGCGGCGGGGGATGGGGCGCTCCCCGCGGGGGCCTCCGGGCCGGGGCCTCCCCGCCGAGTGTCGAGTCATGGCGGAGGTGGGGGGAGCCGCGGCCTGGCCGGGCCCCGGGGCCGCCCGCCGTCCCCGCGCCCGCCCGGCGGCACCAGGCCGCGGCCGCGGGCAGCGCTTTGTCTGCGGGCCCCGGCCCGCCGGGAGGGCAGGGGCCGGCGGGGCCGTGTCCCCGTTCGCTCCCGCAGGCCCAGGCGGTGACTCGGCGCGCGGAGGGGCAGACATGTTGTGCCGGGCGGCAGCTGAGGCAGCTGCTGTATTTTTTCTCGCCTCACGCCGCTCTCCTTTCCAGGCCCGGAGATCGTCTTTCACGTGCTTCAAAAACATGAGTTGGCCGATAGTGGCCTCTCCGCTCCCGTCCGTGTGCGCAGGCCGCTTCCCTGGCCCTCGACAGCAGTAAAAATCGAGCCTGAGAATAGTTTTCCAGACCAGTAATACTTGAAGTGACTTGTTGGGCTTGTACCTGTGCTCGTTTTCCATAGTGCCCTATGTTTACCTTTTCTTTTCTTTTGGCAACTCTTGAAATTCAGACCAGTTCGCTCCTACTGAGTCAACCTCAACCAGATGCACCAAGAATTTAATGTCCATGGCAGAGCTTGTGTTGGAAGCGGTGGTCTCATCCCTGAGGTGTCAACAAAAGTTACTCTATGACAGGGAAAAAAACCCGTTTGGGATTTTGGGGTCGGTGCCATCGGCAGCCATTTTACTGAAGGGAGCGCGAGCTCGGTGTGTAACAGCACAGGGGCGAGCGGAGCATGGCCCTCTGTGGGGGTTTGTGCTTTCCCCCACGTACTGGCCTGGAAAAGGGTTTGAGAACTGGACATCTCGGGTGCTAGGTACGAGCTCGCGGTTAGATCCTCCTGGACTGTTCCGGTAGGTAGAGTCCTCTTTTATTTGCTTTAATGAGAAAACACTTTATGTTGTGTTTTTTTTTTTTTTTTTTTTTTTTTTTCAGAAATACCTGCCTGCCAAAAATAGTTCTGCTTGTAACATGGCAGTTCAGGATTAAGTCAGTAAGAAACTGTTGGCAGGTTTGTCTTGGAAGTGATTTCATGAGGAAGTCAATTAAGAAGTCCCACTGACAAACACAAGTTGTGGCCGTTCACTTTCATTAGGGAAGCTGAAATCATGTCGTGTGTGTATGACTTTTTTTTTTCTGTATATTTAGCACAGACTACCCATAAAAATGTAGTTTCCTGGTTTATGTGGAGATCTAGAGACTGATAGTACAGAAAAACCACTAATCACAAATTACTTTATGTCCTCATTCATTCCTACTGTCCAGCCCAGCCTTTGGACTCTTATAGTATGTGGAACCAGGGATTCTCTGACACAAGGAAATGATCACAGGATGTAAGTTGTAGAAAATAATCCTGTTTTTCTCCTGGTCGCTACTGTCAAAGGGCCTACAGGACTATTTTACTTAAGAAGGAAGCTAAGCATGGGAACTAGGAAGGGGTTGTTGTTGGTCTTTAAGGCTAGCTCTCATTCTCTTCAGTTTTACGGACAGCAGGATCTTAGGTGCAAGTTTGGCCTTTAATTGGACTGGGGATTTTGTCCTCACTTCTGGCTTCTGTTGAGCAGCAGTCTTGAAGCAGGCTATGAATTTCTTTTTAACCCTTAGGTGGCTCTGAATGTGCGTTTTGTGTTTGATTTGTTGAATGGGTGGAAGAAATCAGGGACAGGGAAAGTAAAGTGTGTGATGGAACTTAACCAAACACTCAAGTAGGTAGAAGAGATGATGATGTAAAGGATTTGGACCAGAGTCTCTCTGACAGAAATAGATGAAAACTCATTGGAGAGCTTTAAAAAATAGCTGGGTTAGCTGTCTGCTGTGGCCCTTCACTGAAGCTTTGTATCATGCACAGGAAGGATGGCCAAAGAAATCCACTCTTCATGTGCTTTCCGGGTTGTGTTTTCAGTTCAGCCTCTTCTTCCCTCAGGTTAGAAGCTAGAGCCTGGGTGAGGGTGGCTGAGATACACAAACATGTTTTGCTCCATCCTGTCACTTACAGTAAGGGGATCCCCCTGGAGAGAGTAAATAAGGACAAATTGTGATAATATTTTATTATTGCTCCTGAAAGACTAGCTAGTGCTTGACTATTAAAGTCCCTATTCTCCTCTTATGACAAATAACATCACGTTCCCAGGTAGCTGGCATGTAATTTTTTTTTAACATCTGTGTTTCTTTGGCTGCAGAACTATCAAATGAGTTAATTGAAGTTCATCCTGTTCATTTAGATGCTTACGTATTGTTCCTTGGCAACTTTTATGCCGTATTTAAGTTCATTCAAGTTCTTAAGTTGTTTGAAGTGCAGTAATATGCTGAAAACATAAATATAGACTTCACTTCTTACTTGAGGAATTCTGCAGATTCACAGTTCTTCGATGTTAAAATTACTTTATTTCCCCTAACATTTAGTGGAACCAAATACACCTCTGCTGTATTGCTGTATTTTGAAAGCTATTTGAACTGTTTTTCCACTTCTATACCAGTTACGGTTTAGAAAATTCTGGTCTACAAGTTTTCACATGGTGCCGTATTCCTCTTCTGTTTATTTTTGTTTTGGTTCCTCAGCCAGTTTTTAGGGTCTGGGATAATCTCTGCATCCTCAGGGGCAGCCACTCAGTCGCAATGGCAGTTTGTGTAGCCAAAGTCTGGTAGCAGTTTCTGTCTGAAAAGGCTTTGGGATGCACCGCCCCTGTGCTGGGATGATTGACATTCTGACTTTGAACAGGCAAGACAGGAGTTTAGTTTCTCTCCGGTGTCCCCTGATTCCCATCTAGCTGTAGTTAACTCCCAGTGTCCAGGAGCAACTGCTGTTGCAAGGACCTTCCTTATAGGTAGCTTTTTACTTTTATCTGCTGTACCCCCTACAACATCTGTAAGCCTGGTAATTTATTGGTTCAAAATGCCATATAGCTCTGCCAATTTTTGAAGGGAGTTTCTGACCACCTGAGGCTCTGCAAAAGGATTTGGGTTGAAGATGGAATTCATAAGCTCTGTTGTAGGTGCATCCAGTGGCCTTCCTTTTGTCCTTTGGGTTTAAGGAATGTGCATGGGTACGGTCTGTACGGTTCACATACCCATAGAAATGGATGCACATTAATTTGTTACCTGTTGCAGCTTCCTTTTAAGAGAGGAAAAAAGGAGGGCAGTTTTGGAAAGGTAGGTTTGGTAACTGATTGTTCTGTTCCCTTAAAATTATGTTGCCTCTCACTTGCAACATGTTACCTATGTTACTAGGGCTTGTTGTGAGCCTTGGAGACGCTTTTGAAGCAATCTGACTGCCCTAAATGCCTGCTTGTTGTTGTTCCTCTTTAAGTGTCCAAGACGAGAGGCAGTATCACATAGTCTGTCTTGGCAAAAGCTCAATTTTGAGGCTGTCACAGGGACAGGTAACACCGTGTTGGATGTATGTCATCCCTTGCTGCTTGCTGAAATGATGTATTTTTAAAGACATAGTGAACATAACCGCTGCTGCCACAGGCTTCATTCCACTGCTGGCATGCTCCTACCTGCTTCTTCCACCTCTTCTTGTCAAGGTTTGATCCCTTATGGTTATTTTGTGCCTAAAAGAGCTATGTGAAGCCAAAGTGCGCAACCAGCAGCTTTGCCTGAAAGGCTTTCACAGTTTGCCAATGCTTGCCACTTCCTTAGGACAAAGGAAGATTTTCATTGTTTTTGTCAAAATCAAGCCAAACTGTGCATCATTTTCTGTTGTGACCTTAGACCTTGGTACTTCAGCACTACTTTGAGAAAACAGTCTGGTATCTAACAAGGGAAGTAAAAGTCTTGTTTTGCTCTTGCACTTGGCTAGTGTGCAACTTTGAAGAGCTTCTCAGGAACTGATGGATTCAAATTCTTCCTTCTTTTATCAAATAAGTCTTTTGGTGTGTTCGACTTGGAAGGAAATGAGATAATTATCTTTCCTATATTTTCTTGCCCTTTACTTTTCTCCTTTTGGTCAAGGTAAATGAATTGGCTGCTGTGGTTTACTGAGCTAGAGCTGCAATGACTTCTGTGCAGGTTTTACAGCAATATCCCCAAATCCTCTTGTTTTTCATGAGCACTTGACTATTTCTACTGGATTGCTAGGTTTAACTAATAGATCTCGACAGACTAAATTCTTACAACTCCTCCTGTCTGGGGAGCTGCAGCATTGTGCTTTAATTCCCCTATTTATCTGGGATTTGACACCAAATAGACTTAAACTCTTGTTATGGTTACAATGGCAGGGGTTACATGTGATTTCAGATGAGTCTGGCTAATTCTTTTAGGCAGAACATCTTACAGTCAGCAACATCTCACTGACCACTTCTTTTCACGAGCAGCTTCATGGCTATTTCCGTTTGAGGCTAGTAAAGTAGTTAGTATTTACTCTCAGAAAACATTTTCTTTTGAACTCCTGGAACTGTTATCCACGAAGAATATTCTCCTTTGTCTTACCAAAGGCTGTAGTTCCCAAAAGACCAGATAACAAAGACATTAGGACCAAAACAGGGGGTCTCAGGAGGGAAGAGGGAGAAGCAGTGTCTAAGACTCCCCG
The DNA here is from genome assembly GCF_059628265.1 of Tinamus guttatus. Lineage (NCBI taxonomy): Eukaryota > Metazoa > Chordata > Aves > Tinamiformes > Tinamidae > Tinamus > Tinamus guttatus. The sequence goes on along the minus strand of NW_028288626.1, from coordinate 115,375 downwards.
TATAGCCCTAACTCCTATGTTCTTTTTTCTCCTCCAGTTCTAAAGCAGATGACTTATCGACTGCCATTCTGAAGCAGAAGAACAGGCCCAATCGGTTAATTGTTGATGAAGCCATCAATGAAGACAACAGTGTTGTGTCGCTGTCCCAGGTGCGTCAGCTGTCGAAGCAAAACCTTAAATGTGGCTAACATGCAAACTGCTGCTGTTGTGTGTTACCTTGGAACATAACTTGGCGACATGAATCTAAGTGTTTGTATAAAAAGCTACAGCAGTTACAAGTGAGGGAGATGGTTATTTGTTTTCTAACACTGTTTCATGAAAAAATGTGCTCTGATTCTGAACTTCTGATTCTGATTTCTAAACTTGAAACTTTATTCTGCCTTCAGGACTCTCTCTTGTCCAGTGCAGTAGGATCTTTCACTTTCAAGATGTAATTCTCAAAAGTCAAGTAGCTCTCCTCAGATACTTGAATTTTTGCTTTGTCAAAAGCTTGTGCTAATGTCGTTGTTGTTTACAGGCAAAAATGGATGAATTGCAGCTGTTCAGAGGAGACACTGTCCTGCTAAAAGGCAAGAAGAGGAGAGAAGCAGTCTGTATTGTCCTGTCAGATGATACCTGCTCAGATGAGAAGATTCGCATGAATAGGGTTGTTCGTAACAACCTGAGAGTGCGCCTAGGGGATGTGATCAGGTGAAGATGAGTTTGCCGACAGTTGCCTATCCCTGGGTTGCCCAAGTAATTTTTGCACAGGGTCTGAACTGATTCAGTGAGTAACAGAAACAGGAAATAATGCTGTGTCTTCCAGATAGGCTTTTGTGTGTGTTGTGTCTTGCATCACGGATTGAATGTAGTTTACTTTTGTATGTGTCGCACGCGTACATATTTAGATTAATGCTAAAAAAAGATACTATTTTTTCCTGTAAATCACTTCAGCACTTTCACAAACCTAAATTCTATCACTAAATCAAGTAATTGAATTATTTAACAATTGGCACATTCTCCTTCCCAAATTTACATTTTCAGATGAACTCACAAATTTTTCGTGTCTGTTAAAACTGAAAACATAAAAAGGATTAAGCAGTATTGTGACTGATCTTAAAATGCCTTTACCTCAAGCACCCAACTGCCCTGTGACGAGCAGAAGTTAAAACTTGCTAGAAATGAGTGACAAAGCCAGGTAGCAAGCAGTCAAATACCAAGACAAAATATCCCCCAAAGAATTTATGTATTCCAATTTCTGTTATAAAGTTATTAATACAGGTAATTACTAATTGCAAAAGTATCATAGGAATTTTGTTTTGGAACACTTGCAGGCAGTAGTGGGAAAAGACTGAAGGACACATCTTAAATCAACAGGAATGTTCTTCATGGGAGACAGGCTTTGTTCTGTGTGGAAGCTGGGTGTAATTGACTTGTGAGCGTTCCTTACATGTGGAAATTCTGTTTCATAGAAGACTTTCCCTCTGAATATTTTACTAATCTGAAATCTTCCATATGTTTTGGGAAAATTGGTGCCCAGAATTCCTAGGGTGAAATGAAGAAAAATCTTTAAATGCAAAATACATTTCATGTGAGCTTTATAGAGCAGATGAATGAGGCTGTTGCGCCTCTATTTCTACCACTAGAAAATTCCAGTTTTAAACACTAGTGTACCTGGAATAGAATAGTGTTTTGAGACAGACTGGCTATGTTTGTGGGTTTAAAATAAAGGTAGATTCTTACTTTAAACTGCTGTGAACTGGTTACTGTCAGACTCATTGAACTGGTTACTGTTGGAGTCATTTCTAGTGTGACATTTCTAGTGTGCTCTCCTCTGCTGGGACTGTGTAGTGGTTCAGAGCCTTCCAGGTGTGATACCAATTTCCTTAACTGTATTACAAGGGTCAGGTATCTTTTGTACCCCCATACCCTCAAGATTTTCCTTGCTGATATCTAATTACTTACTGTATTTATTTCCATGGCTTGTCCTCTGCCAAAACACAGGCTCGTGCTTTAATCACTTTGTGCTTGTGATCTCTCAGCTGTTTTCCTTATGAAGTGGTCTGTCTTTTCTTACCGTCCTTTGCTCTCAGGAGAGAATGTGCTAAAAAGCTCTCTTAAAAGTGTCTAACAAAGTAATGTATGAGAAGGAGCACACTTGGTTGTAGTTCTCTGCAAACTTTTTTTTTGGCTGGCAAAGCTGGTTTGAGGTTTTTGCCTCCTTGCAGCAATTTGCTACTCTGAAATATTGCTACAATAATTTGCTGTCCCACACTGTAATATAATAACTGAAGTGTTTTTAATAGGAAAGGAGGAAGGGGAGCCTTTGCAAAGTGAGATTGACAGGTATCTTAACTGCAAGCTGCTTACCAATGACTGGTACTGAAAGCCTTTGCTCATAAGCAGGGGCAGCAGGGGGGCTATTATAGAAGAGAGAGATGAAGAAGAATTTCTCCCAGCTTCCTATCTCTAACAATTGGTCCAACAAAAGCTTCTTGTAGAAACAAAAGGTCGCTGGTGACTTTCCCAACTGTTCAGGATGCATTAAGCTGTTTGGGATGCATTAGTCAACTTGTAAACGTTGTCCTGGTGGGGAGAGGGAGGCTGCAGAAGAACTGGATGTAGGAAAAGGAGTATGAATCTCCAGCAGTTGTGGAGAGTGCTGAGGGGAATGAAGGAAAATGTAGAGCATGAAGACTAGTTCTGCCACAGGGATGTGTGCTGCCTTGGATCTCAAACGGGCAGGAGGTCTTACCAAGGCTTTGGAGGGTCCTTGCTCGTTGGGAAGAGATATCCCATGTCCTTCCCAGCTGAGGTGCCAGACCAGTGTGATGCAGCTAACTAGAGTTTTCTTCTGTTGCAGCATCCAGCCTTGCCCAGATGTGAAGTATGGCAAACGTATCCATGTGCTGCCGATTGATGACACAGTTGAGGGGATTACAGGAAATCTGTTTGAGGTCTACCTCAAACCGTACTTCTTGGAAGCATACAGACCCATCAGGAAAGGTAATGGCACCTGCTGCAGAGTTCCTTGTGACACTGGTTCTGGTCTAGTCCTAGACTGGTTAAAGAGAAGCTCTGGAGCCGTGCACAGCTCTCTGTGTAGCATGACACTGGTGTCTGCAGAACAGGACTCTGCTGGTGCTGGTTTAATTTCTCCTGGCCTTCAGAGAAAATGATGGTATCTGCTGCTGATATGGCATCCTGACGGTTCTCCTGTTTTTGTTTGTTTGTTTTGTTTTGTTTTTTTGTTTTGTTTTGTTCTTGTTGTTCCTTTGACTGTTTTTGTAACATAGGATGGGAGAGTGTCATAAAAGGCTCAGGCAGAATGCAAAACAAAATCTGGGTGTTTGCCTCTGTCAGTTGTTCAGATATACCGGCTGGCACCCTGAGTAAGCCCTTGTAGCCAAGAAGGCCAGTGGGATCCAGGAGTGCATTAAGAGCGTCTCCAGCAGGTCGAGGGAGGTGATCCTGCTCCTCTACTCAGCCCTGGTGAGGCTGCGTCTGGAGTACTGTGTCCAGTTCTGGGCTCCACAGTACAAGAGGGATGTGGAGCTGCTGGAGAGAGTCCAGCGCAGGGCTACAGGGATCATCAGGGGCCTGGAACACCTGCCCTATGAGGAGAGGCTGAGGGAACTGGGACTGTTCAGCCTGGAGAAGAGAAGGCTGAGAGGGGATCTAATCAGTGTCTATAAGTACCTCAAGGGAGGCTGTGAGGATGATGGGGCTGGTCTCTTTTCAGTGGTGGTCACTGACAGAACTAGAGGTAGTGGCCAGAAACTAAAGCATCAAAAGTTCCACAGGAACTTAAGGAAAAATTTCTTAACAGTGAGGGTGACAGAGCCCTGGAACAGGCTGCCCAGAGAGGTTGTGGAGTCTCCTTCTCTGGCGATCTTCAAAACCCGCTTGGATGCAGTCCTGTGCCACGTGCTCTAGGTGACCCTGTGTGTGCAGGGGGGTTGGACTAGATGACCTCTAGAGGTCCCTTCCAACCTTAAGCGTTTTATGATTCTATGATTCACTTCCTGAGTGTAATTCAATTAATAACTAGGAGTGTGTAGGATAGCCAGGTGTGCTTTTTAGAGTTGTGCTTGTAGCACTTCTACTGGAACAAATAGATCCTAACAAAGTATAATTAGGAGTTGAAGTTCTCAAACTGCTTTAGCCCAAAAGAGCCAGGAGATGAAGAGTGCAGCAGACAGAAGACTAGGACATCCAGGGCTGAACTTCCCTTTACCTGGCTTCATGCAGGCTGGAACAGCTGCCTGGAAGTCGTATCTTTGATACAATGGTAACAAAAGCATAGAGTTGTTAGAGTGCCCTTCTGTCAAGGGAGACAGCCAGCAGTTACCTCCTACCAGCACAGGGCACTGGAATTCACATGAGATGGTTTGGGATTTTATTTTATTAATGGCAACTTATGATTTCAGTCTTGGCTTTGGTTTCTCCTATCTCACTTGTGACTTTCATTTGAGATTTCATTTTCTACTGTGTCTCTGCTGCCCACTGGAAGCAGGCAGCTCTCCTTTAATTCAGTAGCTGCTTATTAAAGGAGACAGAGAAAATAGAGACGTTGGCACTTTAGCCTTGGCCCATATACTTAGTTCCTTTATTAAGGCTGCCTGCTTGCCAGTCTGTGACCAGGTAGATGACTCAAACTCAATTGCAATACAACTTGAAAATTTTTGTTTTCTTAAGCTCTACCTGAACTATTTTTAGGATTTTTTTTATCTCCTTTAAAAAAAAAAGAGAAGTTGCAAAAGAGTTAAATTGAAAATGCATGGAAGCTGGGCTTGATTCCTTGCCTTCAACATTGTTTGGTATCAAGGCAGAGAATTCTATTCTCTTCTTTGCTGTTTGTTTTGTTCTGGATGAAATTTGAGAACTTCACCCATTACAGAGCCACACAGTGCTCTGGTAGTCACTGTGTGTGCAGCTTTTTAATAAAGCACAGACTAGTGGTAGAACACCAGCAGCATATGCTTGCGTAACCTACTTTCTGTCTTCTGAGACTGCTGGTAGTGCAAAGTTTGACATTTCACAGATGCCAGTTGCAGCAGGTCACTGAAATGTGGCATTTTTACAGGCGACATCTTCTTGGTGCGTGGAGGGATGCGTGCAGTGGAGTTCAAAGTGGTGGAGACAGATCCAAGTCCTTACTGCATAGTGGCTCCGGACACTGTGATCCACTGCGAGGGAGAGCCCATCAAGCGAGAGGTGAGCGAATCCTGCTGTGCAGCTCCCCACCAAATCCACTTCATCCCCCAAAAATGCCTGTTTCTGTGATAGCCCTGGAGAGGGCAGTGTTTGCAGTTCCTGGTTTGGCGTTTTGCTTGTTGAATGTGATGATTAGAAACCTTTGGTTTCAGGATATGAGCTCTTGAAGTTAGGTGGAGAAGCGTGGTTCCACTGTCCTGATCTCAGGTGCTGAGATAATATTAATGCTTAGGTTTTCTGAGGTGATGTGATGGTTTGCCCACAGCAGGTTTTGCATCTGCTTTGAGATAGCTGATGATGGACTTGGATGCATCTTTTAATTCAGAAGTTCCCTTCCGCCATAATAATAAGAATTTGTGGTGCTACTAAGTTTCAATCCTTCAGAAAAGAAAGTGATTTTTCAAGGGAAATTCCCGTTAGATATAAGAGAAAAATATTTTCATTGAAGGATTGTCAAACCCTGGAGTAGGGTCTGGAGAGAGCAGCCTTTGGCCCTGGTGACATCAGACAGTTCCAGGTTTGTAGGGCTTGGACAGAAATCCCTGAGGTCCCTCCGTAGGTGATTTTATGATTTTAGTGTGGCCTAATAGTTTGCAGTAGATATTCTATAATTCTATGATTTGCAAAGCTGTGAAATCAATGGGTGTCGTAGAGCTGTTTTGGGAATATTAGTTAAAGTTTGGTTTTATGTGTGTGCTTGGATCTTAATCTTAGCTACTGTATTCAAGAGGAAAACACTGTGAATGAGAACTGTATGGTAGCTAGGACCATTTGAGCAGTTAGACTAAAGTATTCTTATTCCTTAAACCATAACTGATAATTCCTATTGAGTTTCACTGCACATTTTTAACTTTGTTAGGAATGTTGAGGGTCACACAGCTTGTCTTGGACTAACAGCTCTAGGGAACAGGCCTCTCGGCACACACCATCATTAAGGAGGGTGGGCTTCATTCAGTCTTGTAAAAGCCTGGAGCTGGATGCATGCCACTAGTCCCCACTGTATGTCTGGGAAAATAGAGTTAAGAGTGCTGAATACTGCAGGAAGACTCAAAAATTGGAATTGCAGAGTAGCAAGTAAATGGTAACAGGCAAAACTTACGGCTTATCCCCTTTCTAAACCAACACTTTGTAATTCTGCGCTACTCTCTAGAGATTCCAGGCTTCTGTGTTCTGGGAGGGATTATTGTTGTTTCCCTCGAATATTTAATATGTTTCCTTCCTGGTAGGATGAGGAAGAGTCACTGAACGAAGTGGGCTACGATGACATTGGTGGCTGCCGGAAGCAGCTGGCTCAGATCAAAGAGATGGTGGAACTTCCCCTGCGACACCCTGCGCTTTTCAAGGCAATAGGGGTGAAGGTAAAGTGTCCTGTGGGCACCCTGTGAGTGAGTCATCTGGCCTTTGCTCGAGGCTGTTGGTGTAGGAGGATTATGAGGTAATGGGGGGATAGGAATAAATAACCCATGGTTATTTTTCCCCCCCTTCCCTTTTTTTTTTTTTCTGATATTAAGAAGCTATTGCCTTTGATGCTTTAGACACGGAACAAAATGCTAGAAATGTGTGAAGCAGAGTGATGCTTTGAATCAGCACTGTCAGTTATTGGCAAGCTGCTTGTTTCTGTGTCATGCAAACTGGGAAGGATGTTGATAGTAATACTGGAATGGCAGCCGTTACATGAGCTGACATCAGAATTTTGGGTTTGCCTTATCAAACACTCTCCAGTTTCACTGTGAAGCTACTTACGCACTCAGATATTAATTCACCTCCTAAATCCCTTGGCTTTGTCCTCAGCCTCCCCGTGGGATTCTGCTGTACGGACCTCCTGGCACTGGTAAAACACTGATTGCCCGAGCAGTGGCCAACGAAACTGGGGCTTTTTTCTTCCTGATTAACGGTAAGTTTTGTGGCTTTTTTTGGCCACGAATCTTTGGCTAAATTTGCTTTGGACTTATCCATGTAGCTCATGATAATGAATGGAGCTGATAAGACTTTGAGACATGCTGTCTCCTTGAGGCACCTTTGTAATGCAGTGACCTGGAGTCTGTCTGCCTGGGTGTTGTAGAGAGAGTTAGGACTGAATTGGTGAAATTATTCTATGTATATGGGTGAAGAACCCTCTTCTATAACTACCAGCTTGTTTCATTTGCACGAGGTGATGGTCTCTACTGGAGTTTATTTCCCTCAAATAAAGCACAAGAGCTGCTCTGCTTCTCCTAATATTGATTGGGAGGAACCTCCCTCAAAGCTGTAATGAGTGCCTTGGTGCTAGTTGCAAGTGAGGGAACCTTGTATCACCCTTGCAGAAAATAAGATAAATGCTGGGTTATGGCTAGTAAGGACCAGATTCCAAATACTCCTCGCTGCTTTTCTGTCTTCTTTTATAGTCAGTGCTGAAATGATTTTGCTGCAGTCAGGATATACCTACACTTTCTTTCTAATTTCAGTTACATAGGCCTCTGTTTCGATTGTATAGACCTGCTGGGGCGAAAGCAGAGGAGTGTATTACACATTGCAGGGGTGATCTCAAGGTGCAGGATGCAAGTGGGCTGTTTTTAAGCGTATGCAGTCCTTGAAATATGCTTCCTAAGTATGCAGAAGGGACCACTGCATGCTAACGAGCCAGCCTTTTCTTTAGAGACTTGCCCTTCTGTGATATAATAAAAATAATTATGTCAGAATTAGTGATGTATTCCTTATCTGCTAGTCTCAAACCTGGAGCCACAGGCAGTGTTGTAGCACAGGGCTAGGATGAATTGGTGAGTTACTTTTAATGCAAGACTCTCAGGACAGGCCTGCTGCAGTGGTTCTGCAGCTAGCTGAAGTCAGCTGCAGTCATCTGTGCTTTCTTGAGGGTCAGATTATTTTTCTTGGATCTTTTAGAAGATACTTTTTTTTCATTACCGCTCCTATCATCATGGGAGAAAAAATCTCTAAGTCTGCACTTGTGTTCAGCACTTGTAGGAGATCTCAGGAACTGTTTCCCTTCCTTTCGTGTCTGATATGTTCGTAGAGGATCCCTTTTGTTATTCTCTGAGGAAAAAAACTTTTTAAAATACTTGTAAATATTGATAGACTGTTATAGAGGGGGAATATATAACCACATAGTGCAAGTTAGAAACAAGGTCAGTGTCTTGCAGCTTTATCCTTCCCAAAAGTTCATCACTATGAACTTGGTTGCTTCTCTTGAAAGCCAGGACAAGCATTAACGGTGTGTGGTGGCATTGCAGAGGAGCTCACTTCAGTGTGAAACAGAGTAGGGAAAAAGGCATCTAAAGGTAGGTCACTGTCTAGCACTGAATTCTGATGGAATAAATGAGAACACCAGAATGATTTTAATGCATCCTATCCTTACATGTACAGATACTGTTTTAGTGAGAATTTGCTTGTTGGTGTTTGCTTTGACTTAAGATATAGACACTCCCATGTGCTCTTTTTACTTAAAAAAATAATAATAATAATAATAATATGCAACTGTATGCTGAATTCATGCTCTACTTTGCAGGTCCTGAGATCATGAGCAAGCTGGCTGGTGAGTCTGAGAGCAACCTGAGGAAAGCCTTTGAAGAAGCAGAAAAGAATGCTCCTGCCATTATCTTCATTGATGAACTGGATGCCATTGCTCCAAAGAGAGAGAAGGTAAAGAAAGTGCTGTGGCCTTAGGTCCTTTTTGGGAATGGCTGATGTGGACCTCAGCCTTTGAGCATAAGGATAAAGCAGAGTTTATCTTAGCCGTTCAGTCAGACTTGGGCAGACTCAGCACCTGGGGTGATGTAGATCAGTATGTTTCACGATAGCTTGTGGTTGTGACATCCATCTGTTGTGGTGTGGTGATAGCTGTTGTGCTGTGCTGTAGTTCTACTGTTGCTTTGCCTCTCCACAGACACATGGAGAAGTGGAACGTCGCATAGTGTCCCAGCTGTTGACTCTAATGGATGGATTGAAACAGAGGGCGCATGTGATTGTCATGGCAGCTACCAACAGACCTAACAGCATTGACCCAGCACTCAGGCGATTTGGTAACCAGAATTACTGTCTTTTGTGTGTATTTGATGCTTTCTTACAGGTTATGCTGGGGGCCTTGAAAACATTCAGCAGAAATTAATGTTAAACAGCTTCATACACTGTTGACTTGTCTTTCCACAGCTTGTTTGGAGTTTATTTCTAGACTTTCAGAGACTTTCAGCCTTCGGTGTTAATTTCTGTGCTTTATTAAGTCAGTTCTTGTAGAAATAGTGAAATACTTTGACATCAAACAGTGTGCTCGCATCTGTTGCATGAGGCTGTCCAAGACGCACTGAAGGAGTAACTGGCTACCTAATGGGTATTTATGCCTCAAGTTGCAGTGGGCTCTGAAGTGTCCAACTTCTCAAACTATATTTCTCAGACATAAAAGTAACTTGAGGTCCAGGTTTTCAGACCATCACAATGTGAGTGAATGTGTGAGCAGTTTATAAAGAGTAAAAGAGCAGACCAGTCAAATGGCTTGCTAGTTAAATATATAACTAGTCATTTGACCATTTGAAAACACAAATATGACTAGAGGCAAATGGCAGGTACTGTACATAATACTGCAGTAACACATAGGCTTCCTTTCACCCCCCAAGTTATTGGGGCTGTTTGTGCTTTTTGCCACTTTGGTACTGCTCAGAGGACTGTATAAAGTTCTGAAAAATCTGTGTCTCAGTATTTGCAGACACTTAATTGTGCTGAAGATGAAAAGGTGGAAATGAACAAAAAATGTCTCATGGTATGTTGGTTGTGGGAAGCTAATTTTCTCATAAATGAGACTTGAAAACAATTACTGAACCAATGACTCTGTGTTTTGTACTCTTGGGCTCTAGTTGAGCCCATAGTCTCAGTTTTCCTAAGTGTCTAAGTACTTTCTTCCTTCTCTGATCTCACTTTGCTAATTTGCTGATACACACTGCAGAGAAACTCAAATCTCTGTCATTTTCTGGATTTATAATGTCTGTGATTTGTCATTATCTGGTTCAGCAGCACAAAGGCAGCAACTGCAGCCCCTTTAGTTCAGAGTCAGCAGCTTAACATGTGCTTAATGTGTATTTAATGTGTGCTTAATTTGTCTTCCCAGGTCGTTTTGACAGAGAGGTAGATATTGGTATCCCAGATGCCACTGGGCGCCTGGAGATCCTGCAGATCCACACAAAAAATATGAAACTGGCTGATGATGTGGACCTGGAACAGGTGAGTAACTTGCAGTTGGGAAAGTTTGTCCGGCAAACAGAAGCTCCTTATGCTGTGTTTTGTAGTAGAAGTGTTATGCTTTGATCGTGGAAAAGAAGCAGTTCGTTTAAGAGGGCATGAAACTGGTGAACGTGTGGTTTCTGGGCTTCCTTCAACCAGTTTAAGTCACCAAAAGTCCTCATGCACTGGTTAAAATAGCATTTCTCAGTGAAACAAGCATCTGTCTAGCCTGGAAGTGCCTTGGCACTGCCTTTCTGGGTTTTTTTTGCTTGTCTTCTCATTAATAAATAAATAAAAAGCAAGTCTGAAAAAAGCTACAGAGTTAGGTGTGCATCATGGTGAGACTGGAGCACACATAAAGTGGACGATTCCTGTCATCTCTGTCCTGAATTAAGTTCTTCAGTCCTCCGGGGATAGTCTTTCTGTACCCTGTATGAATTCCACTTGCAGCTTTGTTCTCGGATACAACAGAGGTGTCTCTGCTCGTAAATGGGTGGTAGCATTTGTCTTTAATCAGAGCACTGATCTTCCTGTCCCCCAGGGTTTATTATACCCTTGAGTGAGTGACCAGAAGACGAGTTGCCCTTGCAGATCGCTTGTGTCCCTGTGAATCATGGCTGATGCTCTGCTTTCAGGTGGCAAATGAGACCCATGGCCATGTTGGTGCTGACTTGGCTGCTCTTTGCTCAGAAGCTGCTCTTCAGGCTATCAGAAAGAAGATGGATCTCATAGACCTAGAAGATGAAACCATTGACGCCGAGGTGATGAACTCTTTGGCTGTGACCATGGATGACTTCAGGGTAAGGAAGGAGAGCTGCTGTTTTTTAGGTGTAATGCCCAATTGCATGTCTGGAACACAGCACCACAGCATGTCAGAACTCATGTAATGCCTTCTCTTCCCATGGTAGTGGGCTCTGAGCCAGAGCAATCCTTCTGCTCTTCGGGAGACTGTGGTGGAGGTGCCCCAGGTTACTTGGGAAGATATTGGTGGTCTAGAAGATGTAAAGAGAGAACTCCAGGAGCTTGTACAGGTGAGAGCTTCTCACACATCTTTGCCCAGTTAGGCTATAATAATAAAAAGCAGAACCTTTTAAGATTCCTGTTTGGGTTAGGAATAGGGTAATTTCAGAGTTCTGATGGTATTTGCTGGCCATGGAGTGAAAATTCCCTGGTGTCTGCTCTCAGTGAATAGGGCAGGGTGCCGGTGCAGGAAGGTAACGTCCAGCTGTTGTCGGTTGGATCTGCACTGACCTCCTTCACAGGCGTTCCGCTACACGCAGGAGTGGTTGGAACAGTGCTCTTGCTGCTTTGCATGGAGCCCATCAGTGGGGACACTGCAAAGAGTTCTGTTAAGTAGTTTTAGAAAGTGAATGCAGCTTTTTCTAGAGACCCTGTGAAGGGCTTTCCATCAGTGTTAACACGAGTGAGAAGCATTTGGGAAGCCTTCCATGAAGGGAGAGGCTGGGGCATACTGTCAAGAATGATTTGCTTAAAGTTTCAGTTACTGCTGTAGAAACACCCTATCTATGAATAAAATAATCTCTTCTTTCTTAGTCAGTCCAATTTTCTGGTATTAAAACTATCACCTAGCTCTGACCTTGTTGCTGGGGATACGTGCCCACCTCAAAGACACCTTGGCTGTCTCTGGGGAGCAGAGCTGAATAGATGAGATAATTAGCTGTTCCCTTTCCCTTCTGCAGGGTAGAGTGAAGCTGCTCAGCAGGGGTTAAGTGTGCTAGGAAACTACTGAAAATGATAGTTGGTAAATTGAATGTTTAAAGCAGCTTTACAATTCACCTGTGGTACTTTTCAAGGCAGTACTCATTTGAGTACTACAGTAGCTCCCAGAGGCAGAATTTTGTATTTAACCCATCATAAATCTTGGGCATTTGTTCGGGTACAGGGCAAGGTGCAATTATTTTCGGCTCATTCCAAGACCCTTCTTTCTTTCAGTATCCTGTGGAGCACCCAGACAAGTTCCTCAAATTTGGCATGACTCCATCCAAAGGGGTTCTGTTCTATGGGCCCCCTGGCTGTGGGAAGACACTGCTGGCCAAAGCCATTGCCAATGAATGCCAGGCAAACTTCATTTCCATCAAGGGGCCGGAGCTGCTCACCATGTGGTTTGGCGAGTCCGAAGCCAACGTGCGCGAGATCTTTGACAAGGTGAGCGCCCTTTCTGTTCCCCGTGCTCTGTTTGTGCCCATATGCCCCAGAAGATGACTCTGCTGAGACTAACTTACTGGCCTTGTTCCTGTTTGTTCTCTAGTGTTTCCTGATCTCTTCTGTGACTGCACACTGCTTTCCTGATGTTAAGAAATTAATCCTTTTGGCAACATAACTCTAAAAAGTTTTCTTCCTTCGACTTTTTGCATTGTTGTTAAATATTTAAGTGTTTTAGCAGTGGGGTGAGATTAGGATGGGGCAGCTATCCTCCAAATCCCTGAAAATGTGTCCTGAAACCTCATGAGCCATCACCTTTTGCAGACCTGCAAAATGTCCTAAAAATTATTGTACTGCAATAAACTTGTCTTGAGGAGGAGTGCACTCCCACTGCCTGCTCCTGTTCCAGAAGGTACCTGTGTGGATCAGCTTGGGAATCTTTATTCTTATGACCAGAAAAGATGCTATGAGAGGAAAGTTGGAAGGAGAAAGAATAATTTGTTTGGAAGGGAGCTTCAGAGGCCATCCAGTCCCACTGTTTGGCCAGAGCTGGGATAACCTGGAAGTTAGGTCAGGATCTTGTATAGTTTAGTTTTGAGCATGTGCTAAGGATGGAGAATCCTCTACCTGTTTTGACTGGTGTACATGTGTTTGAGATTCTTCTTTGTGAAAAATTCTTTCTTTCTGTATTTCTAACTGGAATTTCCCTTGCAGTAGTTTGTGCCAGTTGCATCTCATCCTCTCACTGCACCTGGAAGAAGAATCTGGCTCCCTCTTTCCCATAACCACCCATTAGGTAGTTGAAGGCAGTGACTGGATCCCCCCTCGCTTTTGATGTGTCTGTCTTGATCACTGATACTTGCCTGCTTAAACAGCCAACTGACAGCCCTAGATCTTGCAGGGGCAGCTCTGGTCCAGGCGAAGTGGCTTTGGCTCTGCCTCTAGGTGCTGGAGTTACCACCTTTCTGTTTGGTTCACAGTGCTCCCCGTTTTGGGGAAACACAGGACTTTGTAAGGCAGGATGTTATTCCAGAGCAGCTTCTCCAAACTGTCCATGAGGTAGCAGCACTCTAGTACTCCTTGGAGCTGCTTTTATAGCAGGCTTAGTGTGAGATGGGTGTCCTTCTCATTTGGTGGTACTTCTGTGCAGGAATTGTGCGTCTTTGCTCCTTGCAGGCTCGCCAAGCTGCCCCTTGTGTGCTCTTCTTCGATGAGCTGGACTCCATTGCAAAGGCCCGAGGTGGGAACATCGGAGACGGCGGCGGTGCTGCAGACCGTGTCATTAACCAGATTCTGACAGAGATGGACGGCATGTCCACCAAGAAGAACGTCTTCATCATCGGTGCCACCAACAGGCCGGACATCATTGACCCGGCCATCCTGCGCCCCGGCCGCCTGGATCAGCTCATCTACATCCCCCTGCCTGACGAGAAGTCCCGGGTGGCTATTCTGAAAGCCAACCTGAGGAAATCACCGGTTGCCAAGGTAGGAGCTGTGCCCTGGCTGTGGTTGACTTGAGGTTGGTGCGTGTTTCAAATGCTCCCCACAAGCCTGTGACAAAGCAAAGGGCTGGTGATCAATCCACGCAGTACAGAGCTGGGAATCTTTCAGCCTGAATGATGGAAGTGAAGAGATGGGAGGGAGGCTTGAGCTGTAAATCTGGATAGTGGTGAAACCGGGTGACAGTGACACACAGTTACTGTGTGTGCCCACACATGAAGTAGCACAGCAAGTCTTAATCATGTAGTAGAGTTCTCCTGGTGCGGGAACCGGAAAGCCTTGACCTGGTGTGTTATGGAAGATTCTTGTACTTTAAAATAAAAGTAGAGGTTGAAAGCAGGGAAGGAAAATAGAAGCTGAAGAGAAATCATCACCCTAAATAGGTAATAATAGGAGCTTTATCACGGGCCAGAGCCATGTCCCTTTCCTGGGGAACAGATGAGAACACATCTGACAGTGCTGTTAATCAGAGAAGAGCAGAATGTCAGGCCAGAGCTCAGGCTCTTTTATGTCAGACTTACCTTTTCAGGCACTGTCAGGGAGGAAAGCTTGAAAGGAGGTCATGGCACTAGTGCATCGGTTGAAGGAGGAGGGTTGTTGGTCCTGTTTCTGTGTTGTGTCCCTTCGTCCACACGCCTGTGCCCTGTGCTTCTCTCTGAGGTGTTGCTGCTTGGGGTGGCAGAAGGACCTCTCGCTGGTGGTACAAAGTGCGCCTGCAGGTACCTCCTGAGCTAGCGACTCCGGGGCACTAGAGCCTGCCGCTGTTTCCCGTGGCACGTGGGTGCGTAGCACCCTGAGCCCAGCTCGCTTCCCCTTGAACACGAGCAGTGCAGAGGCACTCGTGGCTCTTAACGGAGTCTTCTTGAACACGTGAGGAGTGTGGCCTGCTGCTGTGTGGAGTGACAAGGGCCTTCAAAGCTCATTTTCTAAAATAGGGCGGCATTAAGGTGATACCTTGGTAGCACGGGGACGTAAAGGCACCTCTTTGTCACCTGGGAATGTAAGGTAAAAAGGACAAACCTCCTGGATTTTATTTTTTCCCTAGGATGTCGACCTGGATTTCCTAGCTAAGATGACCAACGGCTTCTCAGGAGCTGACCTGACAGAGATTTGCCAGCGTGCCTGCAAACTGGCCATCCGCGAGTCCATCGAGAGCGAGATCCGGCGAGAGCGCGAGAGGCAAACCAACCCTTCTGCCATGGTGAGTGCAGCTCCGCGAGCCCGCAGGGGCAGCCACCCCCGTGCCAGCAGGCTCCGGGGGGGCTCCTGGTGCAGAGCGCTGAGCTGCAGCACTTGGGCCTCCTCTGTGGAGGGCCCCGCTCGGGTGCCTCGTTGTTGGCCTCGCTCAGAAGGAGCAGCGGCTCCTTCAGCGGCTGTGACGCAGTGTGCGCTGCAGCGTCCTGCCCAGCCCCTGCCTCGGCTGCCCTCGGAGCATCCTGGCCCCGAGGGAGGCTGTGGGCAGGTGCCTGGCTGCAGAGCTCAGGAAAGCGGCTCACCTGGCCCCTCTGTCCCACACAGGAAGTGGAGGAGGACGACCCGGTTCCCGAGATCCGTAGAGATCACTTTGAGGAGGCCATGCGCTTTGCTCGCCGCTCCGTCAGCGACAACGACATCAGGAAATACGAGATGTTTGCACAGACCCTTCAGCAGAGCCGTGGCTTCGGCAGCTTCAGGTAGCCGGGCGGGATGGAGAGAGGGCAGCCTGGCTCGGCCTTGAGAGCAGCGTGTGGAGGGCAGTTCCCCAGCTGGATGCTGCGGAGCAGTCGCCTCTCCCATCGCTTTTCCCCTTCTCGTTGCCCCGAGCTGTGCTGCAGGCCACTCGTGGCCTTCAGGAGCACTAACGGAGCAGCCACCAGTGTTGAGGAGCCCTTTCCCTTTAATCACGTGGCAGCGATGCAAACCTTTAGCGTGACCTGCCCAATCCCCCTAGTCTGCCCTAGCGGGTGCCTGAGTGCCAGTGGGGAGGGAGGGAAGCGCGCCGAGCTGCGAGGAGGCGTCTGAACAGCATCTCTTCTCTCCCCCTCTGCACTGCAGGTTCCCATCGGGTAACCAGGGAGGCGCCGGTCCCAGCCAAGGCACGGGAGGTGGCAGCGGGGGCAACGTGTACAGTGAAGACAACGATGACGATCTCTATGGTTAACTCGCTGTCCTCGGTGGACCAAACTCCAAATCAGGCCACGTTGTACAGGGAAAATCCAATGTTCAGTGGACTCTCGGCTTCTTCATTCCTCAGTCAGAACCAGTGTAGCTGCGTGTCAGACTTTGTACAGGGAATGTTTTCTGCAAACACAAATCCACACCGATGTTCAGTTGGGAGGCAGACAGTGCATTAACCAGGAGGGAAACCGACTTAATTTCTGAGAAATTTCTGTTCTAGTTTATGTGGCAGAATCAGCAGCTTTAGCAAAGGGTACAACGCTAGCCTGTATAAAAAACCCCCACAAAAATAATAAAAAAAAAAATAAAAATCCCACAAAACTCTAGCCAGGCCCTGGCCGTTCCTTTGTGAAAGCTCTCTGGTTAATGAGACTGTTCTTCATTCTTAGCTTTTTAGGTTCATGTTAACCCAAGAAAGGTACTTGCTTGGCAGCCTGTTTCCCCTCCTGTATTTGGCAGCAGGTCCCAGAGAGGAGAGCACTGCTGCCTGGGGCAGGTACCTCGTGATCCTTCTCCAACAGAGCCATGAGCTGCCCTGTCTCCTGCCTCTTTGGCTGCTGCGGAGCAGCGTAGCCCAAATTCCTCCGTGCCCTTTGAGCCTGGTGCCCTCCCCAGGGGGCTGTTGGACTCCTGCAGGTGGGTACCCTACTCCAGCAACGGCAGTTTCTTCTATCCTGCCTGAGTACAGAGCATGAGGGTGCTGGGGCTGCGCCTGGCTCCGCTACGGCACAGCCTGAGCGGGGCTGGGAAGAGCGGAGCCTCCTGGGGTGGCAGTTTGATGATCCTCAGGCTCTGCTGAAAGATCAGGGTCCCGTTCAGCCGAAACAATTCTCCTGAGTCCTTGGGTTCCTGATGAAGGATTTCTGCTGACCTCCTTGCCTTCCCCTCTGGCTGCCCCTGTGCAAACCAGGTTTTGATGGTGGTTTTTGTACCTCCTCTTTCCTCAGTTTCTTCATACTTCTCTGTTTTGTGAAATGTGCCACAGCTGTGCGTCTTGGTGCTGTGCAGGAGAGAAGCCTGTATCTGATGGCTCGTGGTTGCGCTGTCCCCCTTGCCTGGGGCCAGCGCTGTCCTGAATCCCTGGGGACAGGCAGGGGCCCTGGGTGCCTGTGCTTGTGCCTCCCATTTGTGGGGTAACACGGGGGGAGGGTTGAGGGCCAGCAGGAGCCAGTGTGCCCAGCGCTGCGTCGCTGCTGTGAACGGCACTGCAGCGATGATGGTGGCTTCCCCTGGGCACTTGCTGCTCGTCCTTGCCAGCGCGTGTGAACCCAGCACGTGAGCCCGTCCTCCACAGCGAGCTGGGCACGGGGTGCCCATGTGGCCCTGCAGAGCCGCTTGGCCAAGCCTGACCTGGCCTCTCCTTCCTGCAAGCCGAGTGCCTTGTGCTTGGGGAGGGTCCTGTCTGACTGGGCTCTGCATTACGCGCCTTGGGGCTGTGTTAGGGGTACTGGGTTTGTGCAAGTGGGCAGGGGGAGATCTGCTGTAATGGAGGGACTAACGGGCAAAAGGGAGCCCCTAAGCAGGAAGCAGTGGGGCTGCTCCTGAGAGCAAGGGGCAGCTGTGCTCTGAGCCGAGGGGCCTGGCTGGGAGGTGCCCTGTTGGACTGGGGAAGGGCTCTGTGAACTGAGGCCTCATGAGAGCTGCAGCGTGAGGGGGCAAGGAGAGCGCCCTGGTGCCTCTGGAGGCCCCTCCTGCGCAGCAGCCTCATCCCTACATGAAGTGCCCAGGGCCTGGGCTGTGCGGATGAGTAGATGGAGATGGGCTCCATGGAAGCAGCTAAACCTGTAGGGAGGACTAGGGGGAGTGGGAGAGGGAAGTCTCCCGCTTGCAGGAGGAGGGAAGCAGCAGGGCACGAGGGCTCCTTCCCTGGGCCTGGGTTGGGGAGCGAGCGGGAGAAATGCCAAAAGCCTGAGGAAACGTGTGAAGCGCCACAGCTCCCCCAGAGCTGCCTGTGGGATGTGGGGCTCCCTGGTTTTAGGGGCTGCCCGAGGTGCTGCTGGGGAGTTCTTGCCCTGTCCTCACACCATGAAGTCACGTGAGAAAAAGCTGCCCGTTTGTGCGGGCAGGGTCAGCGCTGCTGCTCCGCTCTCTGCACGTGCCTGCAGCTGCGAGGGGCTCCCGAACCCCCTGGGAAGCGGCGGTTTTCCCTGCGGCAGGAGCGCAGCTGGAGGTGCTCGAACCAGCTCTGCCTCCTCTGTGCAGCCAGCAGGGACCTGGCAGCCTCCATGGCTGCTGGGGCTGCTCTTGCTCGTGCGTGAGGCGCCGTCAGGCCACGTGTGCGTGAGAGCTGTGAGGCACCTCCTCAGTGGTGTGAGAGGCACCTCCAGGCCGCGCGAGTCAAGGCCTCAGGGGCTGAGAAGAGGGAGGGAGAGCAGAGGCCCTGGGACACCGGCGTCCTGCCAGCCGGGCTGTGGCAGCTCTGGCCCCTCTCGAACCTGCGCACCGGCTCGCTCTGCCTCTGGCCGCTGCTGGTTTCTTGCTCCCTGTCCCGGGGGAGCTCGACCAGCCCTCCCTGTGCTCTGTGGTGCTGCCTGCGCATCAGCCCCTGCTCGAGCAGTCCTGAGCGGGACCGGGGAGGGAAGTAGGGGGGGAGCAGCGTGTGGAACCCATGGACGGGGAGCCCTCATATCCGTTTCCCAGCCTGCCTGAGGAGGGCGACGGCTTCTGCACAGGGCAGTGTCTGAGGGAGCCCCTGACTCCTTCCCCTGCCCGTTCCTGCAGGGGCTGCTCTAGCCGCGGGCAGCTGTGCCCAGCCCTGGCATCGCGGCAGCCTTCAGCACCTGCCTGCACCACGCGGCCCCAGAGAGACAGTCCTGGGCCCAGCCCTACAGCCTCAGAGCCCTACAGCCTACAGAGCATGCTCTATTTAAAATTTTTATTCTGCTAATTTTATTAATAATTTCTTCTGGTGTGCAGCTCCAGGAGAGGCCAGCAGTTGTTTTAGGTTTAACCTGTTTGCTTTCAGCTGGCCAAGGGGGAAATAAATGGCTACGTGTGTCTATGCAGCTCCCCTCGACTTGTTTCCCGCTCAAGAGCAGCATAAAGGGGCAGCGCAGCCCCAGCAGCCCCCAAGGCCCAGCGCAGCCGCTGGCGGGGCTCCACAGCCTGAGGCTGGGGATTAGGGGCTGGTTTGTGGCTCAGGGCCTTGGGGCCCTGCTGCAGCACTCTGAAAATCCCCGGGACCGGCACTCACCTGCCAGCAGAGGGCAGGCGGCGGCCGCGCTCCTGTCCCCACACCCAGGCTGGACCTCGTGCAGCCGCCCTGTGCGCGTCCCTGTCCCGTGGATATCCCTGCGCTGTGGACATCTCTGTCCCGTGGATATCCCTGTGATACGGGCATCCCTGTCCCGTGGATGTCCTGCCCCGTGAACATCCCCGTCCCATGGATATCTCTGCGCTGTGGACATCTCTGTCCTGTGGATGTCCTGCCCTGTGCACATCCCTCTCCCATGGCTCTCTTGCCCTGTGGACATCCCTGTCCCTTGGATCTCTGCCCCACAGGCACCCCCTCTCTACGGACACCCCCACCCTTTGAACATCCCTTGCACCAGGGGTATTCCCGCCCCACATACATCCCTGCCCCACGGGCACCGCCAGCCCCATGGGGCTGCCCCGGTGCTGGCTCAGCTCCGGCCGCATCCTGGCCAGCCTCTGACCACCGCCTCCAGCCCTCCATTCCCAGCGTCACCCGCACCCTGGGGCCCTCGATGGGACACGGTGCCCCGGTGAGGTGTCCCCAGTGCCCGCGCAGGGACAGCCCTTCCCCAGCTCCGTTGCTGCCTCGTTGCGATGTGGTGGCGGCGCTCGCCCCCACAGGCACCCTTGCTGCTGGATCCCGCCTCCCTGCTTGTCCCTGCAGCGCTCCCTGCCCTGGGGAGCCTCTCGCGCTGGGCCAGGAGCTCCGGCCGGGATGATCCGGGAGGCTGCGACGCAAAGGGCAGCACCGGGGCGGAGGGGGAGGATCTGCATCCCTTCCGTGTCCATCCTTGGCTGCGCCAATGTCACTCGCAATGACACGTGCCAGCGGGCTGTAATTTTTAAAATACTATATTTATTCTCTCAATACTGACATTACAAAAAAAAAAAAAAAAAAAGAAAAGATACAAAAAGAAAAAAAAGAAAAAAAAACACTAAAAAACATTCAGGTCTCATTGAAACTGAGAGAAACCAAGCAGCCCGCGTCTGCGCGCTGACCTGTCTTCTCGCTCCATCAGTGTCCACCAGGGTTTGCGTGTCGGACTCACCGGGGAGCAGCGGAGGGCAAAGGCGTCTGTCCCACCTGCTCCAACTGGTCGATAAGTTAAAACCCGCCGGGGCCCTTCCCGTGCCCCCTCACAGAGCCCAGCGCTGCCCCCCGGCCCGCGAGACGCGGGGCACCGAGCACCCCGCGACGGCGCCTGCAGAGGCCCCGTTTCAAGTCGGGGGCGGATTCTCTGTAAAATAAAAGCCCGGGATTGCCGGGGGACCCTTTTGGCACGGGGGTTTCTTGGCGTCGGCTGGAGCGGGAAGGCGCCTGCCGTGGCGGGAGAGGCGCTTCCGAGCCGTGCGGAGCCACGTTGGGTCAGCGGTGCCTCCCGCTCCGAAAGGCCCTCCCGGGAAAAACTGGCAAGAGGCAGAATAGGCCGACAGAGGTAAGAAATATAAAAATTCTCCTGATGGAAGTCCAAAGTTTTTAAAAAAATACAGCATTTAAAAACCAAACCACCAAGCAGATAGCCTCATGCTCCTCCCAGCCACACTGTAACGCCCACAAACATCTCCTGGATTCATCTTCCCTGTAGAAAAATATATACACGTGCATTTCTCCTCTGTGAAAATCCCTAAGGTTGAACTCAAACACTAGTGAAAAACCACAGCTCTGCTCACACTTGGCTCTGCTTTTGCACCTGAACTTGTGCTACACACATACTATGTTCTCACAGGCATGATGTTCGTATGGCTGAACGGAGCCCCTGAAAGGCAGGATGAACCACTCCCAGAAACCCGAAATGGGCAGAGAAAACCCTTATGGAGTTGACCTAGCTATCTATATATATGTATTAAAAAAAGCAGCAATGCAAACTCAACACATCTGAACAAGAAAGCTCCCGCCCGAGGCTCCCCCTTCCCTCCTGCTTGGGGTCTGCCTGGCAGCCGGCACGGGGAGATGCCGGCGCAGCACCACGCGGGACGCCGGGACAGAGCCAGCCAAGCCCTGCGCCCCGAGCAGGGGGACGGGGGGACCGTCACCAAGTGCTCTCAGCTCCGCGCTCTCGTTTGGCACAGATGATGCTCGGTGGCAGCCTTGGCACAGGAGAGGGGACCGCAGTAGGGCTAGGTACCGTGGTCCCAGAAACAGTCCAGCTACAGTGGCCACGCGCTGTTTCCTTGGCACCTCGGTACAGCCGGGACCCCGGACAGCAGCAAGTATCAGAGAGGGGGAAGAGGAAACTCACATTGGCGGGGAGTGAGGTCGTGTGAAGTCCTATTTACACTGCACTGACATCCCTACAAGTCCATCCTCTAGTCGGAAAGTTGGCTTCAGAAGCAGGTGACGTAAGAACCGCAAGTGCTGCACCTCCCTGGGCGAGCAGCCCGCGCCCCTCGCTGGTGCAAGGCAGAGAAGCTGGACCTCGAAAAAACAACAACCAAAAAGGGGCCGGCAGCTGAGAGTGCCGCGAGGGGCTGGGCAGGAGCGGGCGCTTGCGGCCCCCCAGCCGCCGGGGCGGAGAACAGGCCGAGGGGGGCAGGAGGGAGGGCCAGGACTCGGGGCAGGAAGGTGGGTTTTTTTGCATTTGAAAGTGCTGCGGCCCCGCTGCTGGGCGCAGGCGGGTGCGGTGGCACGTGCGTTTGGAGTATTGCTGCTTGGAGAAGAGTCCGCGGGCTCTAGGAGCACGGGAGGTGCTGCTTGAGGATCTGTCTCGTCTGGGGGGCTATTCTGTCGGGGAAGCGGATTTTGAACTCCACGATCAAGTCTCCTCGCTGGGTGGGGCCTTGGGGAAGGGCAGCCCTTCCCCGCGCAGTCTCTTCACGGTGCCCGGCTTGATGATGTCGTTGCAGGGCAGCGGATCACCCGCCCGTCGATGGTGGGAATGTTCACGGTGCAGCCACACAAGGCCTGTGGGAGCAAAGAGAGAGAGGGAGAGACACCGTGAGCTGGGCTGCCGCAGCCCCTGCAATGGGGACCCCTGGGGATTCATGGGGAGAGCCCCGAGCCCCCCGGTGGGTTAAATTTAGCCCCGCCTCAGCGCCCGACGTCGCGGGGGCGGCCGAGAATCCGGCTGAGGTCACTGGATGCCTCTGCGGTCCCTCAGCTGTCGCCCGCGCGGCCGGCAGCCCCGCGCGGCGCGGGGTTATCTATAGCGCAGGGATCCGCAGCGGGGCGGCCTCCGAGCGGCCCCGCGGCGCTTTCCTGGAAGTCCCGGCTCCGTGGGGCCCGTTCCCTGCCGCCGGTCCCCGCAACGGCTCCAGTTACAGCATCCTGCGCTGCCCATGGCTATTTTTACCTGCCGGCTATTTTCTACCTGCCCAAGAAGGAAGCTGCAGTGAGACAACCTGCCCAGACCCCGGGCCTGCTCCCTGCCCTGCCTCCGTGTGACCAATCCCCGGAGGTGGGGAATGGCCCTGGGCTCCCTACGTCCTGTCCCCGTGCCGAGCGCCGCTCCTGCCGCAGCCGGGCTGCACTAGGGAGCCACGTGACGCGGGAATGCAGCAAGAAAATCCTGGTGTCCTTAAATAACTCAGGCAGCTCTGCCGGAGCTGCGGGCAGGGCCGTCTCCAGGCTCTCGGTGAGGGAGAGAGGCTGGAAAGGGTGGATTTGATGGGGATGAAGCCTCCAGGCGCCAGCGCTTGAGCATCCCGGGAGAGGGGTGGGCACGGGCTGGTCCCACAGGGTGCTCCGAGGGGTGACGGGAACGGCCCCTGCAACGGGCAGGGAGGAAGATGCAATTTGCTGTTTTGGGGTGCTCGCAGGTACCATGGGGGGCTGCACAAGTCCAGCTGTGCTGGAGAAAAGAGGTCTCTGGCTCCAAAATGAGAAACAGAATGGGAAAATAAGCCGGCACAGCTGTTAGACCTGTTATCTGGGCACCCAGTTGGGCTTCCAGAGGGAGATCTGTGAGCAGAACAGGGCAGCAGAAGCGACTGGGGTGTCTGCACCCAGCCCCACGGAGCAGGGCTGGAAACAGCAATGCAGAGCACCCCGACCAGGCTCACGGTGCGGGAGTGCAGGGAAGGGAGCAGAAACAGGCAGCAGCCGTGAAGACAGGCGGGATCTTAGTATTTCCTCCCCAGAGACAAGGCACACCAATTAGAGACAATTTCTTCTCTCCACCGTATGGTCTTATTTTTAATTCTTCTTGCCCAACTTCACTGGCATTTAAGAAACCGGTTGTTGAAATAAAACCAGTGATGACAACCAAGAGCCCGGCTGCAGCGCGGGCAGCTGTGCCGCATCCTGGAAAGAGGCTCCGTTTATCCCTGGGTATTTTGTCGGAGCGGGCTCGATTGCTAAAGGCTGCGCTGAGCCATGAGCACAGATTTATCCAGGTCAGCAGCGGGGCCTCCTTGCTCGCAGCGAAGCCTCGGGAGGGCTTTGCCAGCGGCTCCAGGGACACCTGGGCACGTGCGGACGCTGCGAGGGAGCTGAGGCCGGAGCAGGATGACGAGCAGGGGCCGGCACGGCGACGCAGCCCGGCGGGCAGCACGTCCACACAAGGGTCCCTCATCACACCGGGATGTGGTGAAGGGGATGGGGATGCGAGCTCTGGAAGTGCCCGGGCTTGGAGGCTGGAAGAGCCGCACCTTGGCCCAGCTTCTCCTTCGAGGCCTCCTTGTCACCACCTTGACCAAAGCGCCGCTCGGGGCACTGCAGGGTGAGAAGTTTAAGGCTGCCAGGTTTTGTAGGTCAAGTGACTGCTGGAAGGCTCTGGAGGGGTCTATGGGATCAAAGAGGAGGGGGACGGTCTGGTCTCCAGGTTCCCTGTGGGATCTCTGGAGCTGGGAAGGTTCCCAGAAAGTGCAGAGAAGTCCAGGTTCAGCACTGCCTGCTCCTGCTTGGGTCCAAGGTGGCACCCGAAAGGAAGCACTGCCAAATGGATGCTGCCAAGTCACCCCTGTGCTGCCCATGGGCATGGAGGGCTCCTTCTCACGCAGGCCACGGCGGGCAGCCCTGCTCCCCTTGGCACAGAGCAGAGCCGGGTTCTCCGGCAGATCCGTGAGTCAGTTCCCAGCACCGAACGGCTCCCGGAGCCGTGGTTGGCACCACGCTGTGCTGCTCTCTCGTGGCAGCTGACAAGATGAAGGCTAAAGCTAAAAAAGACAGGCTTGCAAGGAAGAACAGCGTGAGGAGAGCACTCAAGGCTACAGTTGTAGGCTAGGTGATGAAGAGGTCTGGATTTATTCCGTCACACACCGAGATGCTGGCATATGGAATCGAGGAGATCCTGGCATCTGCTCATGCTTCAGAGCACTTGAGCTACTTCTTCTCAAGGAAGCTAGGAGCAGCAAAGCATCATCCTGCCCTGGCAAGCAGAAGGATGGGGATGGCAGCTCTGAGGATCTCCAGTTGAGTTCAGCTCGCGGTGAGGATGTGCAGAGAACAGGAACTCCAGCTCAAAGAGACAAGGAATTTGCCCGGACCAGCAATTTCCACTAGTCTCTCTTTGTGACTGCATCATCCAAAGCAAATGCCAACACACGCCCTGTTTAAGGGCAGCTGGACGGAGATCACAGGTGTCCTGTGGGTGAGACGCCGCGAGGGAGCTGCCCGGTGGAGCAGAGCAGGTACCTGGCCAGCCCCAGCACCAGCAGCTTGTGAGGGCGCCGCGGCAGCACGCGGGGCCCAGAGCATCGTCACAGGGCTGCACGTCCAAAGGGCAGCTCGGAGGGTCCTTTCGAGCCCTGCGCTCCACCCGAGCAGCAAATGAACCTGGACTGACATGGAATGGACATCGGGACAGCCGGCTTGGGGTTAATTTTACAGATATAGGAATGCACAGAAGGAAACATCTGAGATATGGCATGCCTGACTCCATAAATAATGTAGCTTCTCCTGAGTATTTCTGGAGCAGCCAGCAGAGCCAGCCACCACAGGAATAAACCTCTTGAATCCTTTTGCACTGGGAGGGATATTCAACTCCCAAGTCTACAGGTTAACTTGAGATGAGTCTGCTTCAGTTTAGGTTTTGCATCCAGCTCTTCCTGACCCATGTGGTTCCTCATTGCCCCAGGACAACCAGCCATAGCCCTAGCAAAGAAGTGGAGTCATCCCAAAACTCTTTGAACTTGCTGGCACACTAAAGAGCTCACGTTTCCATACCTCAGCTCTGGCCCATTGAGCTGATTTCCATTAAATGCACCTCAGAACATAAATCTGTCTTAAAAAAAATCAACTCATTAAGAAGACAGACAGTGTCTAGAGTCTGAAAGGAACAGCAAATGGCAGCTGCCAAAAACGTCAGTGTTAAATGCAGCTGCCAGCTGGCATTTATTAAAAGTTAGTTAGACAGCAGTAGTGAACGGCACATCTTGTACTTGGATAATCTTCTCTTCCTCTCCCACCTTCGCAAAGAGCCACTGTGGCTCTGATGCATCAGGTCTCACTGTGACCTCCAGGACTGGTGGCTGCAGTGTTCTGCCTTTTGCTCACAGCCAGGCTCTCCAGAATAGTTCATTTATTGCCCTTTATTTAGAGAAGACAGAACCAAAGAAAGCTGGTTTTGGCTAAAGAGGTGTCCAGCACCACCTTTCTCTGTGCGGCCCTCGTTTCTGTCCATGCTAGGAGGCACCAGGTCCTATCCACAACAGCAGCAGCAGACTCAGCTACGCGAACACAAGTTGGTAACTTGTTTCTTCTCTTGTTTCTACAGAAAATCAGGGCTGTCTTCCATATGTGAATACCCAATGTTGAAATAGAAGGATGGAACATATGGGGATGAGGGGAAATGGACAAATACCACATTTATTTGCTCAAGAAGCAAGGCGCATTCAGCAGGGACTGTGGCATCCCATGTCCTACACCTAGCAAGAAGATGGAGCAGCTCTCCAGAACAGACACAGGTGACTTTCTACAGCTCCTCTCTGCAGAGCTCTCTGCTTGTGTCTCCCATGCCTTTCCTTACCAGGATGGTGAAAGGTCCTGCCCCATCTTGGCCCCATGTGCAATGACCCAGTGCCACCACCCACCCCACAGGATTTCCCACTGATACCCACCTCTTTAAGACTGATGTTTGCAGTGTAGACCACGTTCGTCCCATCTCTCTTGAAGTGCGAGTGAGGCTTGTCCTTGAGGATGAAGACGATGTCAGCAGGGATGTTGTCCGGGGTGGCATCCCCTTCTTTGGGGAACGTGATTTTGGTTCCCTCTTTCCACCCCCTTTTGATGACAATGTTTAGGATCTTATCCTCTGTCCTCATGGTCCGGCCATCGGCGTTGAGCCTCCTGCGGGTGATCTTCATCCTCTTGGTGGAGCCATGGTAGATCTCTTCCAGGGACACCTTGAGCTCATGGATGACGGGTGGGTCTTGGACCTTCCTTCGTGTGTGCAGGGATTCCTGGTGTCGCCGGTGAACCCCATTAATGCCATTGAAACCAAACCGGCCAAAGGCACCGAAAGGGTCATCGTCGTCATCAATGTCCATATCTTCCTGGTCAAAGCCGTTGAACATTCGGGAGCGGCTACTAGCAAAGAAGATATCGAAAGGGTTGGAGCCTCCAAAGAAGGATGCGAAGGTGGCGTGGGGGTCTCCATGGAAGGTGTAGTGGAAAGTGTTCCCTGAGCCACCGGAGGAGCCACCTCCTGTCTTGAGACCTAGAGGAGAACAGGGAAGACAAGACATTAAGTCTCCCTGCTGAAAGCTGCCTGGCTCTGCACGGTGGATACAAGGCTGTGCTGAACCCATGGCACCCGTGCTTCCAGGTGGGAGTGGGGTTGGGAAGATGATGTCCACTGGCTCCATCTTAAAAGCTGTCTGGGTTTTGTTCTGCTACTTGAAGACCTGTTTGGTTCTCTCTGTTTAAGTTACAGCCTTTTCATTTAAAATGTCTTTGGACACTCTCCATTTCCATTCTTGCCCATGGGCAAGCTTCCTTCTGGGCCAAAAGGCTCTATCCCTCTAAATGTGTCTTCCTTGTCTAAGCAAGCCAATCTCTTCCAGTCTCATTCCACAGCCTCGTCTCCTCTGAACATACCAGCAACAGCTCTATCCAAGCATCTTCTCCTTGGAGGAAACGGTACGGCTGAGAAAACTGTCAGTGATCTGGCCCTGGGAGGTGAGCACAAGAACTAGCTGCCTCAAGAACAGGCCTGATTGCAGGCTCTTGCTTCCTGGTAACGAGGATTTAAGCCTATTCAGAGAAATCCTGCACATTACTGGGGGTGAAGGATCCCACCAGACTTTTATGAGCCACTCCAAACTGCACATAGAGCTGAGGCACTGCAGTCAGTGTATCAGGTCTTCGACACCCAGTTATTGCTGCCCAAAGCCCACCTGTGGGTGAGCTCCCTGCTCTTGCCTGTTGCCCAAGGTGCCAGGGCTGCACAGGCAGTCACGGGCTAAGAGCAGCACATCTAACACGTTAGAAAAAGCTCTGAGCTCAGTAAGCCATTGTGCGGGGAGGACTTTTGTTGCTAAAGCACATGGAGGTCAGCAGACCTGCCCTAGCTAATCCCCCTCGCAGCGAGGTGCGCGGGAGGGAAACAGCTCCCTGTGCACTAGATCAAAAACTCTGTCCTGAGGTGCTGGCAGTGATTTGCAAACGGAGTGAAGGTTTGACATCCTGATAGCACTCTCAGAGCCCTGCTACATCTGCTGGAGAGGAGAGCCCTTTTGCCTGGCGGGGTTTGGAGGCAGAGTTTAAACACACGCATGTGCTGTCCTCCCCTCTGCAGGACGGGGTCTTGGGTTCAGCCACTGCCACTGGAGTGGAAATCCAACAGCAGTGTTTTTCCCAGCTCTAAGGGACACTTTATAAAACACCAAATGGCAGCTATTCCCATGGAAATCTGGATGGATCCTCAGCAGAGCCCTACATCACTGTCCACTCCATAAAGTCCCAGGCAGCTGATGCACAAGACAAACAGCCCCCAAGTCACACTTGTGGTCCCCCTGAAGAGGGACCACAGAAGAAGGCAGCAGAACACAGGGGGTGGTGGGCAGATGGTCTGTGGCCATATACTCTGCAACACTATTTGTCACTAGGAGGGTCAGGGAAGAGTTAAAGCAAGCCTAGCTCAAGGACTATTTTGGGGGCACGCCAGTGACTGTAAAGGGCTATTTCTGAAGGGCTGTCCCTTGTGCCAGGCCCCTACACTCCAAGCCAGCAGCAGGAGATAAGAGGGGGACAACACAGAGCAGACAAATTTGCTGCTCTTTTCTGCTCTCCTTTATTGAAGATCTTGTGGGGCAGAGGGCCTCTGCTTCACTGCTCTCACTCGAGCAGGGAACCTCTTTGCCTGGAGGGCTCTCAGCCTTCCTGAAAGGTGGTAGCACTTGGACAAGCTCTCAGGAGGCCTGCAGTGCCCTGTCCCTATGCTCCTGCCCCGTGCGTGCTCTTGTGGAGCCTGTGACACGTGCTAGGGGAAGGTCTGGGCTGTTCAGAGCCACAGCAGCCCTGGCGAGGAGGCGGCTGGGCCAAGCAGCTTGGCTGACAGCAAAGGAGACGCTGGAGACAGGCTGGTGCCCCAAGGCTGGGGAGATGCGGAGGGTGGCAACAGCTCTGCCATGCCCCTCAGCACCCAGCTGCACAGGCCCCATTCTGGGAGCTTTGCCCTGCTCGGCTTGGTTCCCTCGTTGGATCTGGGCCATGGGGCTAGAGCAGCAAAGCCCACAGGGCCCAGCTGGCTCAGGTCAGTGTGTGGGACCCAGAGGTCCCTTGAAACACTAACCATCAGGCCACATCACTCCAAAAAAGAGGAGCTGGTTGGAAAACAAAAATGTGTGTGGGCCTTTTACAGGAGCAAGTGACTGGTGCGGAAGTCACCATCCAGGATCCAACCTCTGTGACGGGTGACAGGCTGTGACCCGTCCCGTGACAGGTCTGGGACCAGCTTGTCAGCATCTCCAGGGCCCTCCCTCCAGCCACGAAGCCTTCCAGGTCTTTCATCTCCCTGTGGCCCAGACTCGACGCTTCATGCTTCTGTGTGGGCTCTGCGGGCACAGCGAGCTCAGCCCCATGACCGCCTGCTCGTGGGGCTGTAATTAGGGAGAAGCTCTTGTGGGGCAGGCTCACCTCTCTCCACCCCAGGGGCACACTTTGCATTGGAAGAGGAATCATGAAAGGAAGAGGCAACGTGGCTGATTATGGGACAATGAGGAAAGGCCACCGAGCAAGAAGAGAGTGGCAGCGGCAACAGCAAAACATTTGCTCCGAGGATTGGTAGAGAGCATTGTGAAGAAAAGAGGAGAAAACAGTGACCCCAAACACATATGCAGAGGGAAAGGGACACAGCACTAACACTGCCCAGGACACTGCGGAGAGAGTGTGAGTAACCACTACCACATACCAAAGACACCCAAGTGCTGGTTTTGCTGGTACAGGAGGCCTGGCACAGGTGCTGTGATCTTTTAATTCAAAGCCATGTCCCTCAGGAAGGGCCAGTTTCACCCCACTCAGCCTCCCCATCCTCCAGACATTATGGAGGTGCTTTTCTGCTGTACTTTTTCCCCACTACTCAACTCACTTATTTTAGCTGCCTTCGGCAGTGGAGTTTCCACCCGTCCTCAGAGAGCCCCTGTCCATGACAGGTTGTACAGCCAGGAGGTCTCAGTTTTTAGGCAATTGCTGTTTACCTTCACTTTAATCCCGAGGCGCTAGTCAGACCAATGGGAAAGCAGGGTCCGATTTCGACAGCACCTCCAAGGAAAAGCCAGTTTCTTGCTCGAGATGGCCACGTCTAATTTTAGACAGCCACAAATGACCGTGCTTCAGCGAGCCCCTCGCAGCAGTGATATATTAACTTGCTAAGCAACTGGTATAAGGCAACAGTGACAGTGTGGATTGCCAGGCAAAGATTTTCCAAAGCTTTCCACAGCCCTGAATTTTTGCTTAGATAAGCAGGGTTCAGCAAGAAGTTTCCCCAGGTCTGCCTGTGCTTTGGCACCTAGGAGGCTGCTTTCAAACAGCACAAGGAGCCTCTGGCAACTTCTCCACAGAACTCCGCAGCTTTCCCCTTAAGTTTCTAGTTCCCCAGCAACTTGCGGGCAGTGAATATAACTACATCAGTCGGGGCAAGAGTGTCTGTATCCTCCTAAGCCTTGCACATTCACGAGGGGCAGGGTCTGTGCCTGCCAGGAGCAGGCCTGGGCTGATGAAGGTGTCTCTGAGCACTGCCTGTGCCTGCTGGTGTCTCACAGGGGAGCCACCCGCTTGCTGGGCCTGCAGGAGGGGCTGCATCTTCCACTGAGCTGCCTGTTTATATTAGACCTCCTGATCTTTTAAGCACCCAAGTCCTTGGCTGATTAATGCAGATGCTATTCACTGCTCTCCTCACCCTCAGCAAATGGGGTTGCAGACTTCCATATTCGACTAACAAGGCTGCGGGGTGGCGGAGCGGCTCTCCTCCTCCATGCCAACCGGGAGACAACAGCAGCCGCTTGGTTTCAAAACAAGAACCTATTACTTAAATTGGGAAAGGCTTTGAATCATGTAGGTCAGGCTGTACCAGAGAGAAAAGTGGGAATAGCTCACAAATGGCACCTCAGAGCATGCTAACAAGGGCCTTGCGGAGGGGAAATCAAGGCAAAAGGAAAGGTTATCTGCTAGAAAACTCAGGTCAATGAAAGTGTCGTGTGCGACCCAGGAGCTGAACTCCTTTCACTGCCGTTACCTCAGCAAGTGCTTCAGCCTTGGGAGGCAGCACTGAAGCACTCGGAGGCGCCCGATGGCTCCCGGGTGGCCTGCGCTGCCTGCCTGGGGGTACGAGTCCCTGCCGGGCGCCCGCGTCGCCCGGGGCGGCCTCGCAGAGGTGGCCGCGACCTGCCAGGAGCAGCCAGTGGAGCAGCAGGTCGAGGGATCATCCCTGCGCGCGGGGCGAAGCGGCCACGGCGGAGCGCTTGTTCTCCCCAGCGCTGCTACTAGTAACCTCGTTTCGGAGGCAGCGGTGAATCACAGGGAGAATTCCGGCCACGCCGCCTACGCCGCTCGATGCCTGCTGCATGGGAGGGTATGGAAACGCTCCCTTGCCTATAAAAACCTACTTAGATCAGAACGGAGAGCAACCCGGGATGCCTCTGCCCTGCCTTTGAGCAGGAGCGCTGGTCACCTTACCTTCTTCCCCATATTGGTCATACACGGCTCGTTTCTTGGGGTCACTCAGCACATCGTAGGCCTCTGCAATCTCCTTGAACTTCTCCTCAGCGTTGGGGTCTTTGTTCTTATCAGGGTGGTACTTTAGGGCCATTTTCCGATACGCTTTCTTGATTTCATCCTCGTTGGCTCCAGACTGGATGCCCAAAATCTTGTAATAGTCCTTCCCCATGACGGCAACGCTGCCCGGAGCTGAGTATTTATTCCTGCAAGCAGAAAGACAGCTCTCTGTAACGCAAAGCACCGCACGCCGGCAGCCGGGAATGGCACCAGCGTGTCAGGGCGCTGCCTCTCCCCACATCGCCGCGGCCGCTCCAGGCCCACGTTGTCCTCGCAAGCGGCGGAGTCGCGGAGCAGAGGCGCTAGCGCCGAGGGGCAGAGCCGCCCCCGGGCTCCGCAGCGGGGCGGGAGGCGCTCATGGCGCTGCCGAGGGGCAGGGAGCGCTACGGCAGCGCCGTGGGGTGCTATATAGGGGCCGCCCGGAGGCGTTGCCGGCCCCAACCACGCGCAGAGGGCAGAGCTTGGCGCGACGGCCCCCGGGGACGCGGCGAGGAGCGGGAGCTGCGTGAAGGCAACGCCGCGGAGCGCCGGCACAGGCGGAAAAACCACCAGAGGCTGCACTGCCGTGCTCACCTTAAAGGAACTTCAAACATTTCATTCCTCCAAGCAATTGGCATTCAGCTGGAGATAAGCGCTTCCAGCATGTCAGAGCTGTAATTTGTATTTAGCGGAGAGAGAACGAAGCCGTTAGACAGAAACATCTTGCGATGGTGGGAGGTTTTTTAATTCCTTTTATTAAAAAAAAAAAAAGAAAAGCAAGCACTTTCTAGCCTGACTTGCACTCCCTTTGAGTGTTCAGCTAAGTGCTGCAATCAGCCAGAAATACTAAGTGGCATAAGAGGCGGTTAAGCGTCATAGCGTGACACAACGCGGTGAGGTCAGAGGGGAGAAGCAGCTCCCTGGCTTCACTTTCTCCATCATGTGGGTGGCTTAGGACAGAGCCATGCCTATACTAAGGCATTGGAAACGCCGTGGCCATAACCCCGGGAAGGAAACGGATGGGCAATTAATTCACTCCACAGGCATGCTGCTGGAGCAGCAAAAGCCAGCGGAGTCATGGAAAACCAGCAGTGCTCATAGAGACAGGAGAGCAGCTACCCCAAACAGAATCAAAGCGAGCAAGACCCACTCCCCGACAGCTTGTGTCTGCCCTTGGCTGCTTTCTGCTGAGCTGTTATGCTCACATCCTGCTCCCTAGCTCACAAAATGCTCAGGTTTGAGGGCTCCCACCCCATCCTTGCTCCAAACTGCCCTGTCTTGCCCTGCGCACACCAAGCCTGTCACCAGCTGCTGTGCTAAGCAGCTCCATTCCCCTGGGTCCCTCCAGCACACTGAGTTCTACATGGTGATGGTCTGAGCCTTCTCCTTTCCTTTGAGGTCATGCAGGTTACCCAGTGATCCCTCCTGCCCCGACTCTGTCCATGAGCAGATGCTCCTGGTGGCCACCAGCTCCAAGGAGCGCCGCAGGGCACTGTGCCCATGCCTTGGCCGTGCACGTGGCCACGGGCACCCAGGGCCGGGAAGCCACCCTGCCTCGGGCAAAAGCCACTCCGCAGCAGAGGGCTGCTGGAAGAGCCTGGAAATGCACCTTTGTGTCCCCGCCATCTCAATGGTCGCATTGATTATGATGATCTGAGTCACCAGCTTGCGCTCCCTCTGTGCCAGCCGCAGGGCAGTCACTTTACATTAGCTCCGGAGGAAGACCAGGCACCCGGCCCTGGAGATCTCCAAACCTGCCTGGATGCCACCCTGTGCCACGTGCTCTAGGTGTCCCTGCTGGAGCAGGGCGGGTAGGTCCCTTCCAACCTCATCCACCCTGCGATTCTGTGAAGGGCTCACAAGCCTGTGACCTTCTGCTGGAAAAGGCAAGGGGAGATGGATAAAGGGCTCAGCCAGGGTCAGGCCCACCGGGACGGAGGGAAGCTCACACGGATGAGGGTGGTTTATTTAAGCAGGACGCCAGGCGCTTGCCGGTTACCTGCCCCTGCAGCCCCAAGGGCAGGTGCAGAGGCGAGAGGCAGCGGCGCAGCCGGCACAGCAGCAGTGCTGCGCTATTGCTGGAGGCACGAGAAGGCCCGCGCGGGCGTAAAGAGCATCCCACAGCATCTCCAGATCCAGGCTCTTAAATGCCAGCACGTTTCTGTACCGGCACAGCCTCCAGCAGGAGCCCTCCAGCTTCTGCGCAAAGAGCAGCCGTGTTTAACAAGCCCACACAGGCGCTACGAGACGCTCTACCCTGTACCCACCACCGATCTGTTCCGATGACGCCTGAAGCTCTGCCCTTCCCATGCGATGGGAGGACTGCGAGAAGCCCTGAACGTTGGCCTGAAAGGTTGTTTTCTTAAGGGCAGGCAACCAAGGCCACACGGCAAGCCGGCTTTGTGGATTTTCCTCTCCGGCTTCGGACACCCTCAGCACCTGGCACAGCTACATGTGGTCACGGCGCTGCCACATGGGCTGTCTCCTCGCTTGGGACACGTGCCTCTGCCCCCCTCTCCACCCAGCTCCCCTTCTGCACCAAACCATAAGAACGAGTCATTACCGTGACTGGTATAGAAGGCAATGCGAGTAAATCCAGCTTCGCTCTGAGCTGGGCAGTCAAGGTCAGCAGCTACTTGCCCGCTGCTGCAGCTGGCGGTCACCTGCTGATCCTCCTCCAGGTTGCTCAATCTCCTCAACCACCGCCCAGCTCCTCCCTTTCCTACAACAGCCTCTTATGTCCGCAGACACTCCCTACAAATGCTTTGAAAGTGACCTTAGTGCCATGGCACATGCGAGGGACATGGCCTTGGCACAGCAGCTGCTGGATGCCTGTCCCGGTCCCTGGTTGGCCACCCCTGCCCAGCTCCGGGCACGGTGAGGCCCTTCCTCAGCCCCTCGGCACTCGGGCAAATCACAGGAGAGCATCCCCAGAGCTGGGCGCTGCCCTGACAGCAGCCTCTTTCTACATAAATCAGGGGAAAAAAAAAACCCAAGCAAGGTCAAACAGGGCAGCGCTCCTGACAGCCTCCTCTCGTGCCGCGGGCAGATCACGGCCTGAGGCGCTAGGATGAGGAAAGTCAGATTTATTCAGGTTGCTGTTACAGCAGGAGCGACACCCACGAGCAAGCCAAACGCGGGGGCTCGGCGCTTGCCTCGCGGACAGCATGACCCGTCCTTCCTACCCCCGAGACTCCCCGGTATCGCTCACGGAAAGATGGTCTGGCCCAGATACACCAGCATCTCCTCCCTCTGGACCGCTGGTCTCCACCCTGGAGAGGTCCTTGGCACGGAGAATGCTGGCCGGGGATGCCCTCGGGGCACCAGACACGCTCCTACTCGAAGCCGGTGCCCTGGCGCTGCCGCATCCCAAATCCCACAGTACCTCCTGTCCCAGCCTAGTCACTTGGTGCCGTCCGCCCAGCAGCCCGCGCCGCGCCGGGGGCTCGCGGAGGAAGGAGAGGGCGGGCAGGAGCCGTGGCAGTGACGTCTCCCGCGCGGC
Organism: Tinamus guttatus; assembly: GCF_059628265.1. NCBI lineage: Eukaryota > Metazoa > Chordata > Aves > Tinamiformes > Tinamidae > Tinamus > Tinamus guttatus. Next base: position 80,327 of record NW_028288626.1, on the reverse strand, counting down.
TCCCGGCGGGCGCTGGGAACCTCTCTGGGGCCAGCCGGCTCCAATCAGCAGCTGGGAAGCAGCCCCGCGCTGGGATTCACGACGACGCGTGCCGAGGGCAGCCGGGTCCCACAGGTGACCCGGTGGGCTGAGCTGCGCTCCGGAGGCGACGCTCGCACATGCAGTGCTAAAACATGACTCTGTCCCCGCAGAGCTTTCCTCCCACCTCCCCAGGATCAGCTGCGCCTTTCCACGACTCCTCTCTCCTGTGCTGCTCAATCATCCTTTTCTGCCTTCCCATTTAACCCTCGAGGGAGCAGGGCGAAGGCGCTGCAGAGCCAGGGCCTCTGGGCAGGCAAGTGCCTTGGGCATCTGCATTCACCTTCCAAGCCTGCAGCACCTTGTATCAAATATCTCACATACAGAAAAGCCCCCGATGTCCAGTCGTGGCGAAAACCACAGGCATCTCCCAGCGGGTGACCATCCTGCTGAGATCAGCTGACATCTATCTGCTTCTTAAAAAGAAAAAAAAAATCTTTGTTCCAGCCCATGACATCAGACCACGCAGCCCCTGGACCAGTGAGCCGGCTGAATAGCGATCACTTGACATAATCCTGCTACTTTACAGTCATGTAAGGGAACGGGTCCACGCAGACAGTGCCCTCCGTCAGATTTTCCATCTTGGGGGGTAAGGTCACCGCGGGATGAGAGGTGATTCCAGGGACATGCACGAGACAAGGACAGGCACCAGCAGGCGCCTCAGCTCACGACACGCTGTTCTGCGGAGACGGGGACACGAGCACAAAACACAGAAACCCACTTACCGCAGCTTTACAAACACATTGAGAGTCCAAGCTGACATTTTTAAGGGCTCTAGCTTTATTTTAAACATCGCGCCGGCCGCGGGCTCTTCACCCCCTCGGTGCCGGCAGCTCGTGCGCGCCCTGGCTGGCCGTGGACGGCGGGGCCGGGCCGCGGGGCCGCGCGGTGGCACGGGCGGTCGCGGCGAGCGATGCTCTGCGGGCGCTCGGCCGGCAGCCTCTCCCCGGCTTTTGCCGGCCCCAAGGACGGCCGAGGCGGCTCTGGAGCGCGGGCGGCGTCGGCGGCAGGGAGCGGCTCCCGGAGCAGCTCCGCGCTTGGCGAATCCAGCCCTCCTTTGTGCGCGTCCTCGCGGCGCTCCGCCACCCCCTCCCCGCCACCGAGCGAGCGGGGAAGGGACCCTTCAGGAAGCCGCTTGACAAGCAGTAATTTTCCTCTAATTGCCGTCTCGATGCTTTCTCGGACGAGCGGGGCCGCGAGCTGCCACTCACCGCTCCCGGATTACGAGGTTTCTGCAGGGAGCCCGGGCATCCTTCCCGCTCCCCGAGCTGCAGCCGCCGCGAGGCGCCTGCCCTCAGCAAGCCCGTTACCTTCACGTCCCCAGCGGGGTCACCTCCTGTAGTAACGCAGGCAAGGCAAGTGAGGACAAGGACCCCAGGGTCCCCGGGCTTCACCAGAAATTAATTGCTCGCTGCCTCAATTGTGTCAGGGCTGCTGCACCCGCAAGGCGAATCAGAGAGGGAGAAAAGTAGGACGGCAATGATGCGCGAGTCGGAAAAAAGTAACATTAACCACTTTGCACCTACCCATCTTTCTCCTTCAGACTCGCGGGAGCCTCCAGTTCCCCTGGGTGCCAGCACTGATCCCCTGCGCCTCCGCAGAGCGGGTCTCAAAGCCACGTTCCCATCGAGCGACTCCTGCTGCCCCCAGCCACGTTCCTAATTCCCCCCTCGCTGGAGCTGGGCACTGGGACGGTGCCTCCTCCACCCGCCCGGCACAAAACCCACTTCTGAGAAGTCACCTTCAGGCGCACGCAGCACCCGACGCGCCAAGGAAAGTCAGAGCCACCAGGAACTGAGCGCGCGGAACTTCGGAGCATCCTCTCCGCGCGCGCAGCCTTCCCGAAACAGGGACCACCAGGCTCCCCCAGCCAGCGACACAGACATCACCTCAGGTTTCCCGCGGGAAAAAACAACCAGCACCGGAGAAGTGGCGGTCCCCACCCCAGAGCCACTGCGTCCCCGCGGAACGGGGTCCGGTGGCGCCACGAACGCCCTTCGCGGGTGCAGGGCAGCACCGGGAAGGCTGGCGGCGCGGCGCTGCGGGCGCGTACCTCTCCGCACGGCTCCAGAAGAGCAGGATGGCCGGCATAGCAGCGCCGGGGCACGCGAGCCCGAGTTTGGCGAGGCGAGACAGGCTCCGTGCGCTGGGGCAGGCAGAGCGCCGCTGCCCGCGCTGGCTGCGAGCCGCAGGGAAGCCGCCAGCAATGTCATGACTACACGCAGTGAATCATCCCTCCGCGGGCCCCCCCACGCGCCGCCCCCCTCCCCACCGCCGGCCCCACCGCGGCACCTGCGTGGGGACGGGGTTAACCCTCCCCGCGCTGCCGCTGCCGGGCGGCCCCCGCGGCACGGGGCGGGCGGCCGCGCCGCCACGGGGTGCTCCCCCGTGCGCCCCCGCGCACTGACCCCCTTCCAGCCTTGCTGGGTGCTGGCACTGCTGTGGGGATGGGTTATCCCCCACGGTGCTCCCCCGTGCACTGACCCCCATTTCCACACTTATTGGGTGCTGGCACTGCTGTGGGGATGGGTTATCTCCCACGGTGCTCCCCCGTGCAGTGACCCCCATTTCCACACTTATTGGGGTGCTGGCACTGCTGCGGGGATGGGTTATCCCCCACGGTGCTCCCCCGTGCAGTGACCCCCATTTCCACACTTATTGGGGTGCTGGCACTGCTGTGGGGATGGGTTATCTCCCACGGTGCTCCCCCGTGCAGTGACCCCCATTTCCACACTTATTGGGGTGCTGGCACTGCTGCGGGGATGGGTTATCCCCCATGGTGCTCCCCCGTGCAGTGACCCCCATTTCCACACTTATTGGGGTGCTGGCACTGCTGTGGGGATGGGTTATCCCCCATGGTGCTCCCCCGTGCAGTGACCCCCATTTCCACACTTATTGGGTGCTGGCACCGCTGTCAGGATGGGTTATCTCCGTCACTGCTCCCCTGGGCACAGTGACCCCCATTTCCACACTTATTGGGGTGCTGACACCACTGTGGGGATGGGTTATCCCCCACGGTGCTCCCCCGTGCAAAGTGACCCCCATTTCTGCACTTATTGGGGTGCTGGCACTGCTGCGGGGATGGGTTATCCCCCCCTCACTGCTCCCCCGTGCAGTGACCCCCATTTCCACACTTATTGGGGTGCTGGAACCGCTGTGGGGATGGGTTATCCCCCACGGTGCTCCCCCGTGCAAAGTGACCCCCATTTCCACACTTACTGGGGTGCTGGCACTGCTGCGGGGATGGGTTATCCCCCCCTCACTGCTCCCCTGGGCACAGTGACCCCCATTTCCACACTTACTGGGGTGCTGGAACCGCTGTGGGGATGGGTTATCCCCCATGGTGCTCCCCCGTGCAAAGTGACCCCCATTTCCAGCCCCACTTGGTGTTGCCAGCCTGTGTGGGGACAGGGTTAACTGTTCCCTTGCTGTGTCCCCATGCACAGGCCCCTCTGCCAGCCCCGCTGCGGTGCTGGCTCCTGCGTGGGGATGAGGTGACAGGCTGTCCCCTCTGTCCCCAGCCCCATGGCGATGCACTGTTAGCCCCACACTGGGATCCGTGCTAGCCCCATGGGGGAGAGGGGTTAACCCTTTCCCTGCCACCAGCCCCACCAAAGGACATTGCCCCCCAAACGGGGACAGCGGTTATCCCCTTTCTTATCCCTGCTGCAGCCCACTAGGACACAGGTACCCCAAAGTGCTGGGGGGAGAAGAAGGGTCGGCCCTTTCCCCCTCAGCCCCCCGGTATCCACTGCTTCCCCCTCCTCAACACCCTGCACGGCCCCATGGGGACATAGCGCTGCCCTCCAAAGCGGGAGGGGGATGCAGAGGGTTAACCCTCACCTTGCCACTGCCCCAGCCCCACATCGGTGCCCCACTGCAGGGGAGAAGGGGTCAACCACATCACAGGCCCTTGGGGTTACCCCTGCCCAGCCACACTTGTCTACCCTGTTACCCCTGCAGGGGCAGAGGGATTAACTCCTGCTCCCCAGCCCGCCCAGCCCCACTGGGACACCCTGCCACCCCATGGAGCGAGGAGCTGCCCCCAGCCCCACTGGGGGACTCTTTCACCCCACAGAGGCAGGGGCACAAACCACCCCGGCTCCCACGGGCAGCCGGTCACCCCAAGGCGCACATTACGGTCGCCCCGGCCCCGCCGCACGGGGGCACCGTGTCCACCCGCGGGGCCGCTCCTCGGCGCCCGCTGCCTCCCCGCGGGGCGGAGCGGAGCGGGGCGGCCCGCGCCCGGTGCCGGTTCGGTTCGGTTCGGTTCGGCCGGGCCCCGCGCGGTGGGGCGGGGCGGGGCGGCCCGCGCGCTCCCGCCCCCCACCCCGCACTCACCGCTCGCGCTGTCCCGAGGCGCCGCGCACTCGCCGAGACCCCCCCCGCCCCGTGACGTCAGGGGAGTCCCGCCCGCACCGCCCCCTCCCGCCCCGCCGCATCCCGTTGGTCCCTGCGGGTGCCCGTCAGGCCCCACCGCGCTGCTCATTGGCCGCGCGCGGCGGGAGGAGGCGGGGCCTCTCGGCCCCCCGCCCGCCGCCTCGCCCCTCTCCCTTCCCGCGGCGGCTCATTGGGCTGTTTAAGCCGGTGCCGCCCTCTCCGCGCGTTCTCATTGGCTAGCGACGCTTTGCGCCCGCCCCCCCGGCGGCGCCTCGGTGGCTTTTTATAGCACCGGTCGCGGCGGAATTCCCTCGGGAATCTTCTGGAAGCCTCTGACGTCACCGCGGCGCGGCGCGTGCTGCGGGGGGCGGGGCGGGGGGTCGCTCACCCGGGCGGCCCCGCTGCGGGGCTGGGGGGACCTGCGGGTTCGGGGCGCGGGGGGCAGCTCCCCCTTCCCGCTGGGTTCTGTGGGGACCTGCGGCCGCGGGGCAGGGGGTCCTGCTCCCGGTGGCTCTGAGCGGGGATCGCCGCTGCGCAGTGGGGTCCTGCCCCACTGGGAGTGCCCGGAGCCGCGGGGCAGGCAGCAGCGACCCTGCGGGGCTGAGCCAGGCCGGCAGCCAGCGCCGTCCCGCTGCAAACCGGCGTCTTGCTCCCCGGTGGAGGGAGCAGCTCTCGAGTTATCTGCGGCCTGAGTCGCCCCCTTGATCCTTCCATCTGGGGTTAAAGCCAGGGTGGAGGCGAGCGGCTGCTCCAGCGCTGTGGCCACACATGGGGGCTGCTCTGCAGAGCTGCAGAATCATGATTGGAAAATAGTCTTCGACCCCAATGGGCTGTGCTGATGCGGCTGGGCCTGCCTGTGCTGCTGGCGGGTGACACATGGGGGTTGCGGTGGGCTGGCGGTGAGGGGAGCTGCACTGTAACACAGGCCATGGGGAGCTCTCTGTGGCCGGTTCCTTTGCTTTCGGCCTGGGAAACCTGTTGATGTCCCGGTTAAAAAGCCCCCATCTCCTGCCCCTGCGGAGGTGCAGAGCGGTGACCCCTTCAGGGGCAGTGGCTTGTGGCTGCGGGCGCTGCTCCCTGGCGGTGTGGGAGGCATCAGGACCTGCTCCCTGCTGGGCTCCTCTGCCCCGGGGTCGGTGCTCGGGCTGTGCAGGGAGGCAGGTCGTCCGTGCTGGCTCAGAGCTGCCCGCGCGTTTCCCCTGCTCGCTGTTGGGTACCACCCTGCAGGGCTGGGGGGCTCTTCCCTAGCGCTGCCGTTCTTGGGCGTTCTGCCTGAACCCTGCTCCAGGCAAGAAGATCCTCGCTGCTGTTCAGAATCGCTGTGGCTTACTCCGGGCTGGCTGTAGAGCAGTGTTTGGCTTGTGTTTGGAGCTACAGTGCTGCCCACCCACAGCGAGAGCCCAACTTTGATCTGAAAAGCTGCTGACTTTGGAGTTGAGGGAGGCAGGGTGTGAATGAGGCTATGGCATTGCCGTGGTTATAGTGCCATGCTTTTGTACTTGTTCTTAACTGGCTGTTTGCACTGGGCACTTTGGAGCCACTTCAGGGCACCTGGTGTGTTCTTTGCCCCCGGCTTAGTTGCAGAGCAGTGTTTTCCCTGGCTGTGTTTTCCCAGGAGCTGCTGGTCCCTGACATGTGGGATGTGAGTAGCCGCCAAAGCTCCTCCTTCCCTCCCATGGGGTGTTTATGAGGCATCTCTGAACTAAAGAGTCAATATTTTCACTGTACTCTCTGCACAGTGTCTGAGTCAGCGTGATATAAAACCCCTACTTAGTGTTATCAGTTATCCGTCTACCTGGCTGTTTGCTCTGGTATCCGTGCACAGTGGGAGGGTTTGCTCTTCTCATCTCCAAGGGCACGTGCTGTTCATCCCGGGCACTATCCTGGTCTCGCAAAGCCTTCCCATGCTGCTTCCTAAGCTTTAGTAGGTGCAGGCTTTTAAGTCCAGTGGAGGTTTTGGCATGGAGCCAATGCTGACCGTATCTTGGCGTTCAGCCTTTTGTGAGCTGAGACAGACAAAAAAGGCCCAGGAGTTTGTGGTTTGTGCCAGGGGCTGAATTCACCCCCTATGGCACTGGGAGCCCCTCAGCAGAGAGGTGAGCAGAGACCTCAGCCTCGTGCTTTGGGGGCTGTGCCTGCCTACAGGTGCTTTAACCAACGCTGCTCTTCTTTCACAGCCTGCATCTCCCAGGACATCCGGCTCCCTTTTAAAGAAGAGCTAGAGAAGTGCAGGGAAGGGTGACATGAATAATTAAAGGTATGAAGCAGTTTCCATAGAAGGAACAATTACATAAACCAGTTCTCTTCCCCCGGACGGAAGAGATGACTGAAGGAGGCATGACGGAGAATAACAAAATCATGTGTAGCTGGGGGAAGGCGAGCAGAGAGGCTGCTTGAGCTCTCTTCCCGTAAAGAGCCTGCCTGGCATCACGTGCTGGAATAGGCAGAGGCACCTCGGGGCAGGAACGTGTTCCTTGAAGCCACATAGGATTAACCTGTGTGTGTGGGGAAAAACCTGCCTGGGGTTGGAAGGCAATAAAGAAAATCTCTGGAAAGGAAGCCCAGAGACGCGGGTGAGCACAAGCGGTGGTGCTGCTGACTCGGGCTGTGACGCTGCCCTTGGTTCCCCCGTCCCGGCGGAGCGCGGCAGCGGGAGCCGGGGTTTGCAGAGCTTGGCTTGGGTCAACAGCCAGCGCAGGAGCAAGACTCAGTCCTGCGCACGGGGAGTCCCCTCGCGCCCGTGTGGTGCTGCAGTCCCACTCGCTCTGCTGCCATGGCACCACGCAGGGAAGTCTCGGAACCAGGGCTTGGTGAGCTGGAGATTCATCTGAGGACACGGGGCTTGGCAGCAGCAGGGTTTGTACTCAGTTCTCCACAGCTAGAGCAGCGCCCACGGATTCGGTGCTGTCTCTCCTTCCTGCCTGTTCCTGTCCCTGGAGATACCGCCTTCCTTTTCCCTCACCCGAAGCTGCAGGATGAGGGAAAAGCTGTGAAATATCAATGCCCAGGATTTTCTTGGGATTAACGCCATGTCCCTGCCTGCTGGCACCCTGGCTGTGGCCGGGGGTTGATGCGTGTCCGAGTTGATGTTGATGGGTCACCTTCCAGGCCTTCATCCTTGCAGAAACCTGTCTGTGCAGGCGACTCCTTTCCCCTGGGTATGGGGACTGTAGGGTACGGCGGTCGGAAGATCTCGTGCTATGCGGAAAGAATAGGGGAGATGGGCACGTGCAGGGGAGATGGGCACGTGCCCGTATAAGGCAATGTTAACGCTATTGGCTACGGGGCGCGCTTCCGCACACAGGCGCCCTATATAAGTTCGGATGTACCTGCAATAAACGCCATTTGCTGCATCCACCATATTGGTGTCTGTGCTCATTTGGCCCGGGCTCCCGGGTGGTGGCGCCCGTGCTCGCACGAGGTAACGACGAGGCAATTGAAGCCGAAAGGCAGCAAGTGGTGACCCCGACGTGATTCGGCGGGCGGCTCCTGAAAGACGGGGCGGCCGGGAAGCGGCGAGAACTCCATGGAGGCGCGACAGTGAAGGTCGTGTTAGCGTGTGCTCGGGAATTAGATGTTTCTGTGAAACTTAGTGCAGTTAATCGAGCGGCTCCTGAAAGGATGGGGCGACGACGGTGAAGGTCGTGTTAGTGTGTGCTCGGGAATGAGATGTTTCTGTGAAACTGCATCGAGCGGCTCCTGAAAGGATGGGGCGATTCACAATGCCGGGAATGTTGTGTTTTCCCAGCATTGGGCAGACTGTACTACTGCACTAGCGGAGTACAGTATGAGTAGTAAATCGGCAAAAGAATTGATCAGGCAACTTTTAACTATCAGGCAACTTTTACAAAGAACTCGGGAAGAGAGCGAGCCCTGGGAAACCGCGTGGGAGGCAGAGGGCGTGACCGACACTACGGGGGCTCCGAGACACGTGGTCAGGGAAGGGGAAGAGGCCGGTGGAAAGGAGTCCGGGGCGGGGGAGCCGAGAATGGGGGGGGCGGAAGAAGCGCCACAAGTCTATCCGGCAGCCAGGGATGGGGAGGGGAGGCCCCCTGCGTACCCTTGGGAGGAACTGCAGGCCGCGGGGCGGCGGTTAGACCAGTCCCCTACTGAGCACGATCCGGGAGGTGGCGGCCACGTAAATCAAGGGGAACGTCTAGTCCCGACAGCCCCACCGATGCCGATAGTAGTGGACGACCCCAGAGATTGGGTTCCAGGGATGCTCCTGCGACCTCAATACCCTCCAGAAGAGGATGAACCGCCTCGGAGGGCCCCCCAGAGGGTTCATGGCGCCGCCGGGAGACGGCCAGCGCCTTTGTCGATGTTGAGAGAGGAGGCGGGGGAGGGGTCAGACGACTCCTCCTCCGGGGGGGGGGACTCCGTGGGGGAGCTGACGGCCAAAGGGCATCGGGCCCGAGACTGCCGGAGGTCGCAGGGAAACTCCGGGCGGGGAGGGGCAAGGGGGGGCCGCCCTTCTCCGCGAGTGCGCGCCCCCCCCCCCCCCCCCCCCCCGAGGAGGGTGGAAGCAGAGCCCCAGGGCGTATCCGACGGGGCACCCTGGGGATGGAGGATAAGGACAACAAGAGGAGAACGAAGCCAGGTGGCCCTGGTCCTAGGCTGCCAGCAGAGACCCCGTGTTAAGGTGCGCCTTCACGGCCCCCCGCTGGTGACCCCAAGGATATTAGAGCTCACAATGTTAATTGATACAGGGGCAGATGTAACGTGCATACCAGAAAGCAACTGGCCGGCCACCTGGCCGGCATCCCCAGCGGGCTTGCTAGATGGGGTGGGGGGAACAACGGACGCGCGATGCAGTGCTGTGCCTCTGGCGTGTGAATTAGAGGACCCAGGAAAGCCCCCCATGCAAGCGATTGTCCGCCCATTCATAGTGACAATACAGGAATCCCTAATTGGGCGTGACGTATTGGCTCAACTCGGCATTCGCCTGACAAATTTAGCGTAGGGGCCACTGCTTACCTGTTGAGCCCTAACAAGGCCATTCCCTTGAAATGGAAAACAGAGGAGCCGGTGTGGGTAGAGCAGTGGCCCTTAACTCAAGAGAAGCTGGTGGCCGCACGGGCCATTATACAACGCGAATTTGGATCAAGGACATCTAGAGCCGAGCCTGAGCCCATGGAATACGCCTATCTTTGTCATTACATTTTGGCGTTGAACCGACTGCGGTGTGGGTGCCAATTAAAAAGGAATTATGGGATGAAGCGATGCAAAAGCAGAGCAGTCTGCTCGTGGCCATAGAAGGGTACCCTGGGGAGGTGAAATACGGCCCCGCCTTGGAACTATACCAGCACCTGCCACTCGTTGCACTACGGTGCACCCCACGAGTGTTGAGCGAGCCGAGGGAGGGGCTTACGGTCTTCACCGATGCCTCCTCCACAACTGACTCAGCTGTTGTAGTATGGCGTGATATTACCTGGGAAAGGGTCAGGATTACCGTACCGGGCAGTAGTGTACAATATCTGGAAGCTACTGCGGTCGCTCATGCTTTGAGAATCTGGCCGGGACAGCATGTGAACATAGTTACTGACTCAATGTTTGTTTATAAGCTACTGCTTAACATGGCCGCCCCCGGATGGGCAGGAACTCCAATAGCAATCATGCTGGAGGAGGCTGCAAAAGGGGTTTGGACTGCTGCACGTGCCCGAGAGGTGCACGAGTAAGCAAAAGCGTTAGCAAAGCATTGCGGGATCCCACTAGTGGCGGCTAGAGACGTGGTGGCAGCTTGCCCGTACTGCCAGCGGTCAAGCCTTTGGGGAGCAGGAGTCAACCCACGAGGGCTGCAGGCGAATCAAATATGGCAGTCTGACTTTACCCTCTGCCCTCTCTTGAAGCCGCAACTATGGCTGGCCGTACAGTCAGGGGCAGGCTATTGTTGAGAGAGCGAACCAAACACTCAAAGAGAAGATTAGGGTTCTTGGGGAGGGGGAAGGTCATCCCCAAGGAATCCCCGTGGTGAAGCAACCAGAAATTTTAATGCGAGCGTTATACTCGCTAAACCACTTTGTCCGGGGTGACGAGACCAAGACGTCAATAGATAAACATTGGGCGGTCGCGGTTATGGAGGACGGACCTCCAGTTCTGGTCAGATTCCCGGAACAGGGGGTTTGGGAACCCGGCTGGGACCTGGTAACCCAGGGAAGGGGTTATGCAGCTGTGCGACAGCAGGGAATAATTAAATGGGTGCCGGCAAGATGGGTGAGGCCGGACCTTAAGACTAATAGCGGCTGCAAGTCTTCTCTTACAGGACCGAATTGTGGGACGTCCTTGCAACCTGTACGCCCGTCTGGAGGAGACGAGGAAGCCGGAGGAGCGAAACCCTCGTAGACGCGATGAGAAAAGGCCACCGCACTTGTGTGTTATCCTGTTATTGTTCAATTGGGATTGGTTATGGAGGTTTGGATTAATAGCTATAATAGTGTTAGTAGGCATCTTTTGCGGCATGCCCGTTTTGTCGTGCCTAATTTGTTCAAAGTAGTGATGTTTAGGTTAACATAGGATGTTTGGGTTAACATGGGACGTTTACGTTGACATAGGATGTCTAGGGGAGGGGGAGATGTAGGGTACGGCGGTCGGAAGATCTCGTGCTATGCGGAAAGAATAGGGGAGATGGGCACGTGCAGGGGAGATGGGCACGTGCCCGTATAAGGCAATGTTAACGCTATTGGCTACGGGGCGCGCTTCCGCACACAGGCGCCCTATATAAGTTCGGATGTACCTGCAATAAACGCCATTTGCTGCATCCACCATATTGGTGTCTGTGCTCATTTGGCCCGGGCTCCCGGGTGGTGGCGCCCGTGCTCGCACGAGGTAACGACGAGGCAATTGAAGCCGAAAGGCAGCAGGGGACCTTGTACCTCTGGGCACATCCAGACTCTGGCCCCTCCGTGGAGGGAACCGCTCAACTGGAGCGGCTCTCCCCAGCTCCCAGTGATGCTGCCTTTGGCGCAGGCCCCAGTGTGAGACAAACTTGAGCCTCCCCAGCTCTGGGCACTAGGACGTGGGATGGGTCGGGTGGGAGGGGTCATCGAGTTGTCTTGCATTGAGATTTCCCCTCAAAACAGGGCCAACCGTGAGAACAGACCAGATCGCTCAAGGCCGGCTTTGAAAACCGGCCAAGTACAGAGGCAGCACTAGCAGACTCCTCCGTGTCCTTGTGGCACTATTGCCTCCCCGGTCTCTTGATGCCGACCCAGGGGAAGGGGATAGGAGCTCCTATTAGTGATGGTGGCAGTGTGTAATTTGTCCTGTGGCTGATGCCGCGGTGCTGCCTGCTGCCTCCCTGCCCATGCGCCGCCGGCATCAGCGGAGCTGTTCCGCGCACCTGTGGGGGTGGCATAACGAGCCGTGTCCTTGTCTCAACCTGCCGCTTCCTCTCCTGGCAGTGTCTGCGCTGCCAGCTGGGCTATTTTTTCCCTTCCTGCCTCTATTCTCGAGTGGTTCCCAGGCAGTGCTGGCGAGTGGCCCTTGTGCTGAAGGGATGAGCCCCCATTGGAGACCTCTGCTTACGCCGCCTCTGTGAGTGCTCTGAAGAGCCCATCCAGGTCGTCCTCTCACACTGCAGGTGGAGGAGGTCTGAGTGTCTTGGCATCAGCGTGTGGGAGGATGCAGTGCCCAGGAAGCCCTCCGGAGTGGCCAGAGCCTGAGGGCTGGGGGTGTGTGAGTGGGATAAATGCCTGGGAACTGCCGCAGCACGTAGGACAGGATTGTCTGGGAGCAAAGCAGGGGTCTCCCAGGCAAATCCTGTCTCTGGATGCCCTGATCTGGGGCCTGACTTCCCCAGTTGTTTCTATTTTAAAGCACCAATATGCAGGTCTGAACTGGGCGTGCGGGCTAGGATAGTCTCTCCTGAGAGCAGTCCCTGCACGCTGAGCAGGTGAGAGACAAGGGAGGATGTGTCCCCGTCCTTGTCTGCAGTGAGCCAAGTGCGAACACAGAGCAAGTGTCCCAGGCTGCTACAGGAATCAAACTACAGACATAAGATGTGTATCTCTTGAGCTCTGCTCTGGTTGTTGAGACACTCTTTGGTGAGGAGGTGTGGTGGTAGTTGAGCCCCTCTGCAGCCTGTACATCATCCCATCTACCCATCTATAACCTCTTGCATCCCCTAGGAACGGAGCCCAGCCTTACAGTAAGAAGCCTGGATAGAGCTGTTTGCCTCTAGGGACCCATCTGCACATTGAAACCATGTTCTGGAGCCTGTTTTTAATTCCAGCCTTTGGTACTTGATCAGTTTTTCTCAGCAAGTGTCTTGTAGCACCTCATCGCTTCTAGGGAAGGTTATTACCAGGTTGCTTCTTAACCAAGTTACTTCTAGTTGTCCTCTGGGTGCCAAACGTATTAGTCATGGGCATGTGAAGTCTATTAGCGTCTCCAATCACCCTGTTATCTGGGGAATTGTAACCTTAAACACATTCTGAGTTCCTGCTTTTCAGGGCATGGATATCCACAGGGGTCCCCAGCAGGGATGTTGGTCCTGATGATTGCATGGATATTGCCACGGCAGAGCCAGTCCCTGCCATACCTGCTGGGAATGTGTCTGCTTTTTATCTCCTCTGTCTTTTGTAGATCTGCTTGGCATCTAAATCTTTCTTTCCTCAATGAGCTAACTCTGGTGGGATCTAACTAGTTAATTGGGACAAAAAGTGGTACCAAGCTGACTTGCAGGAAGCCTGATACCTCTGTGGATTTACCAAAGCAGTCCCTTTGAGAAATGACCAACTACTTGTCTGGAAAGGCCAGTTTTCTGGAAGAAAGGTTGTCCAGCTTTCATTCTGTTTATAGCTCATCTTTGGCTCCCAAGCTGCCTTCCCTGTGGCTGCCTGGGCCCAATGACAGGCAGATGCCCAGAAATCATCATGGGAGATAGGCCAGAGCCTCAGCTGGTGCTGCAGGGCTGCCAGACTGCTCTCCTACCTTCCATCCTTCTATATTTACTAGTTCCTCTGATGTTGCTGCTTCCTGAGCGTCCTGCCTCTCTGATCCAGGCAAATCATGGACAGTGGGCAGGTAAAGCAGCAAAGATTCTCTTTTACAGAAGGAAAAGGGGAAGGAAGGATATTTCCAAGCATTGCCTCCAGAGTGCTGGAGGATGCTGAGGAACCCTGTTTATGTTCCTGCAACTCAGGTAGGTGGCCCTTAGCCAGCACTAGGGCAGGAAAATGTGCAAAGAGGAGGTGACGGTTGCTGGACGTGTGACTTGGCACAGCCTTTCCCAAAGGAAGGGAGGGAGGCGCCTGGTTGTGTGTGTCCCGCAGGCTCTCGTGACAGAGCTGGGGCTATATCTGGCTGTGCTCATGACTCCGGGCTTGCTCCAGCCCCCTCGGAAACACTGACTTGATAAGACAGCCTGACAGCAGAGAGGGTCCCGAGTGTCTCTGAGTCGGGACTGATGGGCAGAGCTGGGAGTTCAGCCTGCGCCGCTCTCCAGCCTGCACCAACTCTTTCTGCAGCCTGGGCTCCGCTCACCGGAGCTGGAATGCTGTGGGAATGGGGGCCTTGTGCAGCTGTCGGGCTACATCTGTAGCCCTGGGATGCTAATTCCCAAAGCCATGTCCCACTGCCAGGGTGTTGGGTTGAGTGGATTCAGTGCCGGCCTGGTGGGCTTTGCGGAGAGCTGCTGCAGGAAGCCCCTGCAGGCCTAGGTGAAGGTGGCTGGGGTTGTGTCCGACTGGGCCATTGTCCGCCTCGCTCTGGCGGGATGGCCTCTTCACAGGGGCCGAGCTGGCCATGCCCGCCGGGGGCACTCGGCACAGCGTCCGTGGTGATCTCCGGACCAGCCAAAGCCCAAGGGCTGCAAGGAAGACGGGAAGTGGAGGCCAGGGCTGAATCTCAGCCCGGTTAGGGGTGGCAGCAAGTTAAAAAGAGACTTGACAAATGTTATTCTCCAACTTGCTGAAGGAGTAAGCCAAGAGGGAAAAATGTTACGAGGTGGTGGAGCTAAGGAAAACAGTGGTGTCTCTGTGTGATGAAGGGCTGGAAGAATCACTGACCCAGCAGATGTGGCCTCAACCCAGCTCCCCCTTGGCCTTGATCTGTGGCGAGGGCAGTGGCACTGAATGCGCAGCTCAAAGCAGGGAGAGGTGTGGGAGGCAGGCAGAGAGGATGAATCGCTGCTGGAGCAGAACAAAAACTCTGAGCGCTCCGTGTGCTCCATTCGGAGAGAGGGACCGAGCTCTGCCTCCGGCCCTGGGAGAGCTGCCACATGCTGGCACAATTGCAGGTCTCCTCTTCAGCAAACCACTCTCCTTAATGCATCCGACTGGAGTGGCTTTGAATGGCTGGGGCAAAGCACATACCGAGCCCATGTTTATGGAAGGGAAAAGTGATCTCGACAAATACAAGCCCACGTATCTGGCTTCAAAGTATGGGTAAGATTGAGAAAAATAAGTAAGAATTATGCAAAGTGAAATTGGAGTAAATTTTCATGATGGGCTGGCTGGGGACAGCGTTGTTGGCTTTGAGCTATTGAGCTGGTGCCTTTGCTTGCTTGAGGTACCTGTCATTGCGCCATCCCAGCGAGGAGCTGCTCTCTGAGCTGAGGTCGCTGCTGCAAGAGCTCCTGAACGTCCCTGTCTGGCAGCACCAGGGGGAAGGGGACCACAACTGCCCTGTGTGTCACACAGTGCCTGCCGGGTACATCGGCTTTTCCTTTCCAGCCTAGGGTGGAGAGAGCAGGACAGAGACCGCCTGTGCTGCTCTCTGCCGCGGTACCCTGCATCCTTGCTGGGGTTGGAAGGTTGTGTCGGCTGCTGGGAGAGCTGCTGGAGGTTGGCTGTAGGGGGAGAAGACCACGGTTTTCTCCTGAAAGGGAACTTTCCAGCCATAGTCCCTGCAGGCCATCAGAGGCCCAGCGCTGCCCCGCAGCCATCAGGACGGCGAGGCTGGCAGAGGGTTGGGGACAGGCACCTGCCACCCGTGCGCCGGTGCAGGGGCAAGGCAGGGCTGCCCGCACGAGCAGGACGCCGCGCTGTGCCCGGGGGTGCCGCGCTGTGCCCGGGGGTGCCGCGCCGGCCGCCGCTCCCTCCGCGCTGCCGGGAGGCTGCCAGGTGAGGGGGCGGGAGGTGGAGATGGGATGTTTTCTCAGGCACCGCATGAGGCTTAAAAAAGAAGATATTCTAGGAAAAGAAATGATCTGAATGCGCTCCCTCCCGCTCCTCGGTGCGGTGCCTTGTCCCACACTGAGCTGGAGTTACGTAAGGATGCTCAGGGCAGAGCGAGGTCACTCCAGGGCAGGCAAGCTGCAGGCTGCCCGGGCTGCTCCCTGGGCACGGCAGCGTGTCACAGGCGTGTGCCAAACCCCGGGGATGGCACAGGGCTCTGCAGACCCGGGCAGCACCAAGAGTGCCCGTGCGTGTGTGCCCGTGTCCTGCGTGGCATGGGGGTGTGCGCTGCAAGGCCGTGGAGCTCTGTGTTTGCTGCAGAGGGAGAAGAGGAGGAGGAAGGTGATAATGCCAGGTTGGAATTTCCTGTGTGTGCTTTGGCTGTGTGAATATGCTGTGCATGCAAGCGCATGGCACATACCACACGCGTGTCACCTGCAGAGCCCAGGCACCTGTCCGCAGCAGCAAGGGACAGCCTCTGCCCATGGGGACCTCAGGGCTGGGGACCCTGCGTAGCCCCTGCCAGGCCAGCTGTAGATTTTCAGGGTGGCAGTGGAAAATGCTCCTCGTTACAAGGGGGAAACATGGACAGGGCGGGTCCAGCAGTGGAGGCAGCAGGAAAGAGAGAGCTGTGGGGTTTGCAAGCCACCAGTCCAGGGAAAGGAAACACCTGGTTTGGAGAGGCTGTAAACTTGGGGCAACCCTGAGAGAAGGGCTTTGGCTGTGGGGCATGGTGCCCTGCGCTGGGGAAGTGTCCTGTGCTGGATTCCCACCTCCCGGCAGCTTTGGGGTTCAGCTTTGCTGGGGGTCCTCATGTGCGTGGTCTGTAGGTGCCTGCTGGGACCCACCTGTGTTTGCCGAGGGCCCAGCAAGGGGTCTGTGGCCGCAGCATCCCCTGTAGCAAGGGGTATGTGTGGGGTGACCTTGCCACGCTGTAAAAACGTTCTGTAAAAAACTGCCTCTGTTCCTGAGCCCCTTGTGCCGGTGGCACCCAGGGCAGGTTATCGGCTGCAGGACACGGATGTGCTTGACCAGACGCTCCCGTGCACTGTGTGCAAGACCCTGCATCCCCGGGGGAGCAGGCAGTGGCGGAGCTGGAGGCGCGGGGGGCTCCAGGGAGCGCACACGTGCCCGGCACACATGCCTCCCCGCACGGATGCCTGCGTGTACAAGTAGAGGCAAAGCTTCCGGAGTGCCGGAATGAATGAGGCAATTCACTATTCCAGCCCTGGCTCCGGCGAGGCTTTTCCTTTAGTGGCAGCCGCGCGCCGGCGCGTGGGCTCGGGCCTGCGTATGCGTGTGGGCTCGGGCCTGCGTGTGCGCGTGGGTGTCGAGGGGGCTTCGGGAGATGTTTGCCACGTCAGGGGATTCACTCCGGGGGCCCGCGCGCCCCCGCCGCGCTCGCTGCTGCGGCGGCTCCGCGCAGCGTTGCGTAACTTCCGACTCCCCCGCTGCATGCCTTCCCCTGGGAAAGGGGCTGCTCCTGGCGCCGGGGTGGCGTCCCCCCCGCTCCGGCGGAACGGAGGGACCGGAATGCTGAATTAGTGCTTCTCCGAGGAGATGTGCAGCCAGGTGCTTGCTGCGGGAGATGCTGGGGAGAAAACAGTGGGGTTCTGCACACGCTGCCCCTTGCGGAGCCGGGGGCAGGCTGGGCAGGATGGGGACAGCACTGGGGGAAGAGCTCTGCTCCTCGAGCCTCCTCCGAGCCCGGGACCGTCTGCTCGGGCGGCAGGAGGCAGGGCAGGGGCTCCGGGGAGCTCCCCTTGCAGCGAGTGGGTGGCTTCGTGCCCCGGGGCTTGGACTCGCTCGGCAGCTAAACCGGGCGCATCCTTGGGAGCAGCGTGGGCACCTGCAGGCTGCCGCCCGCCCCAGCGCCCTGCCTCGGCACGCAGCCACTCGGGCTGAGACCCCCCAGCTCATCTCGTGCAATAGCAGGTAATGAGTGCCCTGGCCCATAGGCTGCACCGTGCCCAGGGACCCCAGGAGCGGCCCCCCAGCAATAGCACCGGTACCCAGGGCAGACGGGGTGCGTTGGTGCTGGCACGAGCCCCAGCCCACAGGCTCGCGGCGCTCGGGCCGATCTGCCTGACATTTTCGCTCTCCTGTAGCCGCGCCGTTGCCATGGCGTCCCCGCCGTTGCCATGGCGTCCCCAATGTTGCCAAGCTACGCCGAGGGTGTCAGGAGAGGTTGTTCACTTGTTTGGAGGATGAGCAGCCGGGAGAGGAGGCTGGGGTGATGCCCTGGCGCCGAATCCCCCTTGCTGGGGCTGATGACAGTGATAATGCTGGAACTGAATTATTTGTCCCTCCTTTTCTGCAGGTCTTGGACCACATTCCTGTCCCTGTAGCCTGCAGGTGTTGGGCAGATGGGTCCATACTTGACCTTATCCCACCTCTTCTGGCCCTAGTAAAAGCATTTCAGCTCTGCCACTTACCTTCGAGCTAGAGACATCCTTGGACATCCTTGGTAAGCACTTTGTTGAATTCTGGATGCAAGTTATTTAAAAATGGGTTAGAAATGATCCTCCCTTTAGCAAACATGCTGCCTGGGCTGGACAGGATAGAGAGCACATGAGTTCCTTAGCAAGGTGCAGAGCAACTTGCAGGCTTACACAGCATGGGACAGCTGCTGGTTTGGGGTCTTTCTGCCTGAGCTGCAACGCCTTTGCAGAGCAGGAAAAAGTTTAAGCTGCAGGCCAAAGAGATAGAATGGACACTCGAAGTATGCCCTGGCTACTGGTGCTCAGCTTGCTCTTCCCTATCCTGCAGTTGGCCCTCAAAGCAGGTGACCCCGTGGATTGGGTTTGGTACCTGCCAGCTGGCCGAGCGGCTCAGTCTGGAGCATCCCTTCCTTCCCAGGGAATAGGATCCAGCCCTGGAGGAGGCCGAGCACCTGGGTCTCAACATCCCTCCCTCCTGCCTTGGATTTCTGTCATGCACCAGCTGCTCAAGCAACAGCGCTGCTGGGTCGGGTAGGGGCATGGGAGAGACACTGCACAGTGCGGGTATTTTAGCACCTTCCTCTCCCTTTTGCCAGAAGAGCTTTGTAGGCACCAGTGCAAATTCTTGGGAGTCCAGTGTCCTCCCACAGCTGCCCCAAGCATGGCAGCAACGTGGTCTGTCTGCAGGCACCCAGCTGGCCGCAGCGTGAGCAGCACGGCCCCACGGAGAGCAGAAATAACTCCTGCAAACACCCTGCTGTGCATGGGCCTGCCCCCTGCCCCAGGCAGGTGGCTGTGCAGCAGTTTTGCCCATTTGGGTCCCTTCAGAACAGCCTGGGGACCCCCCAACACAGCAGGGCTCTCCTGCCTGAGGCTTTCTCTGCCCCAGGCCATGCTGTGACTCTTTTACACCTCAGCACCGGTATCTCTGTCCTGGGATCCGTCCTCTAACACGGACCTGCTTGGGGCATCCTGCATGTAGCGGGATGGCCCCCTTGACTGGGATTTTGGACAGAGATGCTGGCTGTTCTGCAGCGCTCGTGGCTGCAAATCTCTCCCTACCTTGGTAAGGGTGTGTGGGGAGCAGTCCCGCAGCTCCCAGACCTCTTTCCCTGTCCAGTATCTGGTGTCCATGCACTGGTGGGGGGGAGCTGCCAAACCAGCCCACCCAGCCTTCACCTTCCCTCTCCCCATCTCCTTCTGATTCCCCCTCTTGCCACCCCCGCGCTCCAGCCTAAATAATTCCTCCTCTGCCTGGCTGCTTGCAGGCGCCGTATTTGCAGACTGCTCTCATGTCCTTCCCTTAGTCATCGCTCAGCCAAGCTAGACAGATATAGCAGCACCTCGGGAAGCGATCGCGCCAGCCCCCGTCTCAGTTCTCTGCTGGTCTCTGACTGCCTTCTGCATAGCGAGGTGCCCAGCACCGAATATTAAGGGCCTTGTCCTTCCCTACCCATACCAGTGCTCTGCGAATGGAGAGAGACAGCGGGTGCCCAAGCCTGCTGCCATTGCACACTCCTCTCGCTCGTGGAGGAGCAGGACAAGCACCGGTCCCTTCCCCGGAGGGGCTGCTTTGCCGTCCCGTCCCGGCGTGGGCTGACGGGTAACCCTGGGTGGCTCCGCGTCTCCAGCTGGCTGCTCCGCACGCTGGGTGTCTCCGTTGATGGCAAGGCCTGCACGGGCCTTGTGGGCTGGCTCCGGCACAGAGCTGCGCTTTCCAGGTATGCTGGCTGGCTTCCCTAGCCAGCCAGGATATATTCTGGCCCTGCAGGGCTCCCAGATTAGCCCAGAGCCTGGACTAGTGCCCTGTTACCCATGTCCCATCGCACACCTTGTGCGAGTGTCCCTGATGTGAGGATCTGCGAAGGCAGAGGGGCCCTGTCATGGTGCGGGGAGGACGCTGCCAGCTCTTTCCTTGACCCTGGGATAGTGCAGGACATGGTCAGACCACGATCAGGCCAAGCCCTGCCACCTTTCAGAGCCATCTGACAGCCCAGGGCTGGAGGGGACGGGAAGCTGGGGCATGCAGGAACGTGCACGGAAGCACGCTGGGTGTCACAGCTGCCTGTCCTTGCCACCCAGAGGAGCTGGCACCATCTGCTACAAGCAGGGGGGCTTGGAGCTGCACCTCCAAAAGGAGATGGCAGGACCTTTGCCCAGCACCAGATCTTTTCCCTCCTACAGCAGCTGTGTGAGGAGCCATCCAGGTGCAGACAGGGAATGTGTGGGCATTGCATGGGAGCCCAGGGTCCTGGCCACATCCCCTGTGCCCCTTCTCGGTCCTCTTGTACAGCGGTGGCAATAGGGGACACAGAGGGCATGGATAGAGGCACCCCAGACTTTCGGTGTCCACATGTGCTCCTGGCTGACTGCACGCTGCAGGAGAGGTCCCGGACGCCCTGCTCACGGCTGCATCATTTGCTCGTCACTGCCTCCATCTGAGCTGCAGCGGGAACCGAGATGCTCCCCATGCCTGGCGCCGCTGCCGCCACCCACTCCGCGCCAGGCACAGCGAGGGTGCCCATGTCCCCATGGCCACCTGTGCCACCGGCGCCCGCGCAGAGCAGCAGCAGAGCAGCAGCGCGTGGGGAGCAGAGGGAGGCGTCTGGTAGCCCCGCGCCACTCGGGGCCGCCGGCCGGCAGTGCGGTGGAGGCGGGAGCCGGCAGAGCCGGAGGGAAGCGCTGCTCGGCCCCACAGCGTGGCCTTCCCACGGCAGCGCGGGCTTGGCGTGTCCCTGCGGCGTGAAAGCTTGGGGCCGGAGCGATGTGCCCAAAGAGGCCCCTTACCTCGCTGCTCCTGTCACTCTGCGGGAGGAGATGCTGGTGGGAGACGCTGTTTTCTCTCAGGGTCCGGCTGCGTTTCCATTGCCGGAGCATCCTGCATCGTTCCGTGATGGTGCTCGGAGCAGTGGACCTGCAGCTGCTTGGCACCGCAAAGTGCCCAGGTGGCTGTGGGGCCAGCAACAGGCAGCCGGAGTGGTCCCTGGCTGTCCCCACTCCCAGCGCTGGCACTGCCTCCTTCCTCCACTGCCCGCTCAGGGGGCAGGGCAGTGAATGGGGGTTCTTCACCACTCCCAGGCATTTTGGGTCTGTAAAAGTGTTCCTGGTCTTTAGTTGGGACAGAGAGTTGAACTTCTGTCTGGTTTTGGCAGAGCAAAAGTGCCAAATATCTGGCAAGGTTCAGAGCCACCAAGCTGGGATGGACTTCAGCCTCTTCAAACCACTGCGACCTGTTGTTTTTCATGCACCCCCCCAATCTATTTCTGTGCCATTTCCACAGAATTCAAGCCAGTGACCTCCTACAGGCACAGGATGATGGTCCAGAGAGGACAGCGCAGGTGAAGCGCTGCTCCTACGGGGATACTTGGCAGACCAAAGATCGGGGTATAGGACACCCCAGCACCGAGTAGTTACCCACCAAGGTGCCAGATGGAGCAGGGGGAGAGCAGGGGGTTGGCACTAATTCCTTAAGGTCCCTGCAATCCCCTGAACTGCTGCCCCGTGTGATGTGTGGTCCCCACGGGGTGCAGCTATTCCCCCCACCCCTCCTGCCGCAGGATGGGGACCCACAGCTCCCACCTCTCCTTGTGCAGGAAGGGATGCTAGAATCCACAGTCCAGCACCCAAACCAGGGTGTCCTAGCCCAGATAGCTCCCTTGGAAATGCTGTCCTCTCCCAGGGTGGGAATGGATCCCTAGGTTCCCGCCATGCTGGAAAGTGCCTGCTTTTTCTGGGGCTGCTGTGTCTGCCCCATGATTGGAGCTGTTGCAGGGAGCCAGGCATGGGAACAAGGTTGGACACAGAGCTGGTGGGGTGACCCCAGTCCCCCTGCTCCACCAGGACTCCCTTGTGCCGTGTTTTTGGCAGAGGCGGGGGATGCCAGGGCCGATGCTGCAGCCGGGGATGTCGTGCAGGCGTGCAGGTCCAGAAGTGGCACTGGGCGCTGCTGGGTGCAGTGCAGGGGCGACACCCTGTGGCCACCTCTCCGCTGCAGGAGGGGGCACAGGCCATCCCCTCGCCTCCCACCGCAGCCCCCTGGCCCTCCAGCCCACTCGGGGGTCTCCCTGCAGGGCCATCCCCCTGCCCCCCGTCAGGACCGCGGCCAAGCTCACGACTCACCCTGTCAGTTGTGACAAGGCCGTTAAGGAAATAGCAGCCGAGCCCCCAGAGCCATCCCCGCCTCCCCGATGCTGCCCGTGCTGTGAGGCTCGTACAGCCTCCCCGTGAGCTGCTTCTCTGCCGGCTCTGGCAGGGGAGGGCAGCCTGGAGCGACCCAAGGAAGGTCCTGTCATGCAGCAGGGTTAGGTGGTGGATGGTTGGAGCTGCTGGGTGACAACATCTCTGGGATCTGCCTCCTTCACTGTCACCTGCTGCCTGGAGACCTCTGTTTTCCAGGGTTCTGGAACTGCTGGATGCCCAGCAGCTTGCCACAAAGCTGTCCCAGCCCTCTGGGTCAGCTCTGTCCACATGGCTCTCCGAGCATGTCAAGAGCAGATGCTAACTCTGGTGAGGAACATGTGACGGTCACCTCGCGTGAGCCTGGGGCACATGGAGCAGGCAGGTGCCCTGGCTTGGATGAGGACCTATCGGGCACCCTGGGGTGCTGGGCTGAGCACCCACTTTGCCTACAAGCTGAGGTTTTGGGGGTGTCGTGGCAGTGTGGCACGGTGGCCAAGCACCCAGCAGAGGGTGCAGCCTTCCCGCTGAGCAGGGCCCTGCTCTCCCCCAGGTCCTGGCACAGCACCCAGCATGGCGGGGAGAGCACCCTGGAGAGCAGGGACACCCTGAGCAGGCAGGGCGGGCAACCATGGGAGAGATGGCAGCAGGGTCAGCAAAGGGGCTCCCGCACCAGCCTCAAATGCCGCTGGAGCACACAGGGCTGTGGTGGGGAGGGCTGCGCTGCATTTGGGATGGACTTGCAGGCTGCTGCAAGGACACGAGGCCCTCCTGGTCCAGCCAGGGTCCCCAGTCACAGGGTGGGCAGAGGGTGACAGCTTAATGATGCTGCAGCAGACCCCTACACCTGCAGAGCTTGGCAATGGTGCCTCTGGGATGGACCCGCATGTCTGAGTACCAGCTTCATCTTCCCAGAGTAGAAAGAAGGAGCAGTGGGCTCCTCTGGTGTGCTGCCCTGCAGGGAGCCCGGGCAGAGCCTGGCCAGCTGCACGAGGAGCGGAGGGATGCCCAGCAGCTGTGGTGCCATGAGACCTGCCGGGCTCGTTCACATCCCACACGGAAGAGCTGAGCACCTCCCTGCCCCTTTTGTTGAACATCAATGGTCCTTGGCCTGGGGAGCTGGTTTTAGTGGGATCTGTTCAAGGAACTTTCAGATCCTGTGGGGTGTTCAAAGCATGGATTTGGGCTGCAGGCAACCGGTACTTCCCAGCTCAGGGCCCACTGGACAACTCTGTGCTCTGACCCAGTCCAGCCCAGCTCTCTCCTTTCCCTGCTCAGTGTGAGGGTGTGAGGAAGCAGCTAGTGAGACTGTTTTACACAGGAGCACACGCTTCATGCCAGGAAAATTACAGCTTTGTTCTCCTGCACCAAGTCGTCTCATTGCAGAGCAAACACGAGACCCCCTGATGGGTCCAGAGTCAAGCGGGCCAGCCCTAGGGAGAAATCCTGCCTGCAGAAGCAGGGCTTCCTCCATGGGCAGAGCCATGTTGTGTGAGCTGTAGTGTGAAAAGAGCATGGAAAGACCAGCCTTTAGCAAGATGTCCTCTGCCATGAACCAGCGTGCAGGCACTGCACGTGTCTCGCTCACAGGGCAGGAGCGGCGAGCGCAGCGTTGGGACTCAAGCAAGGCATCTGGTGTCCCGGGAGACCCGACAGGGGCCAGGGCACACAGGGCGGCTGCAGCCAGGCACAGGGCAGCCCTCCCCGCTCTGTAACAGCCCTCCCAATCCCCACCAGGATCCTGGGACAGTGGCAGCAGCACCAGTAGCAGCTTCTCCTGGCTGCTCGGTGGATGTCGCTGCCCCTGGAGGAGCCTCCCAGCTATGGGGACCTGCCCCTGCGATGCCTCTTCCCAGGGCTCCTTCGTGCCTCCAGCCTTGGGGATGTTTTAAAGTCTTCCAGCGCAAGCTCAAGCTTGTGGAGCTGCGCTGCGAGGGCTGGAGAGTGCACAGGCTCCCGGCTGTGTCCCGCGTGGAGGCAGGGGCTGGCAGGGCGCGTGCCGGAAAGGACGGCAGCCAGAGGGGACTTGGACACTGCAGTTTAATGGACGCTTCTCGGTACAGCGCTGGCGTTATGGCGCACACAGCCCCCATCGCCTCTCTGCCCTAGCTCCAGCCTAGCCCTGTCTCTGCCCCTGAAACATCCCCTGAATGGTACGTGAGGCTGGGAGCCTCATGCGAAATGTGGCTGGGGCAGCAGGGGCATGTGGCACTGGGGGGGTCTCCTGATATGGCATCGTATCTCCGCGAGCTCCTGCTGCCGACGGGCTGAGCTGGCGCTGGCTGCGGGATCAGGGCGCTGCTGCCGGCTCCGGCACACATGGTGCTCCACTGGGAAGCGTGCCGTGCTGCCTGCCGCGGCACCCAGCACGGGGAGCACTCGGCCCTGCCGTCGCGCGTCCTGGCTCTGCTGGCCCCCAGCTCCCGCTGGTAGCCCTGGTGAGCGCCTCGCCCCTGTGCACAGCCCCTGGGTGTGCACAGATCCCCATGCTGCGGGGCGCTCTGTGGGAAGCATCCCAAGTATCCCAGCCCTGCACATGCCATTGTCCCTGCATCAGGCCTGGGAGATCCCTAGGCATCTCCAGCCCAACCGTGGGGCCATCCCACTGTGTGGTCTGGGGCATTTGAGGCGCTCCCCGCCCCACACACGTGGCTGTTCCCACAGTGGGGCCAGGATAGCCCCTGTGCTCGGGTCCTGGTGTCACTTCTTGCCCCTCACCAGAGGGGCCCAGGAGCAGCCAGCTCTGCTTTCCCCCAGCCAATCAGAGTGCAGTACATGCTGGGGCTGTCCCCTACTCAGACCTCCAGCCAATCATAGCCCGGCACCTGCTGGGCCCCACCCTGCGCAGGCCTCTCTCAGCCAATCTGGAGCGAGCTGGGCAGGGGTGGGGTGCTGCAACTGCTTCCCCAGCAGCCAATGAGCAGCCGCCAGGTGCCAGGGTGTGGCACAGGGTGGGTGGGTGGGGTGAAGGGGCGTGGCCCCCCTTGGCCAATGGGGGCACAGGGCAGGTTTCCGAAGCGGGAAGGAGCTGGGCGAGAAGGAGCCGGGCAGGAAGGAGGGGGCCCCAGTGGGCGCTGTGGGGCAATGGTGGCACCATGGGGCGATGGTGGCACCACAGTGCCCATGGCGGCACTGCGGGGGCAATGGCAGCGCCACAGGGCCATGGTGGTGCTGTGGGGGCGATGGTGGTGTCCCAGTGGCGATAGTGGGGGTGATAGCGGTGCTGCAGGGGCGATGGCAGCACTGTGGGGGCGATGGTGGTGTCCCAGTGGCGATGGCAGCACCATGGGGGTGATAGCGGCCCCGTGGGGTGATGGTGGTGCTGCCAGGGCCATGGTGGTGGCATGGTGGTCGTGGCGGCGCTGCGGAGCGATGGTGGCACCACAGGGGTGATGGCGGCACCACAGGGGTGATGGGGGTGCCACGGGGGTGATGGTGGTGCCATGGGGGCAATGGCAGCACCGTGGGGTGATGGTGGCACCATGGGGTGATGGTGGTGCCGCTAGGGCCATGGCGGCGGCATGGTGGTCGTGGCGGCACCATGGGGCGATGGTGGCGCCACGGGGGCGATAGCGGCGCTGCCGGGCGATGGTGGCACCGCAGGGCCATGGTGGCACTGTGGGGCGATGGCGGCAGCGGCGCGGGCGGGCGGCGGGGCATGCGGGGTGCCCGCGGCCATGCTACGCCGGCGGCTTCAGGTGCACAGCGGCGCTGTTGGGGCGGGCGGCCAGGATGTAGGCGACGTTCTCGCGCAGGAATGTGGGCCAGTCGACGGGCCTGTGGGGCCAGACGCGTCGTCAGCGGATGCCACCGGCCCTGACGTGCCCCCCGGTTGGCCTCGATGTGCCCCCTATGGCCACCCCACCACTTGCCGAGCCTCTGTTTTGCTCTGAAGAAGGGGGCAACCTCCCCTCCAGCTTGGGCTGAGCCTCCTTCAGGGGAGGCAGTGGGGCACGTGGCCCACCCTGACCCCCAGGGTGCCCCATAGCTGGCCTCACCTGGCCTCCTCCTGCTCCGTGGCCAGCAGGGTCTTCTCCTGGCTCTTGCTGCTACCGCTGCTGGCGGGGCTGCTCTCGGACATGGGTCCTACGTGGCTGATGCTGCAGGGCAGAGCGGGGGCACTGCTCTTGGCGGGCAGAGGGGATGCCGATGTGGCAACGTGCCCGCCCCAGGCAGCAATGGGAAGCGGCCATGGAGGAGGAGACGCCGTGGGGAGAGGGAGAGGTGGAGAAGGGGCCTCTATTCCCAAGCCGATCCCTTGTGATGGAGCTGGAGCTCCGCAGGAGAGCAAGGTGGCCGTAGAAGCAGGTTGGGAGTGCACCTGCGGGTGTCCACTCACCCCCGTCGTGTCTCCTTACCTGACGTTGCAGGACGGCGTCTCCTTCTGGTGCTTGCGGAACCAGGCGTGCCGGGCCTTGTGGCACTCGCTCTCCCCGATGAAGCCGTCGCTGTCCTGGTCGAGGGCCAGGAAGGCCGCGCGCGCCCGCTCCCGCTCCTTGGCCGTCAGCAGCCGGAGCAGGGAGTTCTGGTGGTGTAGAGGGGATAGGGGAGCCCCTGCGTCAAGGCAAAGAGTCTGGACATGGAGAACCTCCCACCAACCACAGGGTACCTGCAGTGCCACCAGTGCCCAAACTATTCACCTTCCCATGGTGCCACCCCCATCTAGGTGGCTGGGGGACATCTGTGATTGGCCAGGAGGCTGCTGCTGGGTCAAGGGTGCCCTGCAGTCAATACCTACCAGCAGCCAGCTCCTTCCTGGTGCCCCCAGCCCATGTGTGCTGTTGAAGTACCTGCGGCCGGAGCTTCTGCAGCAGCTGGATGGACTCATGGGAGAGGAAATCCGGCCACTCGATGTGCCCCTTCTTCTCGGGGTCCAGGGCGGAGAACTGGAGGGTCGCCCGCTCCTCCTGGGCCTCTTCCATGGGCTTTTCGAACTGCTGCTTGTGCACCAGGTGCTTGTAGTGCAGGAAGTCGTCCAGAGTCAGGCAGGTGTCTGCAGGAGCGGGCCCGGCGCCCGTCAGTGTGTGCTGCGCGGTGCCCCGGGAGTGGGGCCTGCCTCCCCCGAGCACCCTGCCTGCTGGAGACCCTCCTGTGGACCTCAGCGGGTGCAGAGCCAGCGTCGCGCGCACCACGGGAGAGCTGCTGGTGGGGAGACGGCTCCTGGGCGCTCTGAGGCTGCCCTGGGCCTGGCCTGAGGCTGGGGACATGAAGCGAGGTGCCTCCCCCAGGCAGCTCAGGGCATCCCTTCCACCAGCCTCAAAGTGATGGGGGAGTGCTGCTCTCCTCTTGCCCTTCTCCAGGCCCCTGGCGGCACCACACACATTCCCTCTTCCCCCTTCTCCCTCCTTCTCTGTCCCTCCTTCCCTGCTCCCTCTAGTGCTAATAGGTGACTCCACCAGCTGCCATCTTTAGCAGGGCCTTTACCCTTTTCCCTTTACCTCTCCAGATGGGGGAACAGCAAAACCTCCACCCTGGAGCAGCAGTGCCCAGCCCAGGGACTGGGACGGCGTAAGGGGAGAGTGAGGGCTCAGCCCATGCTGCCATGGGGAGGGTCCGCACCTGGAATGATCTTGCACTGCCGCAAGGTCTCCATCAGGCTGTACATCTCTTCCTCTGTCAACAGGAGGTTGAGGTTGTCCTGGGGTGGAGAAGTGAAGTCAGTGTGTGTGTTTCTAAGGTGAAGCACAGTGTCCTGGGGCACACATGGCAGCTGGGTGGCAGAATGGGCTTTGGGACATCCAAGCCCAGGAAGGGAGAGCTGCCTGCAGGGATGGGGGCTTGTGCGCAGCATCATGAGGTGGCACCCCAGGTTTGCATTATCCGGAGAAGCTGCAGTGTGGTTGCTTCACATCTGCACCCTTTGGGCATGGTTCCAGCTCTGCCACAGCTCCTTGCCTGCCCAGTGGCGTGTCCCAAGGTGCCACCATGCGCCGGGGGTATGTCAGTCCAGTCAGAGGAAGAGAAGCTCAAGAGAGGGGGTAAGGGACTCTGCACCTCCACACCTGAAGTGTTAAGGGGGGCACATTTTCTAGCAGTCTCCCTGAGTTCCTGAACAACCTGGAGGCAGATGGATGTGCTCTCTGTGGAAAGATTTGGCCTGAAAGCTGCTTGTTGGAGCTGCTTGAAACTCCACATTGCTTTCGTGAAGGGAAGGTTTCCCGGATTCCCCGGGACCTCTTGCCAAAGTGCAGGGACAGGCTGCAGGTAAGGATTCCAGTGTGGGGAGGCTGCAAAGGGTCATTTTGTCCCCTGTCCTCTGGCAACAACCTGCTTGGCCAAGATGGGCTGCAGGAGGAGCCAAGGAACAAGGTGGCCCGTCACCTCGGACCAGGCCATGATGTGGGATCCTGCTTGTGTCCTCTTTGGGCACAGCTCCCCAGGGAGCAGCCACTGCTCCCAGTGCAGCAGAAACCTGCACCCACTGCCCCAGTAGCCGCAACTTACGCAGTAGTTGCAGCTCCAGCCCGTCTCGGTGTGCGCGGTCTCCGTCACCTCCACGGCGCTGTCGTTCTGCAGGTAGCCCATGCGGCGCAGGCAGCCGTCGTGGTACACCCGGCTGCAGATGCGGCACGGGAAGAGGCTCTCGGCTGTCCACACCTCACAGATCTCACACATCTCATCGTTGACGACCTGGGGAGGGGCGGCTCCGTCTCAGCACTGTGGGGATGCTCGCAGAGGCAGTGTGGTCAGGGAGGCTGGCTTCTCCACGTGGGGTGCTCAGGGCTCCGTGAAGCAGTGCCTCTCGGGCTACTTACTGGCCACGTGGGTTTGGAGTGGGGTGGGTGGTTTGGCAGGAGTGGGTGGACAGAGGAGTGCTTAGGGCTGACGGGCTGTAGGCTGGGCAGCATTCAGGGTTGTAGGAGTGGGTGGATGGGCTGTAGGGTTGTAGGTTGGCTGGAGTGATGGCCTGTTGTGGGTAGATCAGTGGAGGAATGGAATGGGTAGGATTGGAGGTGTGGAGAGACAGGTAGGGCTGTAGGTGTGGAGAAATTGGTAGGGTTGTAGGTATGGAGAGATATCTAGGGTGGTAGGTGTGGAGGGATGGGCAAGGCTCTTGGTGTGGAGGGGTGGGTAGGGTTGTAGGCTGGTAGGCTGTAGAGCTGTGTGGACTAACCCTTGTTGTTCCTTCCCTTTCCCCCACAGCCGGAGCTGCCTGTGCCCAGCAGTCACCCCTCCTCTGTCCTCCCCTCCCCGGCGCCCCAGGCTCCCTCCAGGGCACATCTGACTAGGACTAACCCCCAAGCGCACCCTGTTCCCTGAATGGCTCCTGGCTCTCAGCTGCCTGGTCCCGTCCCTGGAGAGGGAGCGCTCCTGCCTCCAGGACCCATCTCCGTGCCGGATGAGCTCCTCCGTGCCCGGGCAGGCTGCCACTGGGTGCTAGGGACACTTGCGCATCCCTTTGCGGGGCTGCTGTGTGCCTGCGCGCGCGCTCCCCCCCAGCCTGCTCCCTCTCTCCCCATCCCTGTGCTCCCGCTGGTGCCGGGTGCTTGCCTGCTCCCGCTGCTCCAGGCTGATGTCCAGCGGCTCGTCGTCGTGCAGCTCCCGCGTGGGCCGGATGAAGGCCGGCGGCGTGAACCTGTTGGCCCGCTCGAACTCCTCCGGCTCCACGCCGCGGCCGTCCCGCAGCCGTTCCCACGCCGCCTTGCTGGTGCTGCTCTCCTCCGGCTGGGAGGGCCCCGCAGATGCCTCGTCCTCCCCCTCTTGCACCGTCTGCTCCAGCGTCCCGCGGCGCGCGCCCTCGGCCTCTGCCCGCCGCCGCGCCGATGGCTGCTCTTTCAGCCCATCCTTAAAGGCCGACACGGCTAAGCTGACCTTCTGCACCTTCTCCACCGTCTGCCGCCTCGACATCAGCACCCCCATGGCTCTGTGAGGAGGGGGAGGGAGTCAGCCCTGGGGTGCAGCGCTGGTCCCCGCTCCTGCAGCGCTGACCCCTGTCCCCAGCCCAAAATGTGTGTTCCAGCTGTACTGGGAGGAGCTCAGGGCAGGGAGAAATAAGGTGTCCCGGGCAGGCTAGTGTGCTGGAATCACCCTCTGATGTATGAGGAACCATGGTTTGGCCAAGCAGGGGCCGTCCTTGCAGCAGCTCTGCCCAGGGTGCTTTCTTACCCTCCCCAAATCTCCTGTCTCCTCGTCTGTCTCCTCCTCACAAGCTGGTGTGTTTGAGCATGTTACTGCTCTGACTTAGACATCCTGCCTCCGTCGCTGAGATGTGGGTCAGAGCAAACAGACCGATGCGGGGGCTGCTCCAGCCATAGGGGGCTCCGAAGATGCTGGGGTGGAAGGGGAGCAGTGCATGGGCCTGGGGGTGCCTGAGGGAAAAGAAGGGACCTTTGGCTGCAGGTCTGAGGTTTGGGATAACGCAGAGAGGGCAACAGCAATAGCAGCTTGGACTGTGTCCTGGTGCAGGTGGGCATGATCCTGTGCTGGAGAAGGGCTGAAGCTGGAGAGAAGGGTTTGCTCTCCAGTGATGGGGGACACAGTCTGTGTCCCAGCACTGCCCTGCGCTCATCTGAGGTAGCTCTGTGGGAGCTTTGAACACTTTGCGGAGGATGCTGCAGCCAAGAGGGGCTCCCAGTCCAAACCCAGGGGCAAGTGGGTGGCATTCGGTGACCACGCAAGGGAGGACATCAGAGCAGCGATGTCCTGGCCTCTCCAGCCTGGCCGACACGCCGAGGCAGGAAAGTCCCTAGGCAGGGATAATCAGCAGCGCACGTGCGAACGCTGGGATTTCATGGCCGCAGGACTGCACCGCGCTGCAGGGAGCCTCGTCACGGTAATTACAGCTACTCCACATCAGCGACGGTGAGCCGAGCGCGCCGGCAGGCAGCAGCTCGCAGGCCTCATCCCCACGCCAGCTGATTCGGGAGTCGTAGCGGCCTGCGAGGGCCGTTGCGTGTTTGCCAAGCCCTCCCGGATGGGCAAACACGGCCCCGCGCAGCGCCCACGCACACAAACGCCCAGGACACATGGAAACACAGACACACCGGCGTCCCCACGCACCGAAACGGCCACGGCATGCGCAGCGGCCCCGGCACCTTCTTGCGGATGCACAGCCACCCGCTCGCGCGCGCTCGCCTGGGTGCCCCCCACATTGAGATCTTGCCGCCCGCCCCCCGCGCACAGACGCTGCCTGCACTCACGTGCGCACACAAACACTCACGCGAACGCGCGCGCGCGAGCCCAAACAGCGCCGCCAGCACGCGCGGGCTGCTTCCCGGCCCCCCGCGCCGGCGGCCATCTGCACGCGGAGCCGCACACGTGGAGCCGCGGGCGCAACACGTGTGCCCCATCCCGCGCGCCGCGGGCCCATACGTGTACGCGCGCTCGGAGCGCACGCCCCCGCGGCGCTGACGCTCGTGCCTCTCCGTGCGCCCATGCGGGGGCATTCACGCCTCCCCGGGCACCCGCCGGCTCCTGCGCCGGGCGCGCGGGGCACCTGGTGTGCCGCGGCTGCCCGGGCTTTGCAGAGGTGGGAGAGCGGGAAAGAGCCGGGCGGCACGTGTATCAGCTACAGCGCCCGCAGCCCTGCGGCGGGAGGAGGTGCCTCGCGCGTGTCTGCCTCCGTGCGGTGCCAGTCACCCCCTGCACGGGCTGTGCAGGACCCCGCGGGCCGCGCGTGGGTTTGGCTCTTGCTCAGGGCAGCGCTGCAAAGCTCCAAGCTGGGGGTGCAGCAGGGAGAACCCCCCCGTGCTGCCTCTGCAAGTTGCTGTGCCACCAAGGCCCCAGCTGTGCCCAGTGTGCCTGCACGCACGGCCCATGCGCTGGTCCTGTGGATGCTGCAGAGTCCAGCCCATCCCGGAGTCTCCAGGCCATGATGAGCGTCCCCTGCCAGCCTGGGACCCCACGCAGAGCCTGGTGCCGCTCAGGACTCCTGGGCCCCCTCGGAGTCTCTGGGGGAGCAGGGAGCAGCAGTGCCGAGCCAGAGGCACAGGAAGAGCCGGCCTGGAGCAGCCCGGATACCCCCTGTCCACACGCCGGCCGCATCCTGCCAGCCGCCGCGGCCGAGCAGCTCCTGCGTCCCCGGGGACGCGTCGCCGTTGCTATTTGCGGCCACCCTCCGTGGCGCCTGGCTCTGGCGTGGTGGCAGCCCGGGATCCGGTGCCGCCACCCTGCTCACCTTGGCACAAGGCACCTTGTTGCCTGCTGCCAGCACAGGGCCTATTTTTAGGTCCCCCTCACAGTCAAGAGCTAAATCTGGGCACGGGCCCCAACCCCCTGGCTCTGCGGAGCCCTGCCAGCGCCGGGGGCTGTCGCAGCATCTTCCGCTCCTTTCTCCCCTTCCCCTGCATGCCCGGCCTGCATCCCCCTGGGCGGCACCCCTTCCCCCTGCCCTTTTGAAGGGATAAAGCTCCTCTTTGCTTCAGCCCGGAAGCAAAACACAAAGCTGAAAAGCGCTTAGCCTGCTCCCTCATGCTAGCACTAATGCACTCAGCTTTCCAACCCCCTGGAGCTCTCCGCCTGGAAACCGAGGCCTGGAGGTGCCCCGGGGGGAAACGCTGGGGCTGCAGCAATGCAGAGCAGGGAGGCAGGGGCACCAGTTGGATGGGCTAGGAGCTGGCAAGGCACGGGGCACCCCCAGCATGCTCGGGGCCCTACGACATGTGAGCCCGGGGGCCGCATGGAGACGGACAAGGATTTCCGTCATGGAGGGAGGAGGCTTCACACCTGCACTCGCTGGGAGAAAGGGATGGATGGAGGGAAACGCCAGCTCTGCTCAGCTTGGCTCGGCTCACCCGGCTTTTCCCTGGTGCTCAGCTCCTGCAAGGCTGGAAAATCTGGGGATTTTGCAAAATCTGGGACACGCAGACTGCAGGAAGACGGGCACCACAGCGCTGGGAAGCGGCAGGCACAGGGCTCTGCTTGGGCATGGGGCGTTTCAGGCCGCCAGCTCTAGGGGGACCAGTGCAAGGGCGCTATAGGGCACGGGGCGGCCTGGGCAGGGAGCCGCGGTGCAGCGGGGCGCTGCGCGTGCAGGGTGCCCATGTTGTGTCGGCTGCGTGTGCCGGGCTCGATGCGGTGGCTGTGGGCGCAGCGTGGATGTGTTGCGGTGGCTGGGAGCGCGGGTGGGTGTCACGCTTTGGCTGGGGGTGTAGGCGGGTGTTATGGCCCGGCTAGGTGTGCAGGGAGGGCTGTCGCAGCCACTATGGATGCGGGGCAGGCGGTTGTGGTGACTGTGGGTGCAGGGTAGCATTTTGCAGCAGTTACGGTTGCAGGGCAGGTTGTTGCAGCAGCTGTGGGGTTCAGGGTAGATTTTTGCAGTGGTTATGCTTGCAGAGCGGGTTGTTGCGGCGGTTATGCGTGCGGGGCGGGTGGTTGCAGCGGTTATGGGTGCAGGGCAGGTCGTTGCAGCAGCTGCGGGTGCAGGGTAGGTTTTTGCAATGGTTATGTTTGCAGAGCGGGTTGTTGCAGCGGTTTTGGGTACAGGGCGGGTTGTTGCAGCAGATGGGGGTGCAGTTCGGCGGTTGTAGCTCTGAGTGCACCATGGGTGTGTTGCAGAGGTCACGGGTTGTTGTAGCACCAGGCAGTAACACAGCGTGCTCATGGCGTGACACACACGCCTGTGGGCCTGGTGGGCTGGCTGGTGCCTCCCCACCTGCCTCCCTGCTCAGTGGTGCCCGCCTGCCCCATAGCGCATTCTCGGCACAGAACCAGGGGAGCAAAATGGGTGCTGGGCCTAGCACAAGCGCGAGCTGGGTGCCGGCACCCTCCTTGCCCGTCCTGGCGAGGCTGGAGCAGGAGCCAGGCTGGCGGAGATGCACCCCGGCCCCGCGCTGGCTCTGCTGCCCCGTGGCACCGCTCACTGCCATCGTGGGCGTTTGCACCCCAGCTCTGCACCACAGCCTGGATGGGGGGTCCCTGCACTGCGCGTGGGGCTGGGGTGGCTGCGGGAGGGCTGGGTGCAGCAGGGCAGGAGGGGGACACCGGCTGGCGGGTGTCACCGTGGGTGTCCGCAGGGGTGGGGGTACAGCAGGCAGGAGGGGTCGTATCCAGAGGGGATCCCCAAGGACACTGCCTTGACGTGGGTGCAGCAGGGGATGGAATCCGGTCACCCACCCCATCCTCTGTGGGGGCAGAGGAGCTGCCGCGTCCCCTCTCGCGAGCGCTCGGAGCCGCCTGCCCGGCTCGGGCTGCCGCTCCTCCTGCGCCGGGCGGATTTTCTAGGTGTGTCGCGCATCTCCGTCTCCCGGAGAGGGATGGAGATGCCGTGACAGCAGCATCCCTGCCCCTGCAGCATGCCCAGCTCCCGCCCAGCTCCCCGCTGCTCCCACTCCTCTCCCGCCCTGGCTCCCGGGCAGCCTCAGCAGCACCTTCCCACCCGGAACCCCATCCCACAAGCCCCAGGCTCCCCAGCACCCCGGGAACAGCAGGGCGACCGACCCACGGGTGTCCTGACGTGCAGCCCACCCGACCCCACATGCCGGGCCAAAAGCTCACGCGGGTGCAAAGCCACTTACCCAGGTCCGGGTCCGGGTGCGTCTCGGGAACACGCGTGCCCTAGAGAGCCGCCCCCGGGCTGCCCATGGCTCCTGCGCCCTCCTCCTCACCGGCGCTCACTGCATCCCCAGCCCCGCGCCCGAGCCCCCTCGGGGCGGCGGGGAGGCGAGGCCGGCGCGCGGGGAGCCAGAGCCGCGCGCTCGTGCCCAGGGATGCAGGACACGGCGAGATGCCAGGAGCGGGTGCCTGTGTGTGGCACGCGCGCGCACACACGCGCGCACACGGGGAGCTTGTGACTGGGGCTGAGCAGATGCAGCCTGGTTTGCTGTCCCTGTACCAATTGCTGCCTGAGCCGTGTTAAACAGCTCGCTGAGATGAAGCTTTTTTTTTTTTTTTTTTTTTTTTTTTTTTTTTTTACCAGTCTGACATTGGCTGGGAGATACCAATAACAGCTTTCCCCGCATCGCCTCCAGCCCCGGCTGCCTTTCTCAGAGGCAGCCTCAAGGACTGCTGAGCTGGGGCAGGCAAGGAGCCCCCTGCCACCCCGCAGGGTCTGTGCCCACGGGACCCAGCGCCACTGCGGCCTCCTTGATCTTGCCGGTGCTTGCAGTGCGGGATGCTCCCGGTGCACCCAGAGCAATGCAGCACCGGCGCTTTCGGTTCCTCGGCCCTCAGGGCTGCCTTTGACTCCTAACAGGAGTCCCAGGTGGCTCTACCTCTGGCTGTTTTCCCAGTTTTCTGCTGGGACCTCATACAGAGGTGTAAGAGGATGGTGAGGGGCGTCTTGCACCTCACACCAGAGGCACCAGAACGCTAAAGCACCCCTTTGCAGGCGCGATGTCCTTGCCAATGTGCTGCCCTGGCTGCCCCACACCATCCCAGCTGAGATGGTCATTCAGCCCCAGTGATGCCCCCATCTGTCCTGCCTTGCTCTGCCCCCATGGCAGCCTTGCCTCTGGTTGCCCCAGCCTGGCCTGGGGTGCTTCACTTTGCTGAATTTTTACCCAGGGGGGAGAGGCCAAGGATTTTGCCCGAGTGGGAGAGGGCAATGTGCTGCGTTCTTTGGCCTGGTGACCGCAGCGGCGAGGTGGTGAATGCACATGTGAGAAGGGGGCTGGAGAAGGGGGAGGTGAGCCGTGAACGCAGATGGAGACAAGCATCTACACAGACATGTCCTGGCCCCAGAGGAGGCGGAAAGAGGGAGGCGGTGGAGGAGGACGGTGCTGGGAGGCTCGGAAGGCTTTAAGTGCCTCTCCACGGAGCATCCTGGCCTGGCAGCCTGGGACTGAGCGCAGCCATTCCTGGAAAAGCTCCGGCGCGGCAGAGCGCCAGCCCGGCCTGGCCAGCACGCGGGTGCGTTCGGCACCGCGGACGCTCTGCCGGCGGGGCTGGCCGTGCTGCCCGGCGAGGGAGCCGCGGTGTGCGCCGGCCTCCAGGTCCCGGAGGGGATGCCTGGGAGCTCAGCAAGCCCCAGGGTGCTGGGGATGGTGCTCAGTGTGGGGGACAAGAGAGACGCTGCAGGGAGCTCTCCCCAAGACAGCCGGAATGGTTCTGCTCCTTCATGGAGGCCCTGCATGATGGTCCTCCCAAAAATGCCCGTTCCCAAGTATGGGATGTGCAGGGCTGTCCCCACGGCCCCCCTGCTGGGTGTGGGGGCCCTGTTCCCATGTGGGCTAGAAGCAGTGGTGCAGAGGGGCTACAGGACGGCGTAGGAAGGCAGCGATCCTTGGAGACGGGGCCATGTGCGTGGAGGGTGCAGGGCGCATTCACGATGCTGGGGGATGCTCGGGAGGGCTGGACCGTGGTGTGACAGGCGCGTGTGTGGCCAGGCCTCACGCAGCGGGTCAAATGGAGCAGCCCTTGCTCTGGGCTGCCCTGTCCATGCTGACGAGGGTGCAGAGGAGCGATGCAGCAGCTCCGCAAAGCTCAGCCCCTTTCCTGCCTCCAGCAGCCTCCATCCCTCGCAGGGGCTCCAGTCACACAGGGTGCTTGCACGCCCATAGGCAGGCAGGAGACCAGCTGGGCGCACTCCGGAGCGGGCCCCAAGGCTGGGAAAGCTCCGAGCGGAGCAGGCGGCGCTGGGCTGCCGGGGGAGGGCTGTAGAGGCGGAGGTGAGAGCTGAGCTGCGGCGGGAACATGCATTTTTCGTCAGCCCCTCGCCGCCGGATCTCGCATGCCGCCTGCGTGCGGGTCAGCGGCTGCGGCAGCGCCGCGGCGTGTGGGCTCGGAGGAGCCAAACTCCTCGGGGAGAAGCGAGCGAGGGAGAGCAGCGTGCGCCTGTAGCAGCTCTCCCGCCTGCCAATCAGCGCGGGGTGAGGAGAAGCAGAACTTGTCAAAATACTGGATATCGCTTTTCCGGCAGATTGGAAGTTTGGCTGGCGGCAGCAGCGATGCTGTGTGCGGGGCTCGGAGAGGCAGCGGGCGAGACTGGCGCCAAAACCAGTGCGAAATGGCACCAAAACTGGCCAATCCAGGGGCTTCCATGCAGAAGTGCAATGAGGGAGCTGGAAAGTGTCACCAGCAGAAAGAGGAGTTGGGTTGGGCTGGTGATGGAGGAAGATGGTGTGGGCGAGCGGTGCTTTTTTCTCATGGTTTCCCAGCCCAGATCCCACCAGCCACAAACACCATCCTTGTCCCCGGGTGTTAGGGGCCCCTGGTGCCCTGGTGGCACCTCCTGGCCCTCTGCCAATGGCTCACCATGTCTGTGATGGCCGCTGGCCTCTGTCCATCCAGGCTCCTGCCTGGCAGTGCTGCGGCCCCTCCTTCGGGAAGCGCCGCGAGCGGAGCAGATGCTGAGGATTTGGGGATTAGGCGGCTGCTGCACAAGCCGTGCGGCTGATGTTTCCTCCCGAGGGCTTGTGGAACCCAGGGGGCCAGGAAGGCTGAGGCACAACCTGTGCCTTGCCCAAGATCACCGGCAGCTGGTGACAGAGGCGGCAGCAGGACACGTTTCCCTCCAGGTCCTGGAGAACCAGGAAGCAGCTGGGAAGGAGCAGGCGGTAATGAAGCTGAAGTAGGTTATGGAGCTGCAGAAGCTGGCTGTGTGCCTCGCTGCCGTGTCTCCATGCCTGATAGCTCCGAGTTCTCCTCTCCTACTCCAAGGCCAGGATTCAGAGCCGTTGCAGTACGAAATTCCTGAGCAGGCTTGTGGGCTCCATCCCGGAGTGAGGGATGGCACTGCTAGCCCCCTCCCTGCCTGGTCTCCCAGAGCTGGAAACCCCCCTGGTGAAAAGAACCCGAGTCGGACTGGCCTTAGGAATCTGTCCCTCATCCCTGCAGCTCTGCAGGACCATGGAATTTGCAATCAAGGTCCGTGAGGATGCGGCAGAGAGCGAAGCACTTGGCAGCTGCATGCCAGGCTGGAGCCGGGCCAGGCGCTGGGCTGCCCGGGGCCGACGGCCCTTCTCCTTCGCCCAGGCGCGCATCTGGGCCGAGGTGGCCAAGGTCCCGGTTCAGCCCGACCCAGCCTCCCCTCTGGGACAGGAGCACTGTGTGCTGCCCCCGGAGGTTTTAGCTGCAGCCAAGCTGCCCTCTGCAGCCGCGGGGCCCTGCCCTGGCGCGGCGCTGAGCGCAGCATCCTCCTCATCCTGCCTGCTGGGTCCCCGGACCTGCTGGGCTCGCAGCCCTGGGGGGTGGCAGCCCCTGGCCGAGCGGTGAGGAGATGCAGCCCGCGTGTCCGCCTGCCCGTCCACCGTCCTCCCGCACGCCCGTCTTCACGGCACGCGGCAGCAGGGGCTGCTCTCTGCTCCCCTTGCCGTCCTGCAGAGCCGGAGCCTGGGTGCTCCCTTCTCCGCATCTAATGCTGGAATGGGGGGAACATGCAGAGCGGGTGAGGCGCCCACCTCGGCCTTGCACAGCCGCTAACCACACCGCTCCTCCCGGCAAGGGGAGGATGCTCCCTCCGGATGGACGCTAGACGAGCACTCCGGAGCTGCGGGAGCCCTCTGGCATTAGCTAAATGGCTTCTCCGTGGGGCAGCTCCCGGCCCGCAGCGCTCCGCTCCCCTCCGAAGGGGTCAAGGCCAGGCTGTCTGCCCGCAGCGTTCTGGTATCGCCCTGCTGCAAGCGGGGACACGACTGTCCCCTGCGGGTGACAGGGAGGGTGGAAGTGGCTTCGCTGTGGCCCCGGTGCTGGCACCGAGCGGGTGCGGGGAAGGGATTTGCCACTGCGGCCCTAGCCCTGTGACGTCCCCACAGGGGACACCGTCACCCCAGATGGGTGGGGGGGGGGAGGCAGGCGCTGCGGTCACCACCCGCAGCAGTGTCACTGTCCCTGCGCCCTCCCCCGCTGCAGGCCGCCTCCGAAGGAGCTCTCCAAGCGGAACGGAAGCGCCTAATGAAGGCCGACTTCATTAAGCGGGGCTGTCGCGGGGTGATTGCCGCCTTCCTGAGCCGCTTTAGGAGCCGTAAGGGCTGCGCAGGGAGAGGAGCAGAGAGGAGCCGCGGGGA
Organism: Tinamus guttatus; assembly: GCF_059628265.1. Lineage (NCBI taxonomy): Eukaryota > Metazoa > Chordata > Aves > Tinamiformes > Tinamidae > Tinamus > Tinamus guttatus. The sequence continues at coordinate 41,252 of NW_028288626.1, read as the reverse complement.
GGGGGCAGCGCCTGCCCCACACACCTCTGCCCACCAGGACGGCACCCGCGGGGGCCGTTTTGGAGGCCGGGGCGAGGGAGCACGAGGAGCTTGGAGCTGGGGGCAGGACTGCGGGGACCCAGGCCCCGGGGCATCGTCCCATCCTGCCGAGGATGTAGCATGATGCGCATCTGCACCTGGGCTTACGTGAGCTCCCGCACTCTCCTGCTCAACCACCCACCCGTGGGTATTCAGCATGGCTTGGGACCCTCACGTGGGGCATGTGGAGCACACGGACACAGCGGTGGGGCAAGGAGAGGGAAGGAGAGAGGAGCTGGGGCCAGGGGAGCAGCCCCGGCCTCTGTCAGCCTCTTCTCTCGGCAAGGGCTCGTCTCCAGGGAGAAGCAGGCTCGAAGGAGGCGCACGGAGCGGGTGAATTGCATGTTCGGGAAGGAGCAGGATGCACGGGTCTTTCTTGAGGACCAAGTGACCAAAAATTCCCAAGAAGCAGCCTTGCCCACTGCAATTCACATGCCAGATCCCAGCCGTGAGCTGGGTTTGCAGAATGCTGGGATGGAGATGAGTGGAGCAGGAGGCACCAGGATACCACAAGATATCAAGGTGCCAATAAGGGCACGTGCCAAAAATTGTTTTTTTTTTCTGGGTCCTCCTACCTCCAAACTTGCATTCCCCCTTTCAGTCCCCCTGCCCCACTGAGTCCCACATCTCGGGGTCACAGAGCAGGGGCTCGTCCCGCCTGGGGAGGGGGTAGCGCCCCGCAGGGCGGCAGGGCCCCGTCGTGCCGCCGCGGCCTCGCGCCTGCCTCTTAATCAGCTAATTGTGTGTTTGGGGTTTCAGCCGAGGGCCCCAGCCTGGTGTTGCCATAACAACTGCATCAGCATCGCTTTCAAACGCGTTCGAGGCAGACTTGAAACGCGGGCGGGGAGAAAAGGAGAGGAGGCCGGAGGGCTGGCGGGAGGGCAGGCTGCAAGGGCTGTCTGCGCCTCTTGCATTACAGCGTGAGGAGCCCCGCCGGGCAGAAAGCACTGATTAAAATGGCTCTTGCTGGGAGTCAGAGGCTTTTGGAAGGGAAGAGCAAATGCCCTCGCCTGCTGGAGTCTGTCTGAGACACTGTTGTTAGCAGGATCATCTCAGCTGCTTCAGCACACACAGTCACAGGGAGGGCTCTGAAACTGAGGCCGAGGTTGCATCCCGGCTGGAGCGCATGGGGACGAGCGGTGGGTGCTGGACCAAGCACCTGCTCCAGGCAGGTTTGTGATGCAGCTGCATAGTGCTGAGCATGGCAGCGGAAGGAGAGGAGATGGGGAGATGGGGGGCGTATGGACAGATCTTGCAGCTCAGAGGGTCCAGCCTGCGCTTGTCCTTGTCCTGGGGTCCTCCCTGGGCATGGAGCTGGGATGCGCCTGAAAGCTGCCAACACAAGAGCATCATCCAACTACGTGAGCCCTTTGAGACACAAGAAAGCCAGAGCTGGTGGTGTTGGGCATCCTGCTCACTACTGCACCAGTAACAACTCGCAGCCTCCCTGAGTTGTGGTCTCTCCACCGAGGTGCTCCGTGGTGCCTTCCCTATATCATGCTCCATTGCTCTGGCCCCGTGCGGATCTGCTGGCCGCACTCCGGCTCCTGCTGGGCTGCAGTGCCCTGCAGTGCTGGGATTTGCAGGCCCCTTGGGGAAAGCTCGGTGATGCGCCAGTCCTTCACCTCCGGCTTGCTGGGTGCTGCAGGGATGTGCAGGCGTGCATCGGCACACTCGCAGAGCCATCAGGGCTCTTGCTGCCCAAGCTGCCTGCAGCTCCAGCTGCTTTCGGGCCCCTCTGGTCCAAGGAGGCCCACGGCACAGGCAGGAGGCAGCAGCTGCTGCAGGGACATGGGGCTGGAAGGGGAAAGGCAGGTTGGAGGTCATAGAATCATAGAATCATAGAATGCTTAGGGTTGGAAGGGACCTCTAGAGATCATCTAGTCCAACCCCCCTGCACACGCAGGGTCACCTAGAGCACGTGGCACAGGACTGCGTCCAAGCGGGTTTTGAAGATCGCCAGAGAAGGAGACTCCACAACCTCTCTGGGCAGCCTGTTCCAGTGCTCTGTCACCCTCACTGTTAAGAAATTTTTCCTTAAGTTCCTATGGAATTTTTGGTGTTTCAGTTTCCGGCCATTTCCTCTAGTCCTATCAGTGGCCACCACTTAAAAGAGACCATCACCGTCCTCTGCACTCCCTCCCCTGAGGTACTTATAGACACTGATTAGATCCCCTCTCAGCCTTCTCTTCTCCAGGCTGAACAGGCCCAGCTCCCTCAGCCTCTCCTCATAGGGCAGATGTTCCAGGCCCCTGATCATCCTTGTGGCCCTGCGCTGGACTCTCTCCAGCAGCTCCACATCCCTCTTGTACTGTGGAGCCCAGAACTGGACACAGTACTCCAGATAAGGAGGACCCACAAGGAAACTCGGTTTCTGCAGGTCTTAATGACACCCTGTCTCAGGGTATCCTGGTGCCTCCTGCTCAGCCCCTCTCCATCCCAGCATCCCACAAGCGCAACCCATGGCTGGGATCTGGCATGTGAATGCCAGTGGGCAAAGCTGCTCCTTGGGAATTTTTGTTTGCTTGGTCCTCAAGAAAGACCCATGCATCCTGCTCCTTCATGGATGTGCGAGTCATCCAGCTCCACTCATCTCCTTCGAGCCGGTGCTAAATGCCCACGGGTGAGGGGTGACCCCACATTCACGTGCTGAGCGCGCTGCACCCAGCACAGAGGCTGGCACCTGCAGCAGACCCAAAGCCATGGCCAAGTCCCCCCTCTTCTGTCTTATTCCCCGTGGTTTCCAGGATCATCTCTTGGGTTGCTGCTGCACCACCTGGAAGTGGCTGTGCCTGAGGGGCGGCTGCTCCTGGCCCCACGGCCCCGTTTCTCTGCAGACGCCGCACTCAGAGCAGGAGCAGGGCTGAGGCTGGGGACGCACCGTGCCGGCCCGCGCAGCCCCGCGCTGCGCAGCAGCTGCAGGCCCCGTTTGCTGGGCTCCAGACCCCGGGCCGAGTGCCTCTGTGTGCTCCAGATGGCTTTCTGCTGGCACAGCGTGGCCCTGGCTGCAGACGGGGCATGGAGACGGTGCCTCCTCCTGTCCGCCACGGGGAAACGTCTGATATCTGCTGCAGCTGAGCTTGCAGGGCTCTGTCGGGTGCTGCACACCCTGCTCACAGGGCACGAGAGAAAATCCCACCCCTCCAGGCTCTGTGTACACCCCAGGCGCTGCTGGCCGTGCTTTGACAGAGCTCTCACTGCTCTGCAGTGTTGGAAGAAAACAGTGCAGGAAGGGGCCTGATGTCCCTGGACGCTGCATCCCATGCCAGCAAGGCCTGGGTCCCACTTGTTTCCATGCACCATTCCTGCCCCTCTGCGGGCTGGGCACAAGGCTCTTTTCCAGGCAGCCCTGGCCATGAGATTTTACAGCTGCTTGGAACATCTCCAAAGGATTGATTTACTGTAATTCCTCTGGAAAGCAACTTTTGTGATTGCTAGCCTGGAGATCTCGAGACGGACTTAAACAACAGGATCCTAAAGAGGCCATGAATAATTGAGCCTAATAAATATTAATAGCTTGCCTGCATGGTGGCAGGGCATGTAATTGCAAGGAGCGTTCTGGAAGCGCAGCTCTGCAGGCAGACTTGCACACGCAGCAGGGTCAGAGCCCTGTTAACACTGATATTGCCAGGCCATGTGTTGCTGGCAGTGCCACGTGTCGGAAAGCCCAGCTGCCCTCTCCCAGGGATTAGCGACCATGGGCAGGGGCTGCTGGCACCCGCAAGGGTGTTTAGCAGTCCTTGGTGGGCCTCTTTCCCATGAGCTTGTCTCCTTCTGAGCCTGTGTGCTCTAGCAGCATCCATGGCATCTTTGAGGAAACATTATTCTCATCATGGATCCATCCTCATCATGGGGCACCCTGTAGGACATGGGACATCCCCTTTAGAAAATCCTACCTCTCCTCATGTCCAAGCCAGGTGAAGATATGTCCTAAATTCGGTCAGTCTGTGGCTGCTTCCTGCTCTGCATTCGCAAAGACTGTCTGTAGCTGGATCTCATGCACCATCATTTCATGCCTCATAGAAACTGATGCACTGTAAAATCTCAGCTCTGGGGGCCAAGTGATGACAGGAAGGAACAGTCCAAGCTTTTTACAATCCAGCAAATCTTCCAAAGTTTGTGTGCAGGTGGGTGTGGATGAGTCGAGACATGAAAGAGGGATGGGATATACATGAATTTCTGTATGTGAAAAGGCAGTGATGGGCAGTAAGCATGACCTCCTCTTGCACGGAGGTGTGGCCATCCAGAGGGACCTGGACAGACTGGACAACTGGGCAGTGAAAAACCTCATGCAATTTAACAAGGCCAAGTGCAAGGTCCTGCACCTGGGGAGGAATAACCCCAGACACCAGTACAGGCTGGGAACCGACCTTCTGGAGAGCAGCTCTGAGGAGAAAGACCTGGGTGTCATGGTGGACGACAAGTTGACCATGAGGCAGCAGTGTGCCCTCGTGGCCAAGAAGGCCAATGGGATCCTGGGGTGCATTAAGAAGAGAGTCTCCAGCAGGTCGAGGGAGGTGATCCTGCCCCTCTACTCAGCCCTGGTGAGGCCGCATCTGGAGTATTGTGTCCAGTTCTGGGCTCCACAGTACAAGAGGGATGTGGAGCTGCTGGAGAGAGTCCAGCGCAGGGCCACAAGGATGATCAGGGGCCTGGAACATCTGCCCTATGAGGAGAGGCTGAGGGAGCTGGGCCTGTTCAGCCTGGAGAAGAGAAGGCTGAGAGGGGATCTGATCAGTGTATATAAGTACCTCAAGGGAGGGAGTGAGGAGGATGGTGCTGGCTTCTTTTCACTGGTGGCCACCAACAGAACTATAGCTGAAACACCAAAAGTTCCACAGGAACTTAAGGAAAAAATTCTTAACAGTGAGGGTGACAGAGCACTGGAACAGGCTGCCCAGAGAGGTTGTGGAGTCTCCTTCTCTGGAGATCTTCAAAACCCGCTTGGATGCAGTCCTGTGCCACGTGCTCTAGGTGACCCTGCGTGTGCAGGGGGGTTGGACTATAGATCTCTAGAGGTCCCTTTCAACCCTAGCAATTTTATGATTCTATGATTTTTTCTAAGCTAAGGGACATGCTGCAAGGCAAGGCTGAACTTGCCACTCCAATTTTCCTGAATTGCATTAAGCTGTTAATCAGACCTTGTTCTTATGATCCAGTCTAGAAATGATGAGCTTTTTTTGGATGAAATATAATAATGAAACTCAAAGCAAAATCCAGCACTTCTCCTTCTGGGATGCTCTAGGCCCTTGCTGAATTGCATGCCTGGAATACAACTCATGCCTGTGGTTTTTCCATTTCCCAGTCAAACCCAGCCTTTCCGAGGCCTCTGTTCCTTAAGCCAGATGAAGAAGATAAGCCCAGAAGGGATCACAAATGCCAAATGCTTCCATAGAAAGGCACAGTGTGCTCCGCTGCAGAGACTCGGCAGTACTGTGAGCAGGGTAGAAACACGCACGTGGAGGCTTTGGCAGAGCTTTTGAATATCCAGGCTCAGGCTGGGGAGCCTGTAAACCTGCCCATTCTGAGATCTCCATCGGCTTTGCTGCCTGGTGCCAATGGGATGAAGGAGGAGGCCTGTACAGAGGAATGGGAAAGAGAAGCCCTGAGCTTATGCCAAGGACTGAGGGCAGTTGGGGCAGGATGTTGCCCAGAGCCTGCTGCTTGAAAACCAATGTGCTTGGGATGCTGAGATGAAGACCTGGGACTGCTCAGCAGAGACATGACAAGGACATTTTCTCCGCAGAAGCTTCCACCTTCACTAAGCAAGGGGTTTTTTTTTTCCTCCAAACTCTCTGACGTTTGAGATTACCTCTTGTGAATGCAATTTCAGACAAGAACAGCTTGCGATTATGCAGCACTTTCCACACCAAGGGATCCTGCATTTCTTTAACATCTCTGCACAAAACTGGCTGCAGCTGCTGCTGGGATGCAAAGCCCTAGCCTGCACAGGAGGGTTGCAGCTTAGATCCCCCAAAATATTTCTCTGTCCCGTGCTGGAGATGGTTGATCCTTTAAGATATGTTAGGGTGCTGTTGGCTGGCTGGATGCCTGGGCTGGCCAGAGCAAAGGGACAGAGTGTACGTGGTATTTGGCATGTACTCTGACCCATGCTTTATGTGTTTTCCATCACTACATGCTTGCAGGTGGACGACCGACATCCCCACAGTGGTGGTGGGGATGGGTTTAGCAGGTATGGCGTTGAAGGGTTTATGGTTGGACTCGATGTTCTTAAATGTCTTTTCCAACCATAATGATTCTGTGATTCTATGATTATCCATCTGCGAGTCAAAGGACATGCTGAGGAAAGTAGTGATTTGCATTTTCTGGGGAAAGGGGAGACATGATTTGGCTTGGATGAGTAATGGGAGCAGTAATTCTGTAAGACTGATTAGGGAGCACAACGTCTTAGAAGTCATTTCTAAGAAGAGAGTAAATCCCAAGATATCCCAAGAACAAGCCATGTTGGGCTCCAAGGGTAGCAGCCAGCAGCTCCACACCTGGTTAGCGGCCAGGAGTGAGTGAAGCATCGCGGGGCAGATACAGCACTGATACTGCTCAATGTCACCAAAGAGCGGCGCGAAGAGCAGCACAGGGTGGAACAACCCCAGGCAGGGTGCCGACCGTCGAGCAGCCGCGCTGCTGGGAAGGACAAGGGTTGTCGTGGGCGTTGGGTTGAACGTGAGCCAAGAGAGCACTCTGATCGCGAGTAAGACAAGCCACATCCTGGGCTACATTAGGAGGAGCGTGGCCAGCAGATCAAGGGAAGTTATTATCCCTGCTCTTTGGCGTTGGTGAAGATGCACAGGTCACAAAAGAGTTTCTAGAAGAGCTTCTAACAGCAGTGCTCCCGCAGCTTCCTGGGTTGTTAAAGAGATGTGAAAATGCAGAAGATGATTAAGGGATTGCTGCAGGAGCAATAAAAGGGAACCATAGTGTTATCCCAGAGCACTTGAAGCGCTTGGTTGGGAAGTAGATGGTGTCTCCTGACTCCATATAGTTCAAATGAGACATCTGGGGAAGCCAGGAGCTTTACACAAAGATATTAGCTTCTCTTTTGGATGGAAAATTAATGACAGGCTTGGCTGAAAAGGCCATGTTTTTCTCTGTGGTCACAGACACCCTAAATTGCAAAATGCTTCCAATTATTGTTTGCTGCTATGCAGCTGAAAGGGAACAATACTTGGCCTGCTGGACCGTTTTCAGGCTAGCGAGGAGCCTCCTTCAGCATCTGAAAGTGTGAAAAAGCAAATGGTTTGTAGTTTGGCAGAGCATTGTTATTTGCAGTTGACAGTGCTAGGGGGAACCTTGGGCCATTCCTCTGCATTTACAAGGGAACGGACTACAAAAATAAATATTTGTTGACTGCCCAGCCACTGCATTGTGCAGATCCTCCCCAAATCAGCCTGCAATTAGGGGAGCTGGGCAAATTTCAATCCTCTTCCCTTAACAGCTGCCGATGCTTTGGAGTTTCAGAGACCTGTCCATCATGGATGAACTGAGGAATGTCCCCACATGGTGTTACCTTCATATTGCGATGTGAAAAGGGACATTTAGGGGCTCTAATAACTATCTGTGCTGGAGGGGAAATTGCATTTTGAAAGGTCCTTAAGGCTGGTAGATCTAAGGGCTTACTCACTGGGCAAAAAGATCATCAGGTGGGATGGCATTCACTGGGGTGCCTTAGCCCCGAGCACCTGCCTCCGCGAGTGATTGCAGAGCATCAATCCCTGAAACCACTTAGATTCTCAGAGCTTTTAGGCTCCCTGGGCTCCATTATACCCAAAGGCAGCGGCATGAAAGAATATTTTCCCTTTGTAAACAGACTTAGTCAGACACAGAGACCTGCTTAGCATCGATCCTGTTAGGCTGGGCTTCAGATTCAATTTGTTTCCTTTGTACCTGTGAAAAGTTCGGGAAATTGATTTAAAGAATGAAGATGTATTGACAGTGATTACAGCTGATAAATACCATTTTAAATAATAAGATGAGGCTTATGATTGCTAAATTGTTTGCCTGAGTGCTGCAAAAATGCACTGTAAAGGCAGGTGCAGTATTTCTCTAAGTCATCCCTTGGAGTCCCAGCTTTTATTTCTCATGGGACTGACTCCATTTCCTATTCATTCTTCAGAGACGGAAGCTCTGAAAGCTCAAGAAAGCGAAGCCAATGGACCCAAAATCTGCAATTTATCCCACTATTGTACTCTCTGCATAACCATGACTGATGAATATGCATTGCAGCATTTCCATGTGCGGCAGAAAGTAACCTACTTCTAGTCAGAGCCAGCTGCAGTAGGGCTGCCTGCCTCTTTCTGCGGCTCCGTGCCAGCAGTGGGGCAGGGTAATTTGGGGATAGATGAAGATGCCATGGAAAAGCCTGAGCCTGGGCTCAGTTTGCGGATTAAGCACATGCCCAACCACTAGCCCCCTGCAAGGGTACAAGCCATGCCACTCTGTGCCAGCCTTCCCAGGGGATTTTGGGCTCATCAGGGTTCAGTGCGGTGGCAGCCGGGTGGTGAAGGGTTGATGGAAATCGCAGAGACAGCCTCGACTTCAGGCAGGTAAGAGCAGCAGAGACGTGACAGACTCAGATGAACAGCCAAGTGACACTTTAATGAGTGTTAATGGGAGGCAAGAATTAAATCCCGCCGGCTCATTAGCATGGGAAGAGGTGCCATCTGCCATGGCTGGCAGGGTTTGCTGCTGTCATTTTGGGAAGGGGATGATTCCTGCGGGGAGTGGAGAGACCCGTGCTCGGGAGGGCCAGGACCACCTCTCCTGGGATGGCTGCGTCTCTGGTCCCCACCAGACCTGGGGCTGAATCCCAGATTTCCCCAGGACGGGTGCCACATGGCCTCAGACGCATGACTTTTGTACAGTCACGGCACGCCTGCTACAAGCCAACAGGAGATGCCCAGACCCTGCTCTGTTTTACCGTATGCATTTCGAGGCAGCTTGTACTTCCAGGTGTCAGTTCTCCAGGTTTCACCGCTGTGCTTCCAGGCAAGGACAGGGGCTCAGGCTCCAACACCTGCTCCGGGCTGAATCCCACCATTCCACAAGCAGCGAGGAGCCACTTGGGTCCTGAATGGGAACTGGTCAGGTGGCTCCCTGCTGACGGATTTGCGTTGCCGTGAGGAAAAGAGGGTGACACCATAGGGACCATGGGAAGTGCCCATTGCCCGCAAAAGGCCCCGCAAAGGGCTGTGAGAGGCAGCGGGAGCTGCAGCGTCGCCCCAGGCAGGACATGGGAGCCCAGTACCACTGCTAGGGGCCGGGAAGTGGCAGCTGTGTGACGTCACAGAGGTGGCTGTGTGACATCACAGCGGAGGCTCTGTGACGTCAGGGTGGTTCCATGGTTCCGTGACCTCAGGGCAGCGCCCGCGGGCGCCGTCCCGCGCTGCCGCCGTGGCGCAGCGCCCGGCCCGGCGCGGCCGCCGGGGCCATGCTGGGCACCCTGGGGCTGGCCCCGCTCAGTGACCGCAGCCTCCTCGGCACCGGCCTCCTGCTGCTGGCAGCCGCCGCCGCCCTGCTCGCTGCCCGGTGCCGCCAGGTACGGGGGCACCAGGGCATAGGCAGGAGGTGCCATCGTGTCCTTTGCATCCTGTCACGGAGCTCTGTGCCTGCAGGGCTGCAGCTGGTGGCACCGGCGGCGGGCCACAGCCCCGCACCCAGGTAAGGGGCCATGGGACCTGGGGGGTGTCCCGTGCAGGCAACACCATGTCTGAGCCCTATATCCCACTGACCCCATGTCCTGCTGATCCTGCAACCTGCTGACCCTGCATCCCACTGACCCCATGTCCTGCTGAGCCCCTGTCCCACTGACGTGCATGTCACTGACCACACGTCCTGCTGCCCCTGCATCCTGCTGATGTTGCCACCACTGACCAAATGCTCTGCTGAGCCCCCATCCCACTGACCCGCATCCCATTGACCCTATGTCCTGCTGAGCCCCCGTCTCACTGACCCTGTATGTCACTGACCCCACGTCCTGCTGCCCCTGCATCTCACTGCCCCTGCATCCTGCTGGCACTGCCACCGCTGCCCCCTGTCCCGCTGAGCCCCGTCCCACTCCTGCAGGTGCCGGGGTCCCCTCCCCACGCAGCGGCCGCCCCGGCTGTGCCCGCTGCGCCGCGGCCGCCCGCGAGCTGCGCCGGCGGGTGCTGTCGGCGCGGACCGGGCCGGCGGCCGCGCTGGGGCCGCGCTCGGTGGCCTCGTGGGGCTCCAGCACGTGGCGGGCGGCCTGGCGGGAGCTCGAGGGGCTGGTGCGGGCGGGCGGCCCCTCCTGGGGCGCCGACAGCGACAGCGGCGACGCCGCCTCCGCCCCGGCCCGGCGGGACGGCGGCTCCGGGCACCGCTGCCCCTTCTGCCCCCCGGCGCCGCCGCGGAGCCCCGCGGGCGCCCCCGGCGCCGCCCGCCCGCCCGGGCCGCCGCGGGCCGCCCTGCAGAGCCACGTGGCCCGCAAGGGCCTGGAGCTGTGGCTGGGGGCGCTGCCCGCGCCCGTGCGGCGCTCGCAGCAGCGCGCGGCCCGCGCGCCCGCCCGCCCGCGCCCGCCGCGGCCCATCGCGCCGGGGCAGCGCCCGCCGCTCGCCCGCCGCCGCCTCTGCCCCGGCCTGCAGGGCCGGGCCGACGCCGTGGCCGCCGCCGAGCGCCGCAAGCGGCTGCGCGCGCTCTGGGGCGGCCCCAGCCCCACCGAGGAGTCGCTGGCCCGCGTGGTGCCGCCGCCGCCGCCGCTGCCGGCGCCGCCGGAGCCGGGGCCGCCGCCGCCGCCGCGCAGCCCCCCGCGCCGCCGCCCGCCGCGCCCCGCGCCGCCCGCCCCGCTCCGCGCCGGCCCCGAGGAGCCCCCGCGCCCGCCCGCGGCCCCGGCCGCCGCCGGCCCCGAGCCCGCCCGAGCGGCGCTGCCCCGGGCCCGCGGCGCCCCCGAGGACGGGCCCGGCCCCGCGCCGGGCTCGGCGGCGGCCGGCGGGGACGGGGACGGGCGGCGGCGCGAGGGGCCGCCGGGCGCGGGGCGGCTGAGCCGCGAGGCGCGCAGCAAGCTGTGGGTGCACGCGGCGAGGAAGTGCCTGGAGACGCGGCTGCGCGTCCTGCCCGCCGTGGTGCGGCGCTCCCTGGAGATGCCGTGGGCTCCGTCGCTGCCCCGGCCGCGGCCGGACGGCGCCTGCGGCCCTGGCGCCCGGCCGCAGCCCGGGGTGCCCGTGCACATCGCGGTGCCCGAGGCCCTGTTCCTGCCTGAGGAGCAGCGCGAGGCCCTGGAGTTGCACATTCGTGCCAAGCGGCTGCAGCGCCCCAGGGACCCGCTCGGCCCCTGGGCAGCCTCTGGGGCCGGTGACGAAGCAGCAGCGATGAGCAAAGATCCGGCAAAGGGCTGGGGGCCACCGAAGCCCTGGGCAGGGCCAGCGGCCGCAGTAGTATCTCTGGTGCTCGTCCCTGCGGTCCCTGGCTTGGCCCGGGAGGATGCGGCACCAGTGCCGCTCTTGGGGAAGGTGTTGAGAGAGAGCACAGAGGTGAGGAGCCCGTGGGCCACAAAGGGAGGACCAGGAGGTGCCGGGTGCCGCCTCGCAACAGCCCTGGTACCTCCCTACATCACCGCAGGCTGCGAAAGAGGAGAGACCCCATGCGGCCGCACGGGCACTTTTCACCACAGCGCAGGAGCTCCCAGTCGCCAGCAAGAGCCCAGCCCCATGCCAAGGTGTCCCCGTATGTCACCGTGCCCCCCAGCACAGGGAGCGTGGCCCCTCACCGCAGCATCAGGGCTGCTTGCGGGAAATGGTTCAGAACCCAAGCCAGCGGGACAAGATGGAGCAGCCCAACCCCAAGCAATCTCCTCACCCTGAGCAAACACCCCAAATGGAGGAGCTGTGCACACCCCTGCCCCCGTCATGGCCACACCAGCATCCTCTTCCATCAGAGGAGATGGGCTGGGGTTCTGCGGATGTGGGGAGATCTGGGCACTCTCCATCCCTACCTGGCATCCGGGCACCAGCAACGCTCGGCCCTCCTGCTCCAACTTCGGCGCCTGGGGTAGGAATGGATGCCATCAGCAGGAAGAAAGCCCGGAGCATGGCCAGGGATGGAGGAACCAGCCCTGTGGAGCCGCAGTGCTGCGTCCCCGGTGTCACCGTGGGGACAGCGCTGCCTTCAGGGCTCAGAGATCCTGTGCCTGGTGAGGAGTGCGGTGCACTGGGAGCCACGCGGGAAAGGAGACGCTCCAAGACATCAGGGAAGAAACTGTCTCTGAGGGAAGCCAGGCAAAGGAAGAGGGTTGTTGCCTCGAGGGCGCAGGGCAGCGTGCAGGGCGCTAGGGAGGAGAGCGCCATGGAGGATTGTGCAGACGGCTCCAGGGATGTTTGGGAGGGATCGCAGTAGGTCGGGGAGGGACGAGTGTGGGACGATGGGGGAACTAAAGGGTCTGGACAATTTGGCCCAGTGTAACATTAAATCCTATTTTTCACCCCCATTGTGGGAGTCACACCCTGTGCTGGAAAAGGTGGGAGAACTCAGAGATTCCAGGAAGGTCAGGGCTGGTGCTGAGGGGTCCTGCCTGTGGGTCTGCACAGGGGCTCAGGAGAGGCCCCAGGGCACTGGGAGGTGGCAGGGCCCCCATGCCAGTGCGGTGACAGCGTGCATGGCACTGGAGCATGGAGCATCCCGCCGTGATGGGGTTGTGGGCCCAGGGGAGCCGAGCGGAGCGGGACCACACCAGGCACCGGCTGCCTCGGCGGTGCCAGGGCATCTCCTGGCACGTGGGCTCTGTGTGTGTGCAAACTGGTGGCAACCACCTGCTTGCATGACACGAGCCACCCGAGCTTCCCCGCTGACGGTGCTGTGCCTCGGCTTCCCCCTGCTCGGCTCAGGCATTTCCCCGAGTTCCTGTCAAGCTCATTAGAAAACTCACCCCTTATAAACACCGACATAACTACATTGTCTGCAGTCCATAGGACTTCTCCCCCGGCCCTGAGATTTGCCGGGCTTCAGCAGCTCCAAGGGAGCTTTTTATGGCCCGAGAGACTAGTGGACTCCAGCATTTAGCCAATGCTGGGAAAAGTCCTCCTCAGTTCCTTGCGGATTTGTTCCAGTATCCCTGCAACATGTGAACATCTTGTGCAGCTTCATTTCAAAGGCAAAGTCCCAGTGCCTGTAGTTAGAGCCTGCTCTGCACTGGAGCCTTGTACTTACCAGCCCTTTGGGGACTGCACCCTGAAATATCAGGTTCTTGAGGGTGTCTGTTAACAGCCATTCAGCATGAAAGATGAGAACGAGTGACGGTTGGAGTAATAAATTAACCTTGCACATGCACAGACCCTAAAGAGCAGGAGGTGGCAGAGTGCACCAAGGACCTGAGCTCCCTACTCACTGCTGGCCAGGCCAGTGCAGGAGCGCATGAAACTGTGAGGAGCTTCAGCCAGAGCTGGGGAACGAGGAGGAGGCCAAGGAGATCCCCCTGAATCTCATGGGAAAGAGCAAGCCCCACATGGGGGATTTGAGGAAGGGGTGTGAAAAATACAATGTTTTAAGGGGATGGTTAGAATGTGCAAAACTTGTCTTAGGATGTGTAAGGAAGGGGCAAAGACAGGAAAAGGAGAGATCAAGGTGGATTGGGTAGGAATAAGCATGGGAAAGCAGAGGCGGGCATGAAAAGGGCTGGTCGCACGCTTGCCTGGTCGAGCCCTGCACCTCCTCCCTGCCGCCTGTCCTCAGCGCTTTTCCTGCTTCCCGTGTGCCACGTGGGCACCAGGATGCAGGATGGACACATCCCTGCAGCTGCCAGCAAGCGGCGGGGAGGCCCCAGGGCCCGGGGGCCATCAGGACTCTCAGACAGCCAGGAGTGGGTCTTGCTCTATGCAGGCCAAGGGAATGGGGTAATGCAGGATACACACTAAAGCCAGGAGCAAGCGGAGAGGAAAGTGTCAGGGCCAGAAAAGGTGTGACTGAGAAAGCGCGTTCTTCAAAAAGAGGGTGTTCGAGGTTGCAGTCTGAACTGTGTGGTGGGGATGGGGACATCTCTGACTCAAGGCTGGGGGGTCCTGGGTTCAGCAGAGAAGGGGAAGGAGCTGTCAGAAGTGAACTGAATTGTCATGGACAGACACAAATGGGAAACTGGGAAGTGTATAAAATTAGAAGAGTTGCTGAACGCCCCTGGGAGATCTCTGTGGCAGACCTCAGTGGTGATGAGGAAAGTCTGTTTCCAAAAAGAAGGAGAGTGCTGTTACGCAAAAGGCAGAAAAGGAAAAAATATATGCATACAGTATTTGGGAGGAAGCAGGAAGGCTGCAAAATACTTTAATCCTGTAAGGCACTAGAAGGAGTGATAGGTGACATACACTGAGGGCAAATATTTTAAAAGCAGCAGCCCAGAAAAATTGTACTCTAGAGCCCCAAAAGAATGGGCTGAGGGATCTTGGCCTCATTGGTATTTATTTCGAATACAAGTGGAATTTCCCCAGTGCTCCCAGGAGATGCTGGCGCAGGCAGGCATCTGCTGGGTATCTCTCTTCATGCATCCACATCTCCCTGAACACAGAGCATCCTTCAAATGAGTCAGGCGTGAAGAGAGAGGGCGGCTCTTACTACTAATGTCTCCAAAGAAGAATGACCACTTGCTCTTCCTGGAAAAAGCTGAAGCAAAGCCAAGCCAAGGCAAGTCCCAAATGAATGCTGGAAAACAAATGCACCTCATCTCCCAGATTTGTATCCCTGGCTGTTGTTGATGCTAAAGTGAGTTCAGCTGCTCTCCCAATGGAAGGAGCCCCTCTCCATGTGGCTCCACATCTCTGCCCCCTCCTCTATCCCCAGGATGGTGAATATGTGTGAGCAGTGGGTAAGGAGAGAGCCCTTCTCCTGCTGCACGAGCTGTCGTGACAACGTAACACCCCCTCAGAGGCTCACTCACCCATATGCCAAATAGCCCTTCGTGAAAAAAGCACCCTAACATTTCGTAGTCCCTGCTTCTTGCCATGAGAACGTCCTTCTCACCTCCAGAATAGCTTCCAACTTATTTTGGCTAAGCTGTGGTTTTCCTGCATGTTCTCTGTTGTTTGCACGACTTACTTAAACTGTAAGATCTGTTGGAATCTTGTTTGCAAGCAGCACTGTCATTTCTTGTCCTTCCCATTGATGTTAAGGACAAGGACACCCTAGAAGCCATACTGGAGGTGGGAATCCCTGTGGCAGTTAGTGGACTTGGGGTTGCTCTGATCTGAGGATGGCTGGAGGCTGCTCGGGAGTGTGTGTGACCTCACGCGGTGGGAGCCATCGGTGGGGATGCAGCACCCTCCAGCCTGTGCCCCCGGAACAGCCCTACGCTTGATATCCTTCAGCATGATGGAAAGCGAACATTAAATTGCTGCAGATTAAATCTGTAGGTACAGGGACAGGTAAGGAGCTAAAAGCATTGCAGGAGCAGCCAGGCAGGGAGGATTTCGGCTGCTGTTGCGTGGGATGTGCGGGAAGATGATCTGGTGGCTCCTGCTGGCCGTGGGCTCTGAGAGCCTGAGAAATGCATCCTGCAGCTGCACCATTTCCGCAGACATCCAGGGAGCTGCAGATACCCTTCTTTTCCTGGAGCTGTGCTCTGCTCCCTCTGCTACCAGGTCCTGGGAGATACCGAGTGATGCAAAACCACGGGGCTGGTGCTGGCAAGGTGCCGCCCGTGGGATTTTAGGGCACACAGGAGGTGGCGAAGCCTCATTTCCAGGGAGCATGAGCAAGGGGTTGGGATTTCTAAACAAAGGGCTCAGCTCTCTCCTGCTCCAGGGAAGTGATTACCCACCTCTGCTCACATCTGCAGAGCTCTCCACGATACAAGGAAGACACGGATCAAATGGAGCAGGGTCCGCAGAGGCCACCGAGATGGTTGGGTCCTGTGAGAAGAGGCTGAGGCAGCTGGTCTTGTTCAGCCTGGAGAAGAGACGTCTTTGCAGGGATCCCACAGACCCAGGTGAGTGTCACAGACTTTCAGCAACTTCATCTGATCCCACCAGTGACACTGCTTTGGGTAAGAGGTTGGACTAGAGACCTCCTGACTCCCCTTCTGCTGTGGATGGGTTTGCAAATCTATGGAAGGGCCCTGTGGTGGGATCAAGAGGTGCAGTTAGCAACTGAAAACGGACATGTCCAAAAGCAGCTTGGAGAAGGGACAGGAGGAGGCTGGAGAAGAGGCCTGCCCAGATGCCCACCAGGAGGAAAACCTGCTCTGCCTTGAGGAGCTCCTGGGGCTGAGCCTGGAGGGGAGGCAATCTTGGTAAAGTGTGGGCAGAGCATAAGCTGGTGGAGAGGAGTGGGATCGAGCAGCTGGAGAATTCAGAAAAGTTCAGATAGGGAACAAAGCCAGTTGCTAGAATTTCTTTCTGGATTTGTACTCTTCCCCACACACTCTTTTGCCAGTTTCTAAAGAGATCCAAGAGGAGGGATAAGGGAAATTAATGGAGCTGTTTGGAAAGCATCCGTAAACTCTTTGGCCTGGGGCGGCCGAACGGCTGGGAGCTCATGCCAGAGGGCCACGAGGGAAGGGGCAGGCGCAGGCTGGGGCGATCTGTGAGTCCCACGCAGGACACGTACCCTGGCGCTGGGGACGAGCCGCTCGGGCGGCGGGGACCGGAGCTGCGTTCCCTGGGGGAGAGCAGCAGGGCTGATATCTTGCTGGGAGCAGAGTGAAGCAAGAGCTTCCGCCGACTTTTTGGGGGTGAGAGGGGGTGCATCCAAGCAGCGTGCAGGGTTTGGAGAGGAAGGAGGGAAGGGCTGGGCTCCCTGAGCCCCTGGCAGGACCCACATGTGTCAGTGATCCATGAGCTGGAGCTGGGCGAGCTGATTAAGCGTGCGTGGGAACGCGAGCAGGCGCTGCAGTGGTGCCTGCGAGCAGCTCTGGACACGCTCCCTTGCACCGTGGCTGCTTTCACTGACCCTTTCATGCGTGTCCAGCGTGGTACTAGCTGGCCTGGCTCAGAAGTGAGAGAAGGAGCATGAGCAGAACCAAGCAGCACGCATGGTGACCTTCCAGCAGCCTCGCTGCAGCCCCAGCAATGCTCTGGGGGGACCTAGTCGCTCCAGGGCCTTTGCTCTCATAAATTAAGATGTATCAATGTGAATAAGGCCCAGGAAGACTTTTCTGAAGCAACAGGCAGTCCCTGGTTTTGCAGCTGAGGTGCTGAGAAACCAGTGCCTGCAGCTATGGAGAAATAAGAATGAAAAGGGACAAGCCATACTGCCCCACAGTCCCCTCCATCTACCAGCCACTACTGGTGAGAAATGGGGCATATGTCCTTTATTTTCTTGCTCCTTGCATCCTCCTTCGGCCCTCCTCCACGGATACTTAATCACCCAGAAAGCTTCTTTGGTTATGGTCATCTAGTCATGTCCCTGTGATTTTTCTGGATTCTCTCGTCCTACTCACTAAGCAGAAAACTTGCCTCTCTCACCGTGGTTCACTGGGAGGACCTCTGTCCGTGCTGTGGGTTCCTGGGGTCATCCTGTCAGCTTACCTGTCTGGAGGATGGACCCCCAAATCCTGTGCCTTTTTTCCAAATGCGTTTCAGGAACATGCTTATTTGGAACATGCCCCAAAATATGTAACTGAAAGTACCTTTTCCTGTTTCTACCTCGGCCTCTGCTTCTGAATGAAATTAATTAAACTGTTTATTTCTCTTGAAATCCCCACTCTGTAAGGCTCAGCAATGGTTCTGATTTAACGGATTTTAGGGTTCAGGGTCAAATTATCCTGTTTGTATTATCAGCAAAAAACTTAATGCATTCATGCCTGGAACGCCTTGCCCTGGGAATGCCCCACAGTACTGAGAAGGGGCTGGAATCTTCTCTAGCCAAGATCCTGTGGATGGGACGCTCTCTGGTCTTCCTACTCCACAGATTATTCAAATCCCTGCTCCCTAGTTGCTGCAGGTCCTTCTCACCTTGTGCATTGCCAAAACCTATTCCTTTGCAGGCTGCGCCCATTAGATGGTAAGTTTGGGAAAGCCTCGGATGCTGCCGTAAAGGACTAGCACTCATAGGACCATGTTTTCTGTGCCCGGAGGGTTTTGCACCAGCTTCAGGCTGCAAAGGAACAATGAGCTGTCACAGCAGCTGGCAGGTCTGATGCTAGTGACACACATGCAGCTAGAGGTGGCTGTGAGAAGGGTGCACTTAGCCTGAGGTTCTGCTTTAAAGCAGTGTGAGCCTGGCCCATTGCCTGTCTGCAAAACTGCTCACTGGCATGCAAATGCAGGAGATCCTGGCCTGGCTGCAAGGAAGGCTCATGTTTGCACCATTTCAGGCTGCTGTGAATCTCCCCAGCTGATGTTATGTTGGTCCTGAGGAGGACAAAACACCTGAGCACAGAGAAGGAGAGAAAGGGACAAATCTTTTTGCACACCTGGACGCTTGTCTGTGCCTTGCCTAGGGAAATGTGCTGCTTGCTGTGCTCCTACCCTGACGCTGGCACATCTTCCTGTTGGGAGCCACTCTGTGTCCCCACAACATGCAGACATTGTGTGAGGAGTTTTGGCACACCATGATGCTCTTGCAAACAAGGAAACGCCATCCTCACCTCAAAACGAGGGCGCAGAGAAACCACGCGGCCTTCTCGGCCGCGCTGGAGGAGAACACTCACTTTAGCCACATGCATTGCTTGTCACCTCTCCATCATGTCTTGCAGTCAATGAGCTGGCCCGATGATCGCGTCCCGTCCTTTCCCATCGAGATCACAGCAAGAACAGCTGCAGACTGCCTGCTCTGCACAGTGGTAAACGTGGGGGCTACAGATGGTCTGGGGGTTTAAAGTGATCCCTCAAGCTTGTTGGGAGAGAGTGACCTGTTTACTTCGCAAGGGACAGCGGCTCGCTTGGTGGGTGGCTGCTGCAACCTCAGCACACATCTGGACTGATGCAGCGCGGCTTGTCTGTCATCTTGGCCTGGAGTCTCCTGGCTGCGGGCGTTGGGACGCTGCAAAATCTGGAGTCAATCTAACAGCGCAGCGCCGGCCAGCAGCTACTGCCTGCCGCCAGGGCGCTGCGGGGGGCAGCGCGGGGACACGGCGCTCGCAGCTGGGCAAAACGTGTGCTGGGAGGCACTGGGGGACGGAGACACCCTGTCTCCAGCCTTGCTGCCTCCCTCAGCTTTCCTCTTCCAGGACCAGCTCCTGGTGGGCCCAGGGTTTGCGATATCCCTAAGGTAGGGATGGCTGGAGGTGGCACTGAGCAGGCTGGCACATGGCTGGGCTGGGTTAACACTGAGCGCTTCCTGGGAATTCCCTGCACGGATGCCATAGGTTTTATTAGCCCAGGAGCTCTTGTGCCTTAGTGCTGACAGTAAAAGCTGTTTGCAGCCGATGGCTGGAGCTGTTTGCTAACCTCTCAGGCTGGGTCTGCGCCTTAATCTCTGTGATTAGCCCAAATGGAAGGGAACAGCTGGGCAGCTGGGGAGACTGGAAGTGGGACAAACACATGTGAGATCCAGAGCTTCCCAGAAATTGCAGTGGATTGAGTTTAGTACTGAGGGACTGGAAAGAGAACCGTTTTTATGGGGATATCCGTAGGACAGGAGTGGTCCTGAGCTGTAGTGCTTGGTGGCTTTGGCCGGCACAGTGTGGCAGCCAGGACTGGAGAGGAGAGGTTGGCTGTGTGGTGAGGGTGGAGGAAACCATGGGTGCTGCATGGGCCCTTACACTGGTTTTAAGGTTGGAGTAGATTGTCACATTGCCCATGCTTCCCTTTGCACAGTGAAAATCACTCCTGTGAGAACAGACTTCAGGAGTCAGCCTCATCCTGGACCTCAGAGATGTTTCCAGCTCTGCTATGTCATAGGGACAACCCTTGTCCACGTACCGTCTTGGTGCAGCAGAGTATAAGTGACTGCAGGATCAGCTCTGCCCTTCCCTAACCCGTACATGGCGCTCACACAATCTCATGGTTGAGTCTACGGGTTGGTAAAGATGGGAACTGCATGGTCTGTGCATCTCCTGTTGCACTGGGAAGGGCATCATGACCTTCTTGGTGGTCTTGGGAGCAGCAACCCCAAGAAGAACATGGCCCGGAAAGCTCCGCGCAGGGCAGCAGCAGCCGCACGTGTGGCCGAAGCGTCTGGGCGGCAGAGAGGGGAAGGATATCGTATGTTGTTTCGGGGTGGTCGTTGCGGGGAGATTTGGGAGCACAAACTTAGGCTGTGTCTATCCCAGAAGTGCTCTTCTAGCGTCCTGCGTCATTCGCTTTAGCATATATAAAACGCCTATTCCAGCAAAGCGTGCCGAACACAGGCAGCGGCCAAGTCTTGGGACAGCGGGGATTTCCAGAGGATTTAGAAGAAAATGTTATGCCTATGTTTGACAGGGGTACAAGGGCCAAGGGCAACAAGAAAGATGGTGTGCGTGTCTGAGGGGGCGTTTAGCCCCTGGTGTATCCCCAAGCTCAAGGAAGTCTCTGGCAATTGAAAGTTTTTAAGCATGACAGGACTTCTTTCCTGAAATTAGTATGTAATTGAGGGGTTCCCAGGGCAAACAGCATCGAGTGGGAAGGGAGAGCATCTTGACCTCCATGATCTGCTTGGACGTTTGGAGCACAATCTTTATCTCTGCAGTGCTGTAGCCAAAGCGGCTGTGTGACTTCTCGGCCGAACGCTGTAATCAGCCTCGGCAGCCTGGAGATATGCTTAATCTTTTAAATCCCTGTGATAAATGAGTGATTACAAACTTCCACAGGTTCCAGGAAGTTTTATTAAACTGCCTCACGCCGTGTGGTGAGGATGGGAGACGGACCCCACCAGCGCAGACCGTACGCAGGGAGGAGCTGGGGTGAGCGCCGTGCAGGATAAGGCCGTGGGAGGTGGGCATCCCGCCGCCCAGGTCCCTTGCGTGGGAACTGAGAGCTGCTTCGGACGCCCCGGCTCTGCCATCTAGCCCGGCGTCTCCAGCCCACTCACTTGGAGAAGTGGCGAAAGGCATGTGGTGTGTGTGCTTTTGGCTGTAAACA
Organism: Tinamus guttatus; assembly: GCF_059628265.1. Classification (NCBI taxonomy): domain Eukaryota; kingdom Metazoa; phylum Chordata; class Aves; order Tinamiformes; family Tinamidae; genus Tinamus; species Tinamus guttatus. The sequence goes on along the minus strand of NW_028288626.1, from coordinate 20,220 downwards.
CACCACACGGCTTTGCATTTATGCTCCGAATCCTCACCCAGGCCTGCTTAAACTGATCTTTGCGTGCTAGTTCTGCTGCAGCACAAGGTGGGACGTATGGACGGGGCACACGACCTCTGCAGAGCAGCAGGGCGGTTGTGGCTGGGAGCAGGAGAGCCATAGGGCTGGTGGGGTCTTGCCCTTTGGAAAGGGAAATAGAGATCAGAGAAATCCTGCTCTGTTAAGAAGGGACGTGATGTCTCTTTCCCTGATGCAGGAGTCAGAGAATTAGGAGGGGGACTGCTATGTGGAGTTGGAAGCCCCTCTGACGCTGGTGCCCAGCAGCACTTCCAACAGCAAGGTCACCATGCCCTGTGCCCATGCCTACTTGCAGGACACGCTTTGAACTCTGCATCCACCATCTCCTCCACTAGATATCATCACCAACACCAAGCTGCCCTCTCTGACCACAAAGTTTTAGGTGCCAGATCATGAATGGATACCGTGCCCTGCTGCAAGGACCCAAGATGGGTTTCCCAGGCTTAGCGTGAGGGACCTTTCCAAGGGTGGCTGATGACCCATGCCCTCAGCACAGCAGGCTCCAGCCTGGCCAATGAGCCGCAGACGTTTGCTGTCCTGCAAAGCATGTGGCAGGGAGTGAACAGCCATCGTCTCCTTGGCCACCAGTTGTGGCACCAAGGACCCAGACAGGGAGTGGGAGTTACCCTGCTCGCGTCTGCTTGTGAAATCGGACGGACCCTTGCTGAGCCTTTTGGACGCCAGAATTTAATGGACTGGGGCACGACCCTTGCTGGCCCCAGACTTCCTGCTGGAGAAGCTGGGATGGAAATGTTCGGAACATTAACCGCTTCTGGAGCCCCGTGCAGCCTGCTGGGGAAGCCGGGCTCTGCGTCTCGCAGACCTGCTGTCCGTCCAGCTCCCAGCTCCCCACTGATGGACTTTCAGGGGCCAGATACCAGAAGGGCAGGAGTGTCTCCACAGTGTTCGGTGCTGAAACAGCGCAGTTCTCTGCCAGTCTAAACGTCCTCCCTTCTCCTTTCAGTGAGGCTGTGGTTTTGCAATACTGGCAATTCTCATAGGGACCTTCAGAAAGGACTGGAGCAGAGCCCTGTGCAGCTGGGAATTGGGGCCATGGCCTTGTGGTCTTCCTGGGGGTGCAAATTCCCCCTTCTGACTGTAATCGGAGTCAGCCGCTGTGGGGGACATGGGGTGCAACCTGGCCTCACTCTTGGCTTGGAAGCCGTGAGCTTCTCCACAGCTTTGCAGCACATGAGATCTGCTCTGCTTCTGAGGCAGGGATGGGTCTGGACGGGACCAGTTGCAAGAATCAGGTATGGGAGCACAAGGAGAAGCCAGACCTGCGCTGTGTCCACGCAGCACAGAGCTCACCGGGTGGATGCAGAGCCACTTGCCTGCACAGAGAGCCCAGCTCGATGTGCTTGGTGTGCACAGGGAAGCCCCTCTTGCTGGAGCTCATGTGCTGCAACAGCTCCGGTTGTATTGGGACTGTCTTGGTGTCTCTGTTAGCCTCTGCAAAGGGGAAGGGGCCTCTCGTCTCCACTGAACTGCCCTGTGGGGAATCAGGACTGCAGAGCTGGCCATGAAATGGGTCACCAAGGGGAGGCTGAGGGGAACGACACTCACCCGAGCTGGGGAAAAGCAATGTTTGGGGCTGGGGCTCTGCTTGAGATGCCCCAGCCGGCCAGCAGCATCCAAGCTCTTTGGTTCATCTGGCTGTGCTGGGAGCAGTGCAAATGGGTGGAAATTCCCTTTGGAGATGGGGATCAGGCGAGACGGCTGTTTACAAGGGAACATCAGGGGAGAGTTGATGGTCCAGAAACCGCAAGACCACCCAGAACCGTATGCCTGCCAAGGCGCCAGAGGCAAAGCACGGGGATGTGCGGAGATAGGGAACATGAGCCCATCCACACAGCAGCTCTGGGATGTGGGAAATGCCAGATGGACCAAGGCTGGTTCATCTCCCCAGGTCAGGAAGGGAGGCTGCCATGAAGACAAGTCTTTGAGGAGGCTTGGAAAGGGAACACCTTGGGAAACCCTCATGGAAACTCACATCTCCAGGAAGAACATAGCAGCTACTCTCCTCATGGAAATCCTGTGGCGATAAAGTTCCACCATCTTACAGAGGTACCTATCCCACTCACTGCATCATCACTATGCACCTGGTCGCACTGGTCCTAGCCAGGAATGGTCCTCAGATGCACAAGGTGGAAACTCACCTTCTGCTCAAGCCTCCTCTCCTTCTTTGGGTGTCTTGGTTCCTCCATTTGATGGAGGAAAAAAGAACAGTTTCTGCAGTGGTGTTCAAGAGAAGAGGCTGGGCTCTTCTTGGAAGAGGTACCAGCTACATCACTGCTTTTCTGCCAGGGTCATTTTTCCAGAGCAACTCAGTCCTGTAGAGTGAGAAGAAACCTGCGGTTTTGGAAGCGACATCTAGGTGCTCCCATTGGTCCACCCGGAGCTCTAACCTGATGGTCTTCCCAGCAACGGGGTGCTCATAGCCTCAAATGTGCTGGGAATTTCAGAAATGTTCCATCAGATCCACCACTCCTGGTAAGGCTGGAGACCCTCTTGCGTTTTGCAGGATTTCCATGTGCAGTCCTTCAGGATGGTGTACCTGAGGGCACAAAGTCTAACCTAAGAGAACGTGGACTTGCCACTGAGGTTGAGAGAGTCGTTTCTGAGCAGGTGTGATGGCCGAATTACTTTCCAAGCAAGTCACGGCCAAGAAAAGCAATCCCAAAGGAAAGGCAGGAGATGACAGTCCTTCTGCTGTTGTCAATCTAATGTTTTTTTGTTCTGTGGTGTGTTCCTCGAGGAAACTGGATTTTGTAGACAAGGGAGAGCTCATCAATGCACTAACCACGCGGAATAAACTGCTGGTTGTGGCCAGCCACAACGATGGAGAATTGCTTATAGCTCTCTGGTTTGTCATTTCTAGCCCTGTAGCTCTGACTCAGTAAATGTGTTTGATGAAGTTTGTTGTGGGGTAGATCTGGTGAGAGATGAAGTGTTTGGTGCGTGAGAAGGTTGCACACTAACCCATGATCCCATTTAAGACATTATTAAAACTTCCCCAGTTCTTCCATAAAGTGAATTTTGGGCTTAAATATTTCAGATGATGCTCTTTTTTAGTGTCCTTACAAATTTCTCCTCATTCTCTCTCTTCTCAAATCCTAATCCAATTTTTTACATCCCTCCTGAAAGAGAGATTCCAGAACTGGATGGTGCCTGCAGCGATCTGCTGATACACATGTGCACAGGGTACACGGCCTCCTTCCCCTGTTAGTGGTTTCGCAGTGTTTGTGCCAGCAATGTGTTTTTCAAGTACAGATTATTCTGGCTGCTGAAACTGGTGAGAGACATTTTCATGGACAGCAGAGCTATTTGGAGCTAGGCAATCAAGGGACTGTATGGACTATGGGTTAATGCACTGTAGGGCACAGGCTGTCAAATAGGTTTCTGGTACAATATCCCTGTGTGAAGCATGTGTGTATTTCATGAGATATGCCTCATTTTCTAAACTGCTTCTTCCCCTGCAGCTCCCTTGCTGTAAACAGCTATCTTGCAGGACCCCTGTCTTGCAAGATCCGATCTTCAAAGGGAATTTCCACCTGCTCGCACTGCTCCCAGGCCAGCCGGACACCACCTGCAACCACCTCTGGAACCAAAATGCTTGGATGCTGGCTGGCTGGGACATCTCAGACAGAGACCCCTCCCCAAACACTGTTTTCTTCATGCTGTTGGTGTCACTCCCCTTGGTGATCAGCCTGGCAGACAGCTCTGGAGTCCTGATGCCCCAAGCCTCTGGTTAACTTCTGCTGTCTATGTCCACATGGAGGCTGTTGTGCTTTGCATGCATCTCTCCAGCAGAGCAGAACATCCTTTCTGCATCACTTCAGCATCTGCCCAGATGATGGAAAGGCCCTTTCGTTCACCCCTGATTTCTCCAGGTGCGGCTCCTGTCACCTATAGTCACCTACTGCCAGGTTTCAACTGCTCCATCACTGAACCCTGCTGCTGTGAGTTACCGTTAATGACTAGCCACACTGAGATATCAACTTTATTACCTCTTCAGATCATTTAATTACATCGGGGCACTGTGAGACCTGTTCAAGCCGGGCTTTCACCGCTCCCGCAGTGTTTCAGAGATTCGGAGGAGTTGTTTCCTTTCCAAGCCGTTAAGAAGGGCTTGACGCGCTGCACCTGGCAGTGTTGCTCCCTGGAATGCCAAGCCGGGTGTGCTCCTTGCTCCATCACCAGCAGCTGATACGGCAGGTCTGCGCCCAGCGCCTGCGCTCAGCAGCACCTAGACCCCATGGGGCATCGTCTCCTTTCTCTCGGCCTTCTCTCTCCGCTTGGCACTTGGCTTTGCCATTGCTTCCCTTCTTGGGGCAGCTGATTGCACTTTTTTCTCGGAGCACAACTCCTCTCTAGTATTTTCCAGCCTTGCCTGAAACACATCCAGTTCCTTGTTTACATTTAGCTCTAATGTCTTCTGCAAACTCTCCAGAGCCTTCCTTGTGTTTTGCTTCATTTCCCTTTGACCGTCCTAAACTTCTGTGTCTCTGTTCCCCTCCAGTTGATGAGCTTGCTGCATGTGCCAGCTGCTATCTCCTCTAGAAACTGCATCCAGGCTCCGAGGAGCGGAGCTCAGCACGTGCCAGGAACACAGGGCTGAGTGTCCTGCCTGGCGGACACTGGCCGTCTGCCTGCAGCACGGCTCTGCTGCTTGCAAGTGCAAAGCCTGGCGTCCCTTGGCACTGGAACACAGAAGTGGAACAGGAGCAGTTTCCTTTCTGACAACACTCAGCCCTCTCCTTTCCCAGAAACTTCCCAAAGCTCTCTGAACTCCCACGTTATACGCGGGTCAGGACGGGACTATGTGTCCATGCACAGCGCACATGAGTGCGCAGTGCTGCACTCCATATTCACCAGAGGTTGTGTTGAGACCAGCAGTTTCTGTTAAGTTTCACCCTGCCATAAGAGGAACCGTGATGTTTTGTTGATGGAGGATTGCTATTTCTGCATGCAGGAGGGAGAGCTGGCCCTGTGGTCAGCACAAGGGCTGAGGACCAGCTGGAAGGTGCTCACGTTTGCAGGATTATGCAGACTCCAGCCAAAGCTCTTCCCTGCAGCACCTGCCACCACCTGGCCTAGCCTCTCTGACAAGGGCAGGACCACGCGCCCTTTCCACCGCAGCCTCGGCCACCCCAGGGAGGTCTCCACCACGCTGCAGAGCGGTGACCCTGAGCCACCACCTCTGTCACCAGGCACTGAGCAGGGAGCCCACACACTCTTCCCAAGGAGCCTCCCTGCTCTTGTCTGGGAGATGACACCAGCTGAGAGGCAGTGCCCCATGCTACGGGGAAGATGCTGTGGGATGCGGTGTGGCACCCTGACAAGGTGCAAGACTCACTGGGGTCCCTCTCAGCCTGCTCACTCCCATTCCACCCATTCCTCCCATTCCATTTTTTAATGGAGAGCCTGTCCTGCGCCAAAATGTGCGGGTGGCTCCGCAGGTGTGCTGGCAGTGGAAGGGTTAACTCCTTGCACGCACTCCCTGCGCAGAAACTGCTTTTCTTGCAGGTCAGAGCGCCCGGGACGTGGCGGCGGGGGGGGGGCAATTCTCCCTGCCGAAGGTTGTGTCTCAAAGCGATCCCGATCCCGTGCGCGAGGAGGGGACTCCCGGGCAGCCGGCCTCCTGGCTCTTCCCAGCATGTTGTGCTCAGCCCACTCTTCCCATCAGCTCTGCTGATTGCTGGGGATGGAGAGGCAGCCAGCGGGGAAGCTGACGGCTCGTGTGCCGCTGGCTTCCAGCAATTCTTTCCCAGTTCCTGAGGGCCACTGTGCCATAGGACATTTCTATACCATGTGCCTGGCAGGCAGCCCACTCCCCTTCCCAGCCACGGGGGCTTTCCATGCTGGACTTTGCAAAGTACCTCTTACTGTTGGCTCCTGGGAAAGTCTGCAGGAAGGAGCCTGCTGGTCAATGAGTTGAATGGAGCTGAGCGACCCTGTTCCTGTTAACAGTGACTTTAACTTGGATGCAGCATCCAGAAGGATTTGGAAATTCCCAGCTCCCCCAGTGGTCTCCTCTGGATGCCCTCAGCCCTGTCCCTAGGAGTCTCCGCTCCAAAGCAGGGCTTGGACCCCTCGTCCTGGGCTGCCCAAGGAGCGGACCCCATAGTCTGATTAGCGCTGGGCAGTTGTACTGGGCCCCTATCAGACCTGGGCACTTTCACAGTGTTGAAGGGGAGCAGAGGGTTGCTAGCATTAAGAGATGGGGTGTCAGGGAAATGGGACACTGGGAGTCTGGAAGGTAAATCCAGGGCAACCTCCCAGCTCTGGTGTGGGGTGTGAAGCTGGAAGAGTTTGGAAGGGAGGCTTGATCGACTCCCATGCTGGTTCCCATGTTGGCTTTGCTGCCTGGGAAAGTCTCACAAGCAAGGCTGGTTTGGTGACCTTTGCTGTAGTCCCCGTGGTTTTGCACACACAGCGGTTGGGGACATCATCGTGTCTGTCTATGACACCTTCCTTCTTCCTGCATCCTGGAGGCCCCTCCACCACAAGGGTGCACCAAGGGCTGGAGCCAGGTTGCCAGAGCACAGGAGTAGGTGGTGGCAGCGTTGCATGTGACTGTTTGGTGCATGGGGCTATGCACCAAACCTGTCTGACACAGGCCCTGGAGCCAGAGTTTCCCTGTGGGCACAGCAGAGGGGTGCCCTGGCTGGCTGCATCCCCTCCTGTGTCCCACTGTGCATCCCCAGGCTCTGGGCAAAGGCTGGTGTGTGCAGGAGCCCAAGCTGATGAGAAACGGGTTAATGCAATGGGTTGATGCAAATATCTGTGAGAAATTGTGCCTCTCGAGAGCAGAACTGCTGGAGGCCGCTGGCATTAGGAACCCCTAACTAGACTTGCTTCTTCCTCTCCTGCCCTAGCAGCTCCTCTGTATCCCAAAAGTTAGGTCTGCCTTGTGACCTCCCCCTGCAAGCAGGGTTGCTTGTGCCCTTCTCACTGACCAAAGCTCCTTGCCTCTTTCCTGGATTGAGTGCTCTCCTGCTCCCTCTCCAAAGCACTTGCCCTGATGTTTTAGCTGAGATCGGACCCATTTCCTTCCCACCTCCCTCCCTTACCCGCTATGTGCCCTCTTGCAGCCCTGCCAGGCTGTCTGCTCAGTCAGGCTGTTCCACTGGGACACAAATCTCACGCAGCAGGAGTGCCAAGGACAGATGCCTGCAAAGGTGACACGTGCTCTAACCCTCCTCAGCAGCTTGGACCTTATTTGGGACTGGCCTCTATCCAGAGGATGCTGCTTTGGTGTCTTGAAAACATGCAGAAAGCCAGGGACTTTCCAGGCGCCTGCTGCTACAGCCAGGGCTAGGACATGGCAAGGAGGGCTGCTGGGCTCCATGCTGGCATGGCAGGGCTGCTTGTAGCATTCCTGGCCTCCTCCAGGACCAGGTGGGCTGGCCTTGGCTCTCTGGCAGATAGAGCATCTCTTCTGGATTCTAATTCTGCCCCGCCAGGCCAGCAAACCCAGTGCCTTGGCTGATGCTGCCTCCTGATTTCTTCCGTTCGCCAGGCAGCATCCCGACAGCATTTTCTAGGCTCATGGAGGAGCAGTCCTTGTGGGAGCAGCCTGCGCTGGGTGCGTCGAGGAAGCCACAAAAGCCGGTCAGCCTGCTGGGAGGGTGGGATGTGGGGCTGTTAATGGTTACCCCCTCATAGCTCCAGCGCTGCCCCCCTCCCCTACCAAGAGAGGTGAGAGCCTGGGCATCCTGTCGCTTCTCTGCTTATTAAAACAAGTGGGTCTTTGTTCACGGGTTACTCATTGCCTTTGCGAACTCTTTATGAGGGTCCTTATCAGGAACTGGTAGAAAGTTCCGGTGTTGCAGCAGCAGCTCCCCCGTACTGAGGTTGTGTCCGAGGAGCCGCGGTGCCTCCTCAGACTGCGCAGCCTGCAGCTCCCCTTCCCCGTGGTGGGGACCCCATGCCCAGGAGTTCACCCTTACAGGGAGGGCAAGGAGGCCACCAAACACTCGCCTGCCCACCCCATGGCACAGGCCAGCGGGGCCAGCGTCCCCTCCGCCTGTGGGGCTGGGCAGCCCGCAGGAGGGACAGCAGCGGCCTGATGGGGTTGGAGGGAAGATGGGCTTCCTCGCTTCGGAGGTGCCTGGCAAGAGGACAAAAGGCAATGGCACGAGGAATTAGTCAACCCTAACACAATTAAATACTGTGGAAAATAAAATCAACACCAGAACATTTTGAAAGTTGGAACGGGTTGCCCAGAGAGCTTGTTAAAACCTCATCCTCGGCCCCTTCCAACCTGTAGTAACCCGTGACCTAGTGATTCTGAGAAAATAAGGAGGCTTCTGGCCCAGCCACTGCTTGGAGCAGGACCAGAGTTACACCAGGTTGCCCAGGGCTTGGCCATCTCCAAGGATGGCCTTGTAGCAGCCTTTCTGCCTACTGCCTTGGCCTCCCTGGCCAGAAGGACACACTGCAGGCTCCTGTTCTGCTCTCCTGGAACCCAGATCCACCCTGCACAGCTGCTTGATGGCCATCTGTCCTCTGTCTGTCCTGCTGCATGGTGACACTCCATCCCTGCCATGGCAGTTTGCTGTTGGTCTGCACTAAAATTTAGATGTCCACCAGCGCCTCTCTCCAGCTGGTCCAGGTGCCTGTACCGCATTCACAGTTCCCAGTTTAATATCATTGCAGACACTTGCTTTATTCTAGCACCTGCAGAGCTGGGAGGGGGCTATGCCCTCTCTGCAGCCCTAGTTGCAGCCTGGTCCCTGCACAGCCCCTCTGTGAGGCCCCAGCCCTGAGACAGGAGGACATGGATGGGGCACCGGGGTCCCTCTCAGCTGTGTCTCGCCCACTGGGACTGAGCAGCCTGGCTGGGGAATGGCCAGGGAGCTGCCGAGCAGCATTTCTGGGGGCAAGTGGAGCAGGTCGACTTCTTGTTTTCCCGAATGTCTTGGCCTCCTGCCAGTTTGTGCACAGGGGGAGCAAGCCGGCGAGCAGTGACACCTCACCTGCCCGGAGCAGGTAGCAGCAGGTTGTGGGAGCGGGCAGGAAACGAGAGCCCCAACCCCGAGATGGGACAGGGGCCGCGTCTCCAGCGTGGCCCCAGCCTGGCACGGCGGCGGGCAGCTGGGAACAAGCCAGGACACATCTGCAAAGGGGGGCTCGCTGCTTACAGGAATCCTTCCCCCTCCCTCCCCTCCGCCGCCCAGCCCCCTGTCCGACCGTCGGGCTGCGTGCCACGGTGGCCGAAAATGAAAGCAAAGCATCCAGGGATAAATAGGAGCGTCCGAGGCACGATGCAGCACTGTGCGTCCTGCTCCCGCGCCTCGCAGAGCTCAGCACCCGACGTGCCGGCCGCTCACCATGGCTCTCCGCCTCCTCCTGCCGCTGCTGCTGCTGGCCGCTGCCCTCCTCGTCCACCCGGCTCGAGGTGAGGGGGTGCAAACCCGCCGAGTGCAAACTTGGGGTGCTCTAGAGAGATCTGTAAATGCTGAGCCCAGCGTGAGCGGGCGGCAGGGGGCTTTGCAGTGGGTTTGTGCATGCGAATGTCTGCAGTGTGTGTGCAGCGATTGCAGCGCGTTCCTTGTGCGTGTCCATCTGCATGGCTATGGTGCACGGTGTGCCCATAGTGCTGGCAGCGCAGCTGTGTGCGTGTGTGTGCATGGCTCGCTCGTCCTGCTCATGCTGCTCTCATGTGCAGGGGGTGCATGTGTTGGCACACGTGGCTGCAGCCGGCGCGTTGCGCTCGCAGCGCTTCCGTGGGCAGGGACGCGTGTGCATGGCAGGCGTTCCGGATTAGCTCTTCCCCGAGGATTCTCCTGCTTAACTCAGGCCGGGGGGAAGCAGCAGCTGTGGCTGGCAGGGTCGTGGTGGCAGTGGGTGGCAGGGGCACCCGGAGCAGAGCGGTGGGGATAGAAGAATCATTTTCAGCCCCTTTGCAAGCAGCCCATCTCTGCCTCAGTTTCCCTGCCAGCAGAGCAGGGATAAAATAGGTTTCACATCTCCCTGGGGCCATGTCCGCCCCACAACTGGGAGCAGGGGCTGAGGGCTACCATCATCCCAGCATCTCCCCAGCCACTCTGTGACCCATGGCACCACTTGCTTTTCCCGAATGGCAGAGCCCTGAGTCCATGGATGCTCATCCCCCTCGCCAAGGGAGTCGCTCCTAACAGGGCTTTCCCTCAGCCCTGCTCTGGTCCCCTCACCCTGGCCTGGCCATGCTGTGGTCCTGGAGAGTTGTTCCCAACCAGCTCCAACACCCCACCTTGTCCCTCAGGCATCACCAGCCAAGCCTCTGACTGCTGCTTGAGTACGAGCCAGAGGAACATCCCGCTGAACCTGGTGAAGTCCTACAGCATTCAGGGACCCGAGTCGGGCTGCCTGCTGCGAGCTGCCGTGTGAGTACCCCAGCCAGCCGGAATCCCCTTCGGAGCTGTTCCATGCTCCCAACCCGCAGCCTCTGGAGCGGCCGCGTTGCAAACCTCTCCTCTTCCCCGTGCAGGTTCACCACTAAGAAGGGCAAGAAGCTCTGCGCCTCCCTGGCCAGCCCTGCTGCCCAGAAGCTGATGAAGAAGCTGGACAGGAAGAACATGCAGTCCGCAGGGTCACGCAGAAGAGGCTCGCAGAAGAAGGGGCAGCAAGCCTAGGTCAGCCCCACAGAGGTGCGTGGGATGAGCGGTGACATGAGGATGCTGCCCCTGGGTCCATGGTCCTCATGGGAGGGAGGGAGGGACCTGATCCAGCCGGGAAAGGGCCCAGAGCATCATCCAGAGCATGGGGGCCATTGGGACACAGCTCCTGCTGACGTGTCCCCATCTTCCCCCTCCAGGACGGACACCTTCCCCTCCGAACATCACCTGGACACGGACACCCCGAGAGCGTCGCTCCCCATGGGGCACGAGAGCCGGCCCTGGGACACCCCCGGCCGTGGGGCCCCAGGAGCTGAGCCCCATTGCGGGGAGGCACCCGACACCATGGCAGCTTTTTCTTGGACTGCTGCGAAGTGGGGGGGAGTTGTACATTCATATTTATATTTAAAGAGTTTGCTTGCATGCAGTCTCCCCAACGGGCTCTACTTTCAGCTCCTTGTATTTTTTACCGAGTACTTTTTATACCATAGGCTAGCTTTCCTAGAAGGTTACTCCTATTTTTCTACCGAATAAACCATGCGTCTCACTACCCTCTGCCCCATTTGCTCCTTTCCTGCTCGCCGCTGCGGGCGCTGGCCGGCTCCGCATCCCCTCCGGGCGGCGGGGGAGAGGACAAGAGCTTGGGGACAGCGCGGGGACGGCGTGGCTGCGTTTCTGGGCTGCTCTGGGGTTTTCCTTCAGCTTTAAGGGACATGGCTGCAATGTAGTTTGGAGAAAGATAGTCAGGGTTGGTCTGCACACCCTTTTCATTTATTAAATGCTTTCTCTTCTTTTTTTTTTTAGTATGACACTATAATTAAATGAAAACAAATATCTGTCTTGATGGAAGTTTACCCCATTATTCTTCCTTGCTTTTCCTTTGTCAGATTTTTGTTCTTAAGTTTTGCTTTCAGAAAGCAGAAAAGGTAATCCAGAAAGGCTGCATGTGGAAACTGTGTGCATGAAGCAGTGTGGGTGGGGAAATAAGAGCACGCTGCAAAATTCATTGCAAGCACACCTCGGTTGTTTTGAGAGAGACCCTAACCCAAATCTTCAGTAAAATGAGAAGTCACTAACCCAGGGACACCTTGGAAGGAGTCCACAGGGAATGAGGGGACAGAACTGATGTGGTCCTAGCACTTACCTGCATTTGCAAAAGCCCTTCCTGTATGCGGAGAAGGAACCATTAGGAGGCTCCTAATGCAGCGGCAGTGCTATTTGCTTGCAGAGACTTCAGCGGTGGACTTTGGTCAATTAAGGTCTATTAAGCTGTATAGTTGAAATAATAGGATTTGTAGGGCTTAACAATATCAGCAAGCGCTGGAGAAAGCTTCTAGCTGGGTTCTTTTATCAAGTGCGTTTATCTGGCTTGATTGCTTGATTGCTGGGCATTTAGGTGTTCTTTAGAGACTGTATGAAGAAACTGTGAAGTCTGAGATACTGGCCCCGAGGAAAGGACAGGCGCTGAGCTTGCTCTGCACTGCGCTCTGCTCCACGCGTCCGCCTGCCGGGGCGGTTTTGGGACAAGATATAAGGCAATAAAAACATACTCTTAACCAACCTCCCTGTTTCTCGCTGTCATGATGTGCCTGTACAGGGTGGGAAGGGTGGCCCAGGGGCTGTGGGTGGGCAGGGGTAGGAGCGCCCTGGCATCTTCTTTTGCAGCATCTTTTGCACGTGGCCAAGTGTCTCCCCCTGACACTACCCTGACTAAGCGCTGCTTGGGCTCGACGCATTTCCTTCCGGAAAGCAGCATTAAAGCAATTATTAAGGAGGTTGTGCTCTGCTCTGGGCTGTGCCGGGAGCCTGGGAATTGCCGTCCGCACACTGGGAGTCAGCCAGGACTGTCATGGGAGGGCTGGAAGCAGCTCGCCCTGGGGTCTGCTGGCGGCGAGCCGTGTCCAGGCGCTGCGAGGCTGACTCTTGCTTGTGTCGGACGAGGTTTTGGGCTGGTCTTGGTGTATTGCGATTGCGAAATGATTGCAGAAAACCCCTAGAAATGGGGCCTAACCAAATACGTCGGCAGCTGCAAACAGCAGAGACAGATGGCAGGAGCGAGCCAGAATGTGAAGGAAAGCCTGGTTTCTTCGCTGCTGCAAATGTAAATGCTGAATGGGCCTGGGGCTATGATGAGTTAAAAATGTGGCCATGGATGTGCCCTGTAGGCACTTTATCCTAAAAGTAGGCTTTCTGCTTCGATGCTTGTCACATGCATGGACACAAATACCTGCCAGGAGCACAAATCGGAGTGCAAACACCAGTGCACACCTGCCCCACACACGGGCGTTTGCACACAGCTTTATCTCCAAACGTCACTTTTACAAAATATACCATATTTAGTGGGGCTTCCTTACTGGAGATGCTGGCGATCAGCGGTGCTGCTATGGTGCTTGGCCCATGCATCGCTCTGGAGAGATCTCCTGCAGAGAGAGGCGATGGGCTGCAGACAGCTCCCTGGAGCCAAGATGTCCCAGGAACATGCATGGGAGTCCTGGCTAACTCTAGTGTTCTTTACTGCCACTGGAAACCTCCTCCAGGAAAAGCAAGTCTCCTCGGGGCAGACTTGTTGAGGAGGTACCAAGTTGTGGCTGCAAATGCAGAGTGGAAGGCAGAGGGGACAGGGCAGGAAGGAGTTTCAGGCACGGGCACTGCCCAGCTCTCTGTGAACACATAGGCTTGTGTTAGCAAAAGGGGCAAAGAAAGTGCTCTACGAAAGCAGGGAAGCAGCAGAGGAGGATGGACGTGGCTGTACCCCTGGGCAGGGAGCTACAGGAATGGGGTGCATTGCCCCAAGTGCAAAATCAGGGCAGCTCTGATCCGGTTCATGTACAGCAGTGAGTGTGCAGGGCTGTACAAGCCCACAAACCATTTTCCTGGCGGGGAAAGAAAAATTGCAATTTTGTCAAGCAGAGTGAAAAGTTAGGAGGGCTTGACCACCCTAGAGCAGAAGGGTTAGGTGACAGGCGTGTAAGATATCCATGCGAGACGAACCACAGCCTTCAGCCAAAAGAAGTATAATCTTGAACTTGGACCAGGTGATTATCTGGGTTGATATCCAGCGCAGACGATGCTCCAGGCGTGTCCTGGCATGGAGGGAGCTGTGCTGCAATGCTGGGCCGGGCTCCAGGCGGGCGCACCTGGAGACACGGCAGCCGGTGTCGCCCGCGAGCCGCAGCCAGGCCGTGCTGGGACACAAACCTGGCAAGGGCCACAGGGGTGTTTGCAACGACTGCTGCTGGCTGCCTTCTGCGCGTGATGTGCGGCCCCCGCGCTGCGTCCGGCAGGGAGCAGCTGTGCAGCTCCCCTCTCCATTCCTGGACAGCCCTGGGTGAGAAGCAGGTGCCCACATCCACTTTTAATAGCATCACGGAATCATTATGGTTGAAAAAGACCTTCAAGATCAAGTGCAACTGTGGACCCATCACCACCATGCCTGTTAAACCATGTTGCTAAGAACCTCAGCTCCACTTTTCTTGAACGCTGCCAGGGAAGGTGACTCCACCACTTCCATGTGCAGCCTGTTCCAATGCTTCACTGCTCTTTCCGTGTAGAAATTTTCCCTCATATTTAACCTGAACCTCCACTGGCACAACTTGAGACCACTTCTTCTTGTCCTATCCATAGTTATTCTGGAGAAGAGATCGACCCCCATCTCACTGCAACCTCTTTTCAGGCAAGTTGTAGAGGGTGATAAGGTCTTTCCTGGCCCTCCTCTTCTCCTCACCAAAAAACCTCAGCTCCTTCAGTCATTCCTCATGAGCTCTGTGCTCCAGCCCCTTCACCAGCTTTGCTTTTGACGTGCTCCAGCACCTCCAGGGCTTTCTTGTAGCAGGGTCCAAAAACTGAACACAGTCATCGAGGTGCTGCCTCCCCAGCGCTGAGATGCCCTCGGAGGAGATCTGCAGGAAGCCCAGGCAAAGCCTGGGCAGTCATTCCCGAATGCCCCCCAGGGCATGGGGAGCAGCCATGCCCAGAGCTCGTGCCCATAGCAGCAACGGAGGAGGGAAAGGGAGAAGGAAGAGACACGTACAAAGGCTGAGGGACACAGACAAGGACGGAGCCCTTACAGAAATGAGACCCAATCCCATCACCACCACCCAGTTATGCATGGCCTTGGATTTCCCATGGGCCAGCATGAAACTCTGCACGGTGCTACAAAAAAACACCACTTTGTGGTGAGGGATCTGTACATTGCAGAGACGCAGGAAAACAGGCACAGGTGGAGTGGGACACAGCTCAAAGTCTCTGGTTCTGCTCTCTGTCACACCCAGGGATCTCAGAATTAATGACCCTAAAGACAAAAATTGTCAAGAATGGAGAGGTGCTTGTGGAGGAGGAATTGGGGCTTTTAACATCTCTCCTAACCAGACCTCAGAGCCATCTTTGTTTCCTCTGGGCAAAGGCACAGCTGGCTCATTTTCCTTCTCTAATAACCCCAACCAAACCAATCCATAGCAGCCGGATTCCCTTTGGCTAGAGAGAACCCATCAAGGCAGCATGGTCCTGAGACCCATGGCTGGCTGTGGCTCCAGGCAGCACTGCAGACTGTGCGGGAGGCTCTTCATGCCACGATGCTGCAGTGGATACAGAGATGCTGTAGTGGATACAGAGGAAATCAAAGCAGCTCTGATGTCCCAGTATTGCCCAATGAGGCAAACACAGCCAGGCGAGATGCTGCCCCGGGGACTGGCTGTGCCTGGAATTTGCTGGAATTCCCCCTTTACTCTTCCCAGCTCCCTTGCTCAGATGTGGAAAGCAGACCACTGCAAGACCCCTGCGAGCTCCAGGGCTCCGGGAGGGCGCTGGGGGGGACACAGGCAGCGTGGCCAGTCCTCTCCAAGAAGTGCCTGGGGATGGAGGTGCTCACACAGCCCGTCTGCATTTCCATGAGTTGTGTTTCCCACGGGGATCCCAGCTCTGCCGCTGTTTCCACTTGCATTAGCAGACGCGTTACTGACGCTGCTGCAGGGGCGGATGCTCAGCGATGTGCCTGTCTGCAGCGCAGCTCCTCGGGGACAAGGCTCCAGCGGGACAGTGCACACAGCGCTCTCCCCTGTTCCCGAGCCATGTCAGATCCCCTGCCCACCCCCTACGTGTTTCTCAGGAGTCTGGATCCCCAAATCTCCCCGCTTCCCTGCCTGCTCCCTCTATCCCAGCCCATGCGCACCGCACTGCTTTCCCGCATCTCCTGACTCAGCTCCGGAGCGGGGTGAGGACACCTCCGTGCATACCATAGCGCAGGACTTCAGAGATGAGCACTCGCTTCTTAGAAACTGTGCTGACCCCAGCACAGCGGGGGGGAACCCACCACATCCCCCTTTCACAACGCCCGTGGAAAGCCCCTTTCCTCGCTGCGGTGCCTGTGCTGAGGAGCAGGCTGTGCTTTCACCCACTTGGCTCGTGCAGAGCTCCCGGCGGGAGGCTGAGCCTCGTCCCTAGGCATGTGTGAGCAGCGACTGCAGGTGCTCCGGGGCAGGAGCCCCCAGCATGTGCCTCAGGTTACCGGGGGCTGGAGGTAGTTAAGGAGTTAACCCGGGATGTATCCTCAGCACTGGACACGTGTGGCTGCCCTGCAGCTGGCTGCAGCCAGCGAAGCAGCCGGGTCAGAGCCATTTGCCACTGGGGGAACCTGGACTCTGGTTGTGCCTGAAGGAGGCTCACACCAGGGGACCCACAGCATCCCTGGCAAACCCGCCATCCCTCAGGAATGCTCCATCAGCAGCCAAACCTTCTGCAGGTGAAAGGCGCATCAGGAGTGCCCGTGTGGCAATACCCTGGCACAGCCTCTCTTTGGAAAGAACAGATTCTGGGAGAAGAAAGTTTATTCCCGGCTGTCTCCAGACAGGAGCTGTTGTCCTCCCTGCTGCAGGAAGGGAAGCCCAATGGAAAACAGGTCCCAGAGCCAACCTGCATCCCACAAACTCCCAAGGAGGCTGGGGACAATGACTGACACTAATTCCCTTCTGCCTAAATTCCCTCTCTGTCAATCAAGATTTCCCTCTGATAAGAGGGTCGGTGAGTGATAAAAGGAGGCAGGTGCTGACAAAGCTAATCTAGCACATCCTGTTTTTACTGTTTGTACTGCCCGCCGGCTCCTTCCTAACATTTTGGTATGAGGATGGCCTGTTGGGGCATGAGGAGCATCTGGACATGGGACTTTGGTGACTCTCTCCCTTGGAGGGCACCTGTGCTGGTGCTGGCATGAGGGTATCTTGGCACAGCTGAGACCTCCTCTTGCTTCTTACTGCAGATTCGCGAAGGGGCAGAACTTGCTACCCGGGGGTCTTGTACATCCAAGAAGAGCCCAGGGAACCATGGACCTCCTCCAGTTCCAACCCTGTGGCTTGTCCCCATGGAGGGCTCCTGTAGCACTCCCCATCAAGGACTGATGAAAGGAGAAGGCTGGAGCAAGGGGGAAGTTGGAGGCATGAAGGTCTTGCTCCAGGGTTTGGCCACCTTCACTGGGAACATTTTTTTCTGGTAGCTAATGGGAATTTCCCCAGTGTAACTTGTGCTGCTACTTCTCATCCTGTCCCTTGATCCCTCCAAGTAGATCCTGGCTCCAAACCCACATCAGGCAATTGCTGACAGCAAGGAGACACTCTTCATCTTCCCTTCTCCAGCTGCACAAAGTCACTGCTCCCAGCATCCTGTATGCCACCTATGACACTGAAACAGGGATAAGGGACTTGGCCACTGGAAGAGTTGGCCCTGGGATGATCCATCTTCTCCAGGAAAAACAGGCACTGAGCGCAGGTTTGCAGTGACCTTTCGGAGCACAAGTGCTGGTCTGCATCTCCTGCAGCGCCTGCACAACCAGGGAGCTGCTCTGCAGTGACAACCTCCATGGGCATTTCTGCTCTTGTGTCTAGAAACCTGTTTCCAGAAACGTCTGCAGGTGCCTTTGGCTGCTAACCTGTTTGCTAGGACACCTGGGAAGCACAGGACACTTGGGAAGCACACTGCCTTTGAGGGCCTCGGTGGGAAGCATGCCGGGAGGATCCCCTCCCTGCCAGCATGGGTACAGAGGTGACCTGGAGCCGGAGCGGTTGAATGCTGGGCTCTGGTTGGGACGAGCACCCAGGGTTTGGGGAGGGCAGGAGGAAGCAGCCAGGCTAGGGAGACCTGGTCAAACCTGAAGGGCTTCACAGTGTGACAGGTTGTCCCAGCAGAGGTGAGAGGAGCTGAGGCAAGATGCATCCCTGGCCTGGGAAAGGTCGATGAGGGCTGAGCCGTTTGGGAAAGCTTCAGAGGTTTCTTGGAGGGAGAACTGGGAAATACCCAGAATGAGACCCCCAATGGGTCTATCCTGGGATGCTTTCTTGAGGTGGGGGGACACCAGGGCCATCCTGCCCCTGACCAGCAGGCCCTGTGCCCAGGCTGCCAGCAGCAGGATGGCATGTTTGTCCCCAGGCCAGAGAGCAGCTGGCTGCGGGGAAGGCGGCGGGACCTCCGGGAACTGTTTGAAGATTGAAATTTAGCCTCTGGCAAGACTTGTTGCAACTTCCCACCCTCTTCTCCAAAAGAAAGTGAAAGCCACAGGCTGGAAGGATAAATAGGCACCGGAGCACCAGTATCAGAGCGCAGGGAAGCGGTGCAGAGTGCTCACCTCTCCTGCCTGGAGGACGCTGCCGGCTCCCAGCCCATCCTCGGCCTCACGTCAGCAGCAAAATGCAGTGCCCACCTTTGCTCTTCCTCAACCTCCTGCTGCTGGGATGTGTCCTGGATGGTAAGAGGGAACCTTGCGCTTTGCTTGCAGAGGGGAGAGGAATCAGCTGCTTGTCTTCTTTGGGGTTTCCAGGAGATACCGAGAGGGATCCATTGCTGGGACCGTGTCACAGCCCTACCGAGTCCTCTGCTTGTTTCCTGGCTCTGAGGGGCTCTGTCCTGCCCAAAGCCCAGGAAGGATCTTGCAGGGAAGGGCGGGCTGGGAAAGGCTGTGGAGCAATCCTGCCTCCCAGTGCCCCAGCCCAGTCTGTGCAGAATGGTCTGGGATCGCCCGGGCCCCATATTTCCCTGCTGGAACAGGACTAGCAGGGTCCAGCACACCAGGGAAAACGTGATGCTCCATGGCACTGGAAATGAAGCTGCCCCTTAGGTATGGGGTAGCTCAGGGATGAGCAAATATCTCCCAGGCCTGCAAGGCTGCAGGGAGCTATAGGAATCCTGGGGCACTGCGCTGGCAGGCGCTGGCTCCAGGGAAGCAGCAAGGAGCCACGTGTGCCCGCGGACTGCCCTCCTCCAGCCTGCTGTTTCTTGCTTTCTTGGCTTTCTCTCGGAAGGAGGCAAAGGGCTCCCAGAATGAGGGAGTGGGTCCAATAAAACTGGAGCTGCGTTTGCGATCAGGGCTGAGCGCAAGGGCAGGGCTCGGTGGAAGCGCTGAGCTCTGCACTGAGCTTGCGCGGGTGCCATCCCACTCAGTTCTGTGCAGGGCAGCCCGTGGTTCACCCGTCTCCGAGACCTCCTGCTTAGACAGCAGCAATATTCCCCAGCCTGCAATCACCCCTGCTTTCATACCCCAGCCTGATTTGCTGCTCCTGATTGCTCACGGAGCACTCACTCCACAAGTCCTTGGAGATCAGGGTGAGGGGACTCAAGACTAGCAGGAGCACCCGGGGGTGCTGAAGCTGCCACCTCAGCCCGTGCGTAACATTCCTCCCGCAGTGTCCGTCGGGAACAACGTCGTGGACTGCTGCCTACGGACGAGTGAGAACCACATCCCACGGCGGATAGTGCAGGATTACCGGCTACAGCTGGTGCAGGACGGCTGCATCATCCCTGCCACAGTGTAAGACGCCCTGGCTGGCCCTGTCCCGGGGGAGACCCGGCAGGGAGCCAGGCCAAGCAGGGTGGAGGGAGGGTGGAGCATCACCCGGACATCCTGCTCAGCTCCTCTTCCTTCTCCATCGACTTTGCAGGTTCATCACCACGAGGGGCAAGCGCCTCTGTGCCCCGCTGGAAGCCCCATGGGTGATTAGCCTCCGAGAGAAGCTGGACGCTGGCTTCGCCAGGAAGGTAAGAGCTGGTCTTTGGCCTGCCCTGGCTCAAAGCCGTGGCTGTGTCTCGGGGCAACCCATGGGTAGGTTTAACCTGCCGCCAAACAGGATTCCCCAGTCTGATAGGCTGCTGGTCAGAGCCAGGGGAATGCTGCGGCATACCATGGATAGGCTGGATATCACAATAGGATTTCTCTTAGTCTCCAACCCTCCACTCTCCAAGTGGGACAAATCTGTGTCCTCTGCAATCCTGAATCTACCCCAAATAAAACTGGACCTGGCACTGTCGTGCCAGTAGCTACCTGGTTGGGAGAGATGACTGCCTGCAGGCCCTCCCTGGGCTGTACATCTTCTCAAGGACGATGAGCTTAGTGGGTGCTCCGCGAGTCCTCCGAGGCACGTCCATGCCCTGGTGGCAGGCAGGCTCTGCCAGGCCCCAGCCTGCCACCCTGCCCCAGAGATGTGGCTGTGATTGCTGCTGTGCTTTTCTAACCAGATCCACACTGCTGTCCCCTCTGCTTTGCCACTGTGCCATCATAACT